>NW_026057588.1:31168189-31284576 GCF_023721935.1 Panthera uncia
TCTTGATCAAGACAGAGCCCAAACGCCAATTACCCACCACTGCAAGATGACTTTTGTCAGTGACATCGACACGCAAGGGCTTGAAGGGCTTAAACAGAAAAGTGTTGAAAATAAAAACGCAGGCCACAGTGGATTCTCTGGGGCTGCAGGCTGGTCCCCTCCACGGGCTGAATGAAAGCCCAACCCTAACAGAATCCACCCTAAGCTGGGGCCTACGCGGTGGTTGACTCCGGTCGCTACAGCAGTCAATGCCGCAGGTGAATGCATAGGGTAAGCCAGCTAGTTCTGAACACGGGAATAAAATGTGCTGCATTCAAGAGCCCAGATACAATTAAGCAGTTAAGAGAAAAAACCTAAACCTAAACTTCATACCGAGATCTCGAAAGCTTACCGCTACAGAAAAGTGAAAACTGCAAAAACGATACATTACACCATTCATACCAGATAAAAAACACAAAAACAATACCACAAACGTGATGTGAAAACAGAAACCTTGGACAGGAAAAATAAACACACATTTTCCAGTAGGTTACCTCTGGAGACGTGGGGAGGGGGTGAGTTCAAAACAAACTTGGGATTTTCCTAGAATGACTGAATGGAGGGGCAGGGGAGCAAGCCTTCTCTCCAGAAAAGGAAAACCCTCCTCCCAAGTAGGACTCTAACCCCGTGGCGCCCAAGGACCAGGAAAGGGCCCCGAGGGATCTTCAAAAGCGCGCGTCCGCGAGCGGGACTGGAGATGGTGGGGAGGCGTGGAGCCCGCCGAGGGCCAGGGACGCGCCAGAAGATCTGGAGTCTTTAGGAGCGCTAAAGAGGAAGGGAGTGCCCGCGAAGGCAGCGCGCTAAGGCCAGGCCGCACTTACAGATTGATGGTTCGTTCCAGGGTGAGGGGCTTCGTCTGCTGGATGTACTTGTTGCCGAACTGGTTGACCCCTCGGGGCCAGCCGGTTTGTGAGCGATTGGGCGGCACCACGGACATGCTGACTAGCTCGAATACTGGCGGCGAGAGGAAATGGGGCAGGCAGGGAGACTTTCCCTGCGCCGGGAGCGGTTATTCGCGTTCTCCTCAGCAGACGCCACCCGCCATTAACATGAGAGCGCAAGAGGAGGTAAAGGCACGCCGGAAGTGCATCCGGAGCGTCTGGCGGCAGGAAGTGGAGAGGCGGTGGCTGGCCTAGCCCAGCGCCACTGGGCCAATCGCTGATGAGATGACTGCAATATCTGGAGTTTCCATTGGTAAGTCAGGAATGGGCTCCTCCTCCTCTTACTTTCGCACTTCCTATTGGGCGGCGCTGGGAAACACGGGATAGGGGGCATTCTGGGAATTGCAGTCCGCCCAGGAAAGTATAGCTGCTTAATCAGTGTGGCGTGGGTCTGTAGCTTAAGAGAAGATGAATGGGAAACGGCCAGCTGAGCCGGGCCCCGGCCGTGCGGGGAAAAAGGGAAAGAAGGAGGTGATAGCGGAGTTTTCGGATGCTGTCACGGAAGAAACCTTGAAAAAGCAGGTGTCTGAGGCCTGGAGCCGCAGGACGCCGTTCCGTCACGGTAACCGAGTGCTGTGAAGGGGGAGCTGCCGCGCGGGGTCTGGGGGCCTCTGAAAGTCCTGCCACTCGAGCCGAGCCCTGGGCAGCGGGGCCACAAGGGAAGAGTCTCTTGGAGACAGTATGACTTTGGCCACCTCTGACTCTCCTGCTATCCTCTATCATCCCAAGTTCGGTTCGGATTTAGAAATCTGAGAAGAGGAAGAAACGTAGGCCCGAGAGTTTTGGGAAGCAGAGGGCATGCAAGTTCGTAGTTCCTCCGAGGGCAATGATCGCTTATCCCAAAATAGCGTAGCCAGAGCATTTGTTGTGAGCTGCCAGATAGCTGGCACCTGCACTTAATCGTTTTCACACGCCTATAGGTCGACTGCGTGACTTATGAAAGCAAACAAGTGTTGAGCAAGGGGAGGAACCCACCTTGAACGATTCCAGCCTCAGCCTCAGATACCACCTTAGGGGATAAGAATTCTGCTTAATGCATCATGCTTTCCCTTCTAGAGATTGCCATGAGTTTGCTTTCAGTTGTTAAGTACTTTAAAGAGGTGAGTCCTGGGTGTCTGGATGCACATAGAAAGGGATAGCTCTATACACGCAGGGACTTGTCAATATCCTAGGCTGTAGGATAGAAATAGGGATAGTGTCTACCACAGCTTGCTGAAGAGATGAAGTGAAGTCGTGCGTCTACAGCACCACTGTGTTTGGCACGTGGTCGGTCGTGGTGGTGGTGACTATTATTACAAGCAGTGGGTAAAATGTTGAGCTAGAAATCAAGGCATCGGAAAGTTATGCTTGATTAAAAAAAAAAAAAAAAAGAATGTTGTAACTTCCTCCAACAGTAACTTGGGGAAAGAAAAAGTAGGGTCAACGAAAAATCACCAGCCACTATTGTTATTGTCATTTTTTAAAAATGTATATATTTTGAGAGAGCAAGCACAAGTAGGAGAGGGGCAGAGAGAGAGAGAGAGAGAGAGAGAGAGAGAGTGAGTCCCAAGCAGGCTCAGCACTGTCCAGTGCAGAGCTGGACATGGGGTGGGATCCCACCAACTGTGGAGCTGAGCTGCTATTCTCATTTTTTTTTTTAATTTGCTACTCTCATTTTAAGTGTGTGGGAAATCAGTAAAGAATCAAATATATTCAGTTCAATAGCTAATCTTTGAACTAAAACAGAAACGAAAACAAAAAAGCAGGTAGCCTGGGTGGCTCAGTGGGTTAAGCGTCAGATGTTGGCTCAGGTCGTGATCTTGCAGTTTATGAGTTTGAGCCCCGCTTTGGGGTTGCTGCTGTAAGCACAGAGCCCTCTTTGGATTCTCTGTCCCGCTCTCTTTCTGCCTCTCCACTGCTCACTCTCTCTCAAAAATAAGTAAACATTTTTTTAAAACTCAAAAAGGAGTACAAACCTTAATTTAGTGATATCACCTGTACTCCTTTTAAGAATTAGTATTTTAAGAACAATATTTTTTAAAAGTAGCATTGAATGCGTAAAGAAAAAAGAGAGAGCTTATAATTCTTCCTCCAAATCTTAGACTTTACTCACTTGATTTCTGAGAATTCACAACCATTCCCTTTTGTATTCTTTCTGCTATACCACTTAGGGGTCAAAAATATAAAAGGAGAAAAAGCCACAAGTAATGTTTTCCTTCCAACAGAGGCCATTGTCATGGACATGGAACCCTTTCTTCACTGCGTGATCCCAGACTTCATCCAAAGCCAAAACTTTTTGGAAGGGCTTCAGAGGGAACTTTTGAACTTGGACTTCCATGAAAAGTATAACGATTTATATAAGTTCCAGCAGGTATTTATGTCCCTTTCACTCTTCCACTTCAGAAATTAATTGACCACAAAGCCATTCATTACCTTTGGACTTGAAGTTTTAGATTGGGTTTGCCTTGGAGGGTCCTTGCCTTGACATTGTAAGAAACATTCGTTGATTTCACATAAGCTTACTGAGTGTTAACAATGTATTAGGTGCTGTAATTATTGCGTGGGACTCTCTGACAGTCTCTGCCCTGTAAGACTTCAAAATCTAAAATACAGTAGAAGTGATAACGATGGCAACAGATAGTCAAGAAATACAGCAAGCCAGTAAGTTAAGTACATTATAAACAAAGGGGATCAGGTACATTTTGGGGATTGATATGCTAAAGAGAACTGTATGTTGGAAAATAATAACCATTTAAATTTTTGAGTTCATGTCTTTATTTTAGGTGGCATGATGTATTGCAGCATGTTGCTCACTGCAGAATGTCCAAGGAGAGTTAGGTCTATTCCTTTTTTGGTGGACGGTTTAATTTGGCAGGAAAGACCATGTCAAACTCATGGCTGGATTTTCTACTCTTAGAAGACGGGGCCTAGTCTAGGTATGGAAATCTAGATCATTGGTTTCCCCAGTTTTGGGGGGAATATCTTTTTAGTACATGGTGTACATCACTCTTAGAAATCCCTTATAAAACTTCATGGACATCAACCCTCAAGAATCACAGGATAAAATGAAAAACATGAAGACCTACTTTGTTTTCTTTGCATTTACCCTTTGATTCCTCTTTATCTGGGATAAGAGAGTAAATAACAGGATTTCTGTCTCTTTTATTCTTTTGCACTAGAGCTGATTGTGTCCCCCAGTATGTCTATCTTTGGGCCTTACACATGTGATTGAATTAACCACATGATAAAATACACAATGTAACTCTTAATAATTCAGGAAATCCAGTTAATATTAAGCTTTTATCCTTAGTAAAGTTACATAGGTTAATTAAAACCATAATGATCTGCCTTTGTAATTATATCAACTTCAATAACAATAAATCTCTGTTAGACTTAGGGCCATATGCATCTCTGATTACTAAAATTGAGAAATAAAGCTGGTTTTTACTTAATGCAGTTTGGTGGATGAAAATACTTCTAACTGTAAAGTCAGTGAGTGGGAAAATAATAAAAAGGGCCCTGGGTAATGAGGAGGGGAATAAAAGATAACTTTAGATCACATGGGTGTTTGATGGAACTCTACTGGGCTGTGAATAATATTTACTTATGCTCACTTTGGGACTGAACTTCTTCATCCTAAGACAGTAAATATAAAACCTGCTTTCAGTCTTCTGTCCCTTCAGACTTTGTATCCCCTTTGCTTGTGCTATGAATTGCCTTAATTGAGTCTATGATACCTTCCAGCCTTCGGAACAGTATGTCATTAAGAGTTGCCTGATATTCTGTATATTTCCGAACAAACATTATTGAGTGCATGCTTTATGCCATGCTAAGTACTTTATTAATTCATTAAATCCTCAGTCCTATGAAGGAGGTACATTACTATTCCTCTTTTACAGATGAGGGGACTACATCAGTTTTTCCTTCTCTTCCGGATCGTTCCCTTTGACATATAAAAGAAAGATGTTAAGAAAAAAGTGCTCTTGACCTGACTTTGCCCTTCAACCACCACCCTATTCCTCTGCTCCTCTTTTTTTTTTTTTTTTTTTTTAATTTTTTAGAGAGAATCTCAAACAGGCTCCATGCTCAGTGCAGAGGCCAGCATGGGGCTCGATCCCTTGACCCTGGGATCATGACCTGAGCCTAAATCAAGAGTTGGACGAGTGAGCCACACAGGCGCCCCTCTCTGCTCCTCTTGACAGTAGAGTTCCTTAGAAGTTGCCTGTACTTTTCTTAAATATGTCTTCTCCCATTCTCTGTTAAGCCCACTTTTCTTCAGCCTTTCACCTACAACTCTACTGCAGCTGCACTTGTCAAGCTCACTCTCGACTTCTTCTACGTTAGTAAATCCAGTCAGTCATCAGTTTTGAGGCCTCATTTTACTCCACCTCCCAGCAGCACTGGAGCTACTATGTTACTCCTTTCTCCTGGAGACATTTTCACTTTACTGTCCGGATGCCTTGGGGCTTCCTGCTACCTCCCTGGCAAGTCCTTGGTTTCTTTTGGTAGGCTTTCCTTTTGTACCTGACTTCTCAATGATGGAGTACTTTAGGGCTTTGCCCTTGGGCCATTTCCAGGGAGACCCTCGCTTTGCCTCTACTCTTGGGTATCTATCTGTTCAGTGTCTCACACCTAAGTCCAAAACTAAACTCCTGATCTCCTCCCCCTAAATCTGCTCCACCTGCGATTTTACCCATCCCAGTTAATGGCAACTCGATCTTTCCAAGGGACCAGGCTTAAAAAACCTTAAGGTCCTCTTCTCCCCTCATACCCCGTGTGTCAGGAAATTCTGCAGGCTCTATCTTCAAAACCTATCCAGAAAAACCCACTTCTTTCCATTCCAGTGCCAACAGCCAGCACCTGGCCCAAGCCATCTTTGTGTCTCATCAGGATTATTCTATCAGTCTATTAACCAGTCTCCCTGCTTTTACCCTTGCCCAGCCCCACAGTCATAGCCGTTGTGTTATTTTAAAACAACAGTGGACCCAAAAGAATTGAAGACACGTTCACATAAAACTAGTACACAAATGATCATAGCAGCATTATTCGGAATATCCAAAAAGTGGAATCAACCCAAATGTCCATCACCTGACAAATGGACAAACGAGTGTGGTCTGTCCACACAATGGAATATTATTCAGCCAGAAAAAGGTATGACGTCGTAATGCTGCTGTAACATGGAGGAGAGGAGGAGACTTGGAAATGTGCTGAGAGAAGCCAGCCACGCAAGGCCACAGACTGTAGGATTCCGTCCATATGGAATGTCCGGAATAGGCAAATCCACGTAGAGAGGCAGAATGTAGACTAGCAGTGGCCAGGAACTTGGGGGAGAAGGGTATGTGCAGTGACCACCTGATGGGTACGGGGTTTCTTTTTGAGGTGATGATAAATGTTCTGGAACCAACAGTGGTGGTTGCACAACATGGTGAATAACCTAAAACCCACCGTATTACATACTTCCGGATGGTTAAGATGGTAAATTTTATGTTACATGAATTTTATCCCAATTTTTAGCAATTTAAGCAATTTAATCCCAATACTCCCTTGCTCAAAAATTCCCATGGTTCCTCATTTCTTTGTCAGAAAGCCAAAGTGCTTAGAACAGCTCTAAGGTGACCCCTTAACCTCCTTGGCCTCATCTCCTACCACTCTCCCCTGTACTCTCTCTGCTCCAGCCACATAGTCTCCTTGGATTTCTTGACTAGGAAATGCTTCATACTCAGGACCTTGAATCCTCTGTGCCTAGGTATTCCCTTGGACTGTTTCCCAACCTCCTTCAAGGCTATGCATCCCTCAGCGAGGTCTAGCCTGGCCACCGTGTTTGTACTTGGAAGCCCTTCCCCATTTGAGCATGCCTACTCCCTCATACCCTGCTGGTTTTCCCCGCGCATTTGTCCCCTTCTTTCATACTGACCACTGTCTTTGTATGTTTATTGTCTGTCTCCCTCAAAAATAACATAAGCTCCACTGTCACAAGTGTTTAAGTATTTGTTGAATAAGTCACAGGGGGGTTAAGGAAGTCGCCCGAGTCGCAGAGCCGCCACGTGGAGAGACCATACGTCAAACCCAGGCAGTCTGGCTTCAGGGCTGGGCTGTTACCCACAATGCTATGCCACCAGGGCACTCACTGAACTGCTTTCCTCTGTGTGTCTCATCTATGAAGGAAATCTTTTTTTTTTCCTCTTTTTTATGATCAAGTCTGATGATTTGAAGAAGAGAAGAGAGCCTCACATCTGTGCTTTAAGGTAAACAACTGGTGCTATTTGTCAGGTGCGGGAAGTATTATATAATATTATAACGCTTTTGTAGAGGAGGAAACAGACTGAGAGATGAAGTAAGTTCTTCAAGGCTTCCTAGATGAAAACTGAGGGAACTCAGATACAAGCTCAAATCAGTCTGATTCCAGGGCCCAGTTTCTCAATGATAAAATGTTCAACCTTGTTAGTAATCAAGGAGACAACTGCAGGAAGCATTTTTCACCTATTAAGTTGGCAAATATTCAAAACCCCAGTGTTGACAGTCGTTTAGACCCCTTTATGCACTGCTGCCGACTTTCTTAGATGATGGTTTTGAAAGATGTATCAAAACCCTAAAAATTATGCTTATTATTTTGTAGTGTAAGTCCACTTGTGAGAACTTATCCCAAGAAAATAATTAAGGATGAGCTCAAAAATTCCATAGAAGATTATGTGTTGTAATGTTGTTTAAAATAATGAAAAACTATATACAAATTAAATGGCCATGCACTGAGATTTACATAGTTAATGGCACAAATGTAAAGTGGAAAACTCTACAGCTGTTGGCTATGACATATGTGAATTTTAACATGCGAGTATGATAAAGTTAAACCCTATTTCACCAATTCTAAGATACATTTTCTTTTTTCCCATTTTAGCACTGCTGAGATCCAGTGTCTCACTAATTACAATGGTGTCCTAGTTTAATTGGCAACATTTTTTTAAGTGAAATGTAAAATAATACTACTTCTTACAGACAAAGGCATATTAGAGTCAATGAAATACACTTGTCAAAAGAAAAGATGTTAAAACAATACACAAAGTGTGAATGATTTTAAGAAAGATATCTATTTGGCTATGTGTATACCAACGGAACGGCAGAAGAATGGGACGTTTAAATCTGGCTAGTAGGATTTCAGATTTTTTTTTAACAGTTTTTTTTTTTTTTACTTCTGGAGTGTTTTTTTCCCCAAGTTTTGCTACAATAAACACATGTTATTGGGGGGGGGGTTGTTTTGTTTTTTAAGTTTATTTGAGAGAGAGTGCATGTGCACACGAGTTGGGGAGGGGCAGAGAGAGAGGGAAAGAGGATCCCAGGTAGGCTCCATGCTGTCAGCAGTGAGGTGGGGGGAGAGCCCAACATGGAGCTCGAACCATGAGATTATGACCTGAGCCAAAATCAAGAGTCAAGGACACTTAACAAGCGCCCCTTAGCATGTGTTACTTTGTAATAACTTTGTCATCTATACAGAATTTCTATATATGATGGCAGTCTGCACAGATTGTTATTTCTTCCAAATCCTGAACTATTGCTTATGTATTAATTGTAACTCATAACATTTCATATTTATTTAGACCTTTCGTTGTTCCAAAGAGAGGTGATCGTGCTTTAAGGCATTATTGTCTCATTAGTTCACAGCACGCCTCTGGTAAGCATTTCCTATGGGACCGAGGTTCCATTCTATACACACAGGGTAACAGCTGGATAGTGTGTGAGAGACGGCAGTCCTTGGTCTTTATAGAAAGGTGACCTTTATCTTTCCCGGTTGGATTCTCTCTTAAATGCAATTTCTCTCTTAAATGCAATTAACAAGTGAGAATAATGACAGAAAATAACCCTGTCCTCGTGACACCCTCACAGAGTGACTAGAGGAAGGGCTTTTTATGGAATAAACTTGAGGAAGCCAATGTTACCAGTAAAAGAAGGATTTAAGGCTTTGGTAATAGTTGTTTAAAGCATCAAGACTTTGCAGAAATGTTTGCCACCCACATCTCAAGCCTGGTTCAGCACTTTGCTCTGCTGGCTCATTCCATGTAATTCGCAACTGTTTTTAAAGTTATGTGGCACTTCTGGGTGAACTAACGTAGCACAGTAGTTTACAGAAATTTTTTGGTTTGGTAATGTATAGTGCAGAAGAGGTACTCAGTATTAAAATCTCAGATCAGCCTGAAGACTTGATATTTATGAATAGCACAATTGCATTTGGTGGGAATTTCAATTGTGTACATCTGGACTTAGAGGATCCCCAAAATATTGTCTGTGTGTGCAAAATGTGAACTAATGTAAATCCTTTCAAAATGATATAAATTCATCGAGATTAATAGAATTTCAAAGTTGATCAGCTGAATGAGTTATAAATCGTATTAAAGAGATTTCTGTACAAAGAACCACATTAGGTGGTAAATGGAAATGGCATCTTTTCGTGGTATCCTGCTAGCATCAGAACCTCTATGAAAGGGACACCTGGGTGGCTTGGTTGGTTAAGCACCTGACTTTGGCTCAGGTCATGATCTCACAGCTCGGGAGTTTGAGCCCTGCGTCACGCTCTGCTGACAACTCAGAGCCTAGAGCCTGCTTCAGATTCTGTGTCTCTGTATCTCTGCCCCTCTCCCATTCTCTCTTTCTCTCTCTGTCTCTCAAAAGTAAACATTAAAAAATAAATTTAAAAAAAGAACTTCTATGAAAGATTTTCCCGAGTGCCACATAGTTAGCATAATATAGACCGTTATTGCAACTTAAAGTTTTTAATCTACAACAGCGTCACCCAAGTGGTCATTAAACAGTGGAGCCGCTTTTAGTGCTGAAGAACATATCTAAAAATCAGTAACCTCGGAATGGAACATCAGTGCAATAAATTATGACAGAGGCCAAATCACTGCCATGATAGGGCATGCCATAAATTTAAAAGGAAGAAAACAGAGAAAAAAAGACTACAGTAGATAGATTAGCATTTATTTCTCTTTATTTCAGTTCCAAGTCCTAAACTGTGCAAGTTTAAAGTAAAGGATAAACTGCAGCCTCCAGGAAAAAGAAGTTGTGGCCTAGATCCAAATGGAGGCCTCACTGCAGCCTAACAAGTGATCTTTGTTTACATTTCTAGGAAAGTTCTGTTTGAAGATTTCCGGACTTGGCTTGCTGACATTTCCAAGATTGACCTGGAATCAACTATTGACATGTCCTGTGCTAAATATGAATTCTCTGGTAAGCAAGATAAAGCCCTTGACATCTGGAAGTCTTAAAGGCTTTAACTAACAGTGGCAAGAAGATAGCACCAGTGTGCCAGAATCCTGGGCTGCGTGTCCCCGCGTAGCGTTAGAATCTGCTCAGTAAGGAACACTTGACCGGCTCATGTACCGAAACGCCCGCCTTCCTGGAAGGTATAATAAGGCAGGGGTTGTCTTTGGTGGAAATATGAAAACTGTTGACCATATTTTCCGGAAAATGCTGACATTGCACATGCACACCCGCTTTGTGTACAGTATCAGGAAACTCAGAGGTGATGTTGTAAACTCTACTCGTAGAACCACATTCTTAAGGGAAAAAACCTCAATATAGAAGGATACAGCGTAAACCTTGACAGTCCCCTTCCCTTTCTTTTTGTCCCCCATCTCTTCAGAAGGATCCATTGTCACCAGTTCCCTTTGGGGGCATGTAAATGTCTTTTTGAAAACATGTTTGGTTTTTTTGTCTACAAGAAAAAGTATTTTGTTTTGTGTTCCTGAGTCCAGTTTTGATTTGGGTTTACTCTCACACAATATAAAGTATAATTGGGGGAAGTATAAATTGGTAGCAACTTTTTGAGGGTAACTGAGTGGTACACAGGAAGAGTCCTATCATACGCCCTTTTTAAAAAAAAAAAAAAACTTTTTCTTTTCAATTGAAATAACTTCAAACTTCTAGAATAGTGGCAAGCATAGTACAAATAACGTATTTCCTGTTGGACTTGGTTGCCGTTCTGCCCCATGACCCCCAACTGATTCCTACAACAAGGACATTCTCCTGTATGATAATGATAAACCATCAAAATCAGGAAGTTGAGATTAATACATGACTCCCATCTAATCCTCAGGCTCCATTCAAGTTCTATTATTTGGTCCTTGATTGCAAAAGGATCTAGGGGCGCCTGGGTGGCTCAGTCGCTTGAAGTGGCCGACTTGGGCTCAGGTCATGATCTCACAGTTCGTGAGTTCAAGCCCCGCATCAGGCTCTCTGCTGTCACCCGGAGCCTGCTACAGATCCTCTGTCCCCCTGTCTCTCTCTGCACCTCCCATGCTCGCTCCCTCTCAAAAATAAATAAACAAAAAATAAATAAAATACATGTTCAAAGGATCCCGTCCAGGATTGCACCGTGCATGTAGTTGTCATGCCTGTTTGGACTCCCTCAGTCTTTCCTTGACTTTCATTGTCTTAATGCTTCTGAAGGTTTACAGAGGAGTCATTTTGTAAAACTTCCCTCAGTTTGAGTTTGTCTGATGCTTCCTCATGATTAGATTCAAGCCGTGTGTTTTTGGTAGGAATGTTACAAAATTAATTATGTGGGGTTGTTTTGTTTGTTTTTTTTTTTTTACTGCATCTTCTCAAGTGGTATGTGGTTTCTGTGTGTCATAGTCTAGTGATACTAACTCTGATTACTTAATTAAGGTGGTGGCTAATGTCAGGTTTTTCTTTTTTTTTTTTTTTTTAATTAAAAAAATTTTTTTAATGTTTGTTTATTTTTGAGAGAGACAGAGCACAAGTGGGGAAGGGGCAGAGAGAGGGAGACATGGAATCCGAAGCAGGCTCCAGGCTCTGAGCTGTCAGCATGGATCCCAACACGGGGCTCAAACCCACAAACCACAAGATCATGACCTGAGCCAAAGTTGGACGCTTAACCGACTGAGCCACCCAGGTGCCCCAGCATCCTCTGATATTTCTTGCTAGTTGCCAAACGGGGATATTTTTCAATAAAAAATCATTTCTTTTACATTTATTAGTTATTCTACTGTAAAGGAAACATTCCCCTTTTCCCATTTATTTATTCATGTATTTATGTCGGTGTGGATTTATGGATTACTACTTATGTAACGGGCTATAAGAAGTTGCTGTCATTATACTGATGCTCATATTGTCCCTGATTTGATCAAGGGGAGCCCCTTTAAACTGACTTCAGGTCCTTTTGATGTGTCCCCATCATTCTTAATATATCTTACTTTCTAGCAAAACAAGATTTTCCAGGCTTATCTTACATTTCCCCTGCTCTAGATCCAGAGTTGGCCATTCTTCCAAAGAACCCTAGTTCCTTTTAGTGAAGAATGATGCTTAAAAATCAAGATCTGGGTGGCTCAGTCGGTTAAGCATCTGACTTCAGCTCAGGTCATGATCTCACGGTTCGCGAGTTGGAGCTCCACATCTACTGTCAGTGCAGAGCCCACTTCAGATCCTCTGTCTCCCTCTCTCTCTACCTCTCTCTCTCTCAAAAATAAATGAACATTAAAAAAGAAAAAAATCAAGGGGTGCTTGGGTGGCTCAGTCAGCTGAGCGTCCAACTTTGGCTCAGGTCGTGATCTCACAGCTTGTGAGTTCGAGCCCCGCATTGGGCTCTGTGCTGACAGCTCAGAGCCTGGAGCCTGCTTCAGATTCTGCGTCTCCCTCTCTCTCTGCCCCTAACCCACTCGCATTCTGTCTCTGTCTCTCTCAAAAATAAATAAACATTAAAAAAAAATTTTTGTTTAAATCAAGATCTGGATTGTAGGTGTTTTTGCTGTTAGGGTGTCACCGCTCCCAGGCCTTTCAGTGGAAAAGAGGCAGCAAACACATATGCACATATACACACACACGTGCACACACGTGCATTTACACTTTTGTGTGTTTCAACATCTAGAAATATGTAGATATCTAAATATCTATATAAACATCTACACATATAGGAAGCTCAATTCATGTTGATTCCTGCAGTTGCAATTCAACACTTTAGGTTTATCCCAGATTTTGCCATTTCCGTATTTGTAATTTCCTACCTCAGCAGTAAGAACCATGGCTTCCATTATCTTCAATAGATTTCTTTATCAATCGATCATGATCCCTCCATGTGTGAACAGTCTCAGTTCACCATAGCATGCCTTCCCTCCCCTGCCCTACACAGATGCCTGCCTTGCTCAGTTCCACCAAATGGCCCTTAGAAGTTTTAGCTCAAGAAATAAATGGGAATCAGTACCAAAAGGTCTATGTACAGTGATGTTCATTAAGGCAAATGGAGACAACTTAATTAACAAGTGGAAGATTAAAGGGGAAGGAAGATAATTCATAATCCATATGGTATACTACGTGGCCATTAAAAAGCATGACAGGTGTGTATACTGATGTGGACACTTACCATGTAATCAAAAGGCCACAAAATAACCACTGTAGGATACTGTTTTTTTAAAAGCAAATGTATGTAGGAAAAATACTGGAAGAATATATGCAAAAATACTGTTAGTGATTCTCTCTGGGGTCTGTCCCTATATGTGCCCTTCAGTGCTTTTGGAGTCCCCCGTGTTGCCCGTTTTATGTCTCCAATTATAAACCAGGAGAATAAGTGTCATTTTACAGCTGGAGGAGTTCACATTACAGATGAGTATCAAATGGACTGATACTAAATGCTGGATCCAGTCAGCTCCAGCTGCTCCTGGAGCTGCTCCTTGCGGTGCGGGACGTTAAAGTGTGCGTTGCACTATTGCAGATGCCCTCCTCTGCCACGACGACGAGCTGGAAGGGCGCCGGATCGCCTTCATTCTTTACCTGGTTCCTCCCTGGGACAGGAGTTTGGGGGGCACCCTGGACCTGTACGACGTTGATGGTAAGACAAGTGCATGCTCCTCGGCACTAGCCACTTCTGAGTTCTTACATACAACATGTGTACTCATCTAAGGAGGCGGAAGCCATTCAGTGGGGTGACAACCGCAGGGGAAGGGATGTCGGCCCTGACAGCTGCCTCTGAGTTGTGCTTCGAGTCGTCATTACTCCAGAGATAGAGTCCATTAACAGGACTCGGCAGACCCTACTTCTGAATACTGACCGCGGAAAGGTAGAGTGTGTGTACATTCGCCTGGCACCGTCGGTCTGCCAGGGCGAATCCATCTGACAGGAAGCCAGGGCTGGTTTCTAAGGACCAACACCAGATGTTGACTCTGGAAAACTTTCCGAATTTATTCCAGCTCTCATCAATAATAGAGGGATGGCGTAGTGAGAACAGATATCACCCAGCAAAACCAGCAAGTATGAGGGAGACAGATGGAAGGGGGTGGTGGTTTTGGATCTGCAGGGTACGTCTAGTTCCCCCTAGAAATCTGAGAATTGTCGGAGTGAAACAAGGCGGCCTGGAATTGGTTAACGATAACGAAACCACATTTGTGGTTGTTTTCTCTCCTGGTGCAGAACACTTTCAGCCGAAGCAGATTGTCAAGTCTCTTATCCCTTCGTGGAACACACTGGTTTTCTTTGAAGTGTCTCCAGTATCCTTTCACCAGGTAACGGTTGTAAACCACAAATATATAGAATGTAAGGATCATACTTTTTAGTTCCCCGTTAACAAAACGTGACAGCTTCCCGATGGACCCCTGTGGCCAGATGGTGCCCGCATCCGTTGTGATGGATCTGGAAGTCAGTGCACCCTGGCTGGTGACCTTCCCCCTTATCTGGTGTGTTCATTCATGTGCTGCTGGCCTTTCTTTTCAGGTGTCTGAAGTCCTGTCTGAAGAAAAGTCACGTTTGTCTATAAGCGGCTGGTTTCATGGTCCTTCACTGACCAGACCCCCCAACTACTTTGAACCACTTGTACCTCGGAGCCCGCACATCCCACAAGATGTAAGGATAAATGCCGGTTGTCGGGCCTCTTCTCTAGAAGCTGTAGCATGTCGTTTGTTTTCCTGGTAATGAAACTAGACTTTACGTTTGCTCTTCCGCTCTTCTTGGATAAACTTTTGATAGTATCTTTTCTCAGGCAGAGTTTTCTAGCACTTTTATGTGTAACAAGGAGGAAATTATAGAGTGAGGATTTGCATATATTTTACTGTTATGAAATGACATAAGTGCAAAAGCAATAAGAACTGTGAACTCATATTTGGCATCTGCTCCTTTTAAGCATGAAATTTTATATGATTGGATCAACCCTACTTATCTGGACATGGATTACCAAGTTCAAATTCAAGAAGAGTTTGAAGAAAGGTCCGAAATCCTCCTAAAGGAGTTCCTTAAGGTAAGCCAGCATATCCTGTCCAGTATATCTTGGGGACATCCTAACAAAATCTCACTGTTCTAACAACTTCTGCTTTTGTCTCTCTTCTTGGGTGGGTGCATAGGCATCATTAAAGGAGTTTTTTTGTTTTATTCCTGATTAGAATATTTTTATCACCCTCTTCTTCAAATAAAATATGGAAGCAGTACTAGCAGCCGACATAGGTAGCAGTTGTATGCTTAGTGGGTTAAGAGTCCCTTGGGTGTTCCCCAGTTTTCTAAAATCTTAATGGTGCATACACACACACACACACACACACACACACACAACTAGCCTCTAGGCTGAGAGGGAGTTGTATGTATTTTCCTTCCTATTCATTTGGTGAATATGGTTCACTATAAGCTCATTGCTTTTAGTAGAGAGATTATTAATTGGTCAACGCCTATTAACGAGCATTTGACAAGGATGAGGTAGCCCATTTCAGTGGCAAGGGAACTATATCAGAAGTCAGAAGGACTCTGTGTTCATGTCCTGGCTCTATGGTTTTACTAACCCGAGCAAATCACTAGATCTCTCTGAGCTTCCATTTCATCATCAATTAAACTGCAATAGGACCTGCCTTGCTCGTCTTGAAGAGTTACTGTGAGGGCCACACGAGATCATGGATGCTGGTGTGGTGCTTCACAGTGATCCTGCTCCCCCCCACACGCAGTCCCAAGAGCTGTTCCTCCATGAGAAAGATAAAGGTTGAGACGCTATGTTCTGTCTCTCTCTCTCTCTCTCTCAGAATTTTAAAGCTGACATTAGCATATTAAGGAATTTGAGAAGCATAGTAAATAAACTTGTTTGACCCTAGTTTACTGAGCTTACCTAAATCAGGCTTTGTGATCCTCGTTCCTGTTTTACAGCCGATAGGGCTGCAGTGTTGAGAACATTCCTTGGGAAGCTACATTAAACAACTATAGAGAAAGCCTCTTGAGCATATTTCAACAGATTATTCAGCTTCTTGCTCTGTTCGTGGCTTACTATATTTATAAGGCTGATTAAATAAAAGTGAGGCCTGCAAGAGATTTTCGTTGTAATGACATTGGCTGTTTTGCAGCTTAATTTTTTTCCCCTCATAGGTTCTGGATTGAAGTCTGTATTGTGATCTTCATTTTATAAATGCAGGCGACTGAGATGTTGAGCAATTTGACATAAGACCTACAACTGCTAAAGGAGATAGTCCAGATTAACACTCGAATCTCTTGGCTAAGGCATGCTGATGATTTATCCAGTCTTTGTTCTGGCTTCACTGTATCAGGCCTGGGGTGGGGGGGTGAGTGTCGGCTGGCCCTTTTAGGAATCAGCCAGAATGATTCTGCAGAGCTGCTCCAGCTGCAAGACCAGGTGTGGGACTACAGGGAGAGTCCCTGACTGTTTTTTTTCTGTGCTCCTTTTCCAGCCTGAGAAGTTTGCAGAGGTCTGTGAGGCTTTGGAGAAAGGAGATGTGAAATGGAGCAGCCGAGGTCCCCCTAACAAAAGGTAGAACCAAGACATTTGCATTCAGCACCTGCCTGTTGGTCAGCCAGGCTCACCTCCGATAATAGGACATTGGCCCCGGTGGTGTTTCATCCCCACGGCCATCTGGTAGCAGGCCCCGAGAGAACCTCACTGTTAGAACAACAGGTGATTCAGTGAGCTATGCCAAGGTTTAGGCAGCGGGGTACAAAGCTAATGATCAGCTTTTATTCCATGCGTGATATTACGTCTGTGGCTTCGATGAACAACTTGGCATCGCTGCTTTCCAGGTTTTATGAGAAAGCGGAGGAGAGCAAGCTTCCCAACATCCTGAAGGACTGCATGGAATTATTTCGCTCCGAGGCTCTGTTCTTGCTGCTCTCCAACTTCACAGGCCTGAAACTCCACTTCTTGGCCCCTTCAGAGGAAGATGAGGTGGAGGACAAAAAGGAGGGCGAAGGCACCTCTGCGGCTGATCACACTGAAGAAGGGACTAGCCATAGCTCCCCTGGGCCCCAGAGTCCTCAGACGGCTGTCAGCCACAGCAACCAACAGAGCAGTGAACAGACAGACCCAGAGTCAGAGGAAAACGAAGCCAAGAGAGGTAAGCTGTCGAAATGATTTGTCCTTGTGTACCATTAAGCACTCACTAGTCAATCATTTATTCACCCAACAAATATTGCTTGCGCATCTGCTCTATGCTAGGCTTGTTTCAGGAACTGGAGGACAGAACAAACAAGGTCTCTGCTCTCCTAGAGCTAATATTCTAGTAGGAGAGGACAAAGATTAAACGTGTACACGAACCACAAGGACACATCAAATAACGATAAGTGCCATGCGGAAAACTTTCGTAGGGTCACGTGTGAGGAACGACCGAGTGGCCTCTGAGGTGAATGGGCAGTTGGAAGAGCCTGTCTCAGAAGCTGCTATTTGAGCTCAGATTGGAATAACAAGGATCTATGGGAAGAACATTCTAGATAGGAGGAGCAGCTCATATGTTTTACTAGGCTAAAGATTTACGAACAGTGGACAGAAATAGGACTGGCTGTGCCCCAAACTGCTTTAAAACACAACATCATCAAGGAGAGGAAGGTGAGCAGCTTATGTCTGCTAAGGACCAATAGCAGGCTAAGAAAAACTTGTTTGCATTTGGGCACATGGACAGAGGAAATTATTATTAAAACTAGAGGAAGTCTAAGGGCGCCTGACTGGCTCAGTTGAAAGAGCATGCGATTCTTTTTTTTGTTTTGTTTTTAATGTTTATTTTTGAGAGAGAGAGAGACAGAGTGGGAGCAGGAAAGGGGCAGAGAGAGAGGGAGACACAGAATCCGAAGCAGGCTCCAGGCTCTGAGCCATCAGCACAGAGCCCGATGCGGGGCTCGAACCCACAAACTGCGAGATCATGACCTGAACCAAAGTCAGACGGCTAACCGACTGAGCCACCCAGGCACCCCAAGAGCATGCGACTCTTGATCTCAGGGTCCTGAGTTGGAGCCCCACGTTGGCTATGGAGATTACTTTAAAAAAATAAAAAATTTTAAAATTTTTTTAAAAAGTAGAGGAAGTCTTTCATCATCTACAAACAAGATGAAAAAGAGAAAAACATAGGAAATTTAAGAGGGAAGGCTTCTGTGGATTTGGTGACTGAGTAGTTACCAATTCAACATACATGTTTCAGTACCTACTAAACCAGTTGAGAAAATCTGTTTCCCAACTCCTCTCCTCAGTTTTACTCTCCCTGCTTCCGCTCTGATTTCTTGAGAAGGACCCCATGCAGCAAAGACGAGGGATCGCCATGGAAACAAACTCCAACCACCCCCCCCCCCCCCCCCCCCCCCCACCCCCCGCACTGTGACAGGGAAACCACAAGCATTGTAATGCAGATTCTGTGGCCTCCCAAACGGACTAACCAGTTGCTTTTGTCACCACAGATACTTAGAACACCAGACCCAGGTAGCTTTTCCTGTACTGGTCAATACACAGCACTTTCTTTAATAATTTTTTTTAATGTTTTTTTACTTTATTTTTGAGAGCGAGAGAGAGAGAGAGAGTAAGCAGGGGAAGGGCAGAGAAAGGGGTACACAGAATCCAAAGCAGGCTCCGGCTCTGAACTGTCAGAGCCTGACATGGGGCTCCAACCCATGAACTGTGAGATCATGACCAGAGCTGAAGTCAGATACTTAAGTGAATGAGTCACTCAGGTGCCCCAAGATGGCCTTTCTTTAAGATAGAGGTTGGCTTTCCTTGATAATTGAAAGTGGCATCTATACTTGGACCCTAAAAGGAATCAGGTAAAGATCAGTGGAGCCTCAGGGGCTGTTTAAAAAGGTATTTGTTTGCCTCTGTTCCTTTTGGTTTCATTTTTATGGGAACCTGCAGCTTAGGAAAAAAAAATCTATATAGGTGGCCAAAAGATGCTTTATTCTATTACCAAGCATCTACTGTTATGGAAGTCCCTGGACCAAAGCAGAGCAGGGAATACAAAAGGTAAACATGAAAAGTAACTGTTTGCAAAGTTTATCATCTTAAAAGGGTGGGGACCAAGCTATAAAGGAGCAGAGTTTTTATATTTTATTAAACTGGCATAAGTTCAAATTAGAGGCTTTATAACTTTAGGATGTTAAACGTAACCCATGTGATAACCAAAGAAAATAGCCATAGAATATACATAAAAGGAAACAAGAAAGTAATTTAAATGTTTCAATGCCAAAAAACCAATTAAGTACAAAAGACAGGAATGCAGGAAATGGGGGACAAAAAGCTATAAGGCATTTAGAAAACAGGGGCACCTGGGTCGCTCAGTGGGTTGAGCGTCTCTTGATTTCAGCTCAGGTCATGATCCCAGGGTTATGGGATAAAGCCCCACATTGGGCTCCACACTGAGCATGAGCCTGCTTAAGATTCTCTCTACCTCTGCCCCTCTGCCACATGCTTTCTCTCTAAAATAAAAATATTTTAAAAATAGCAAAATGACAGAATTAATTCCCTCTTTATTAGTAATTATTATTTTTAAAAACTTGTTTTATTTATTCATATTGAGAGAGAAAGCACAAGCGAGGGAGGGGCACAGAGAAGGGGAGACAGAATCCCAAGTGGTGTCCGCACCATCAGAGCAGAGCCTGATGGAGCGCTCGAAACTACAAACTGCGAGATTATGACCTGAGCTGAGATCAAGAGTCCGATGCTTAACCAACTATGCCACCTAGGCACTGCTCTATTAGTAATTACTTTAAATATAAATGACTATCAAAAGAAGGAGATTGACAAAACAGACAGGAACACATGATTCAACTATCTGCTGTCAGGGCGCCTCGGGGGCTAAGTCTGTTAAGCATCCAACTTCAGCTCAGGTCATGATCTTGAGGTTCATGAGTTTGATACCCACATGGGGCTCACTGCTGTCAGTGGAGCCCGCTTTGGGTCCTCTGTCCCCCTCTCTGCCCCTTCCCTGCTGTCTCTCAAAAATAAATAAACTTTTAAAAATGTTTAAAAAAAAAAAAAAAGAATTTCTTTAAAAAAAAATACTGTCTGCTATCTACAAGGGACCCGCTTGAGATCCCAGAAGCAGAAAAAGATTGAAAATCAAAGGATGGAAAAAGATGTTCCATGCAAGTAGTAACCAAAAGAGAGCAGGGAGGAATGGCTATACTAATATCAAATAGACTTTATCTTTATTTTATTTATTTATTTATTATTATTTTTTTTAATTTTAATGTTTATTTTTTATTTATGTGAAAGAGAGAGAGTGAGCGGGGAAGGGACAGAGAGAAGGAGACACAGAATCTGAAGCAGGCTGCAGGCTGCAGGCTGCAGGCTCCAAGCTGTCAGCACAGAGCCCGACGCGGGGCTCGAACACACAAACTGCAAGATCATGACCTGAGCTGAAGTCGGATGCCCAACCGACTGAGCCACCCAGGCGCCCCTATCTTTATTTTATTTAAATTTTTAAGATATCATACAAAGTGTCTTCTCTAACCACAACAGGATGAAGTTAAAAAGAAATGAGCTATCAAGCCATGAAAAGATACAGAGGAACATTAAGTGCTATTACTGAGTGAAAGAAGCCAGTCTGAAAAGGCTACTTATTGTATGATTCCAACTCTATGACATTCTGGAAAAGGCAGAACTAAGGAGAGAGTCAGATCAGTGGTTGGAAGGCACTAGGAGGAACGAAGGGATGAATTAGGTAGAGCACAGGGGGTTTTATGGCATTAAAACCAATTCTGTCCAATACTGTCATGATGGAGACTCGACATTACTCATTTATCAAGACCAATAGAATGTAGAGCACCAGGAGTGAACCCTAATGTAAACTATGGATTTTAGTTAATAATAATGTGTAGTATCAGCTTGTCAATTGTAACAAGTAAATCACACTGAGACAGGATGTTAATAAAGGAGAAACAGGAGGTAGGGCAATCTATTTTTTTTTATTTTTATTTTTTAATGTGTATGTTTGAGAGAGAGCAAGACAGAGCGTAAGCAGGGAAAGGGCAGAGAGAGAGGGAGACAGAATCCGAAGCAGGCTCCAGGCTCCGAACTGTCAGCACAGGGCCCAATGTGGGGCCCAAATCCACAAACCGTGAGATCACAAACTGAGCCGAAGTCGGACGCTTAACTGAGCCACCCAGGCACCCCTGCAGTCTGTTTAAAATTATAGTATTTATTCATGTTATAATTTTTTTTTATTTTGGCAGCTAAATATTCTATCTGAAACTAACTGTAAAGAAAGAGAGCATCAACGTCCCCCCCGCCAACAGTCAGACATGGTACATTTCTGACAGTCACTGTTAAGGCTAGTTTGGTTCAGTAATAGATCAGAACAATAGGTCAGTAGGTCAGAAATCATTATGGGAATGATTTTGCTTTAGTGCTGGATCATTCCTGCTTACTATTCCCTTGCAATCTAGCAGTTGTATCAAGTTATTTTAAATTTTTTCTGGCCTTCTATGGTTTTTTCTTAGACTCAAGTGTTCCCACATGCCAGGGGGAGTTGAGGCGTTGGAAGACTGGTCACTACACTTTGATCCATGACAACAGCAAGACTGAATTTGCCCTGGATTTACTTCTCTACTGTGGCTGTGAAGGTAAGAGTCAGGAAGTAACTTATGGAAACCAGTGAGCTGTTTCCATAAGAGGGGCAGTCTCTCCCGGTGATGCTCTCCACCTGACCCAATTCAGAAGTGATGTACCTTGGCCAGGATCACAGATCACAGAGGCACCCTGTTGGAAGGGATCTCGGGGGTCATGAACTTCAGTCTCCCCAACTCAAAGGATTTCTATCTGTGACTAAGGTATGGGGGATGTGGACCAAAACAGTTTCCCTCCAAGAACCCTCCCGCCCACTCAGATCTGCATCTTTTATGTAATTTTCCTTCCAGGTGTATTTTACATTTAATTCTTAGTTTTCACTCCTTATTTGATGTTGGTTGAACAGTAAATTCCGTCTTATAAGCCATAGAGTTGGTTACCACTGAGGTCCCAGATCCCCCAGTCGTAGAGCAGCCTGGTATGGGCGATGTAAGTAGATGATGGAAGTCTTGTAGGAAAAGCTTTCTGAATGCTGGTTTGTCTTCCCTTTGTAAGGCTGGGAGCCAGAATATGGCGGCTTTACTTCCTACATTGCCAAAGGTGAAGATGAAGAGGTAAGTTGCTTCTGATAGCAAACTATCCTTCCTGCTTCTTAAGGAAGCTTTCATTCTTCACACACCCAATTTTTATGACCTTCTGCCAGTGTCCTTAGCTGATAAATGCATGACGGTCTGCCTGGCACTGGTTCTGATTTCTAGTAGTAAGTACTCAGCAAGGAATAAAAATGCCAAAGGGTAATCACTAGGCATTTATTCTACCCTATTGAGAAATTCCATAGAAGATAAGAGTTGATGGTGCATTCCCATGAAATCTTTGGATACAGTAAGGAATAAACGCAGGAGGTAGAACCTTTCTGGGTATGTATGGGAATGGGGTCCGTTGGGAAATGCCTTGACAGCTAGAGCAACAGCGCCTCCTCATAAAGGATCTTTTAAAAGATCCCCTGTCACCAGTCTGAGTACATGATGTGAAAACCATCTGTTCCGTGGTGAATCGTTGAGGAAAAGAGTTGAGAACAAGTTCTGTGCTCTGATGTGACACTGTATTCACTTATTTCAGCTGCTAACAGTGAATCCGGAAAACAACTCTTTGGCACTGGTCTACAGAGACAGAGAGACTCTGAAATTTGTCAAGCATATTAACCACCGAAGCCTAGAACAAAAGAAAGCCTTCCCAAATAGAACAGGTTTCTGGGACTTCTCGTTTGTCTATTACGAATGACAGGGCTGAGCCAAGCTGAAGAAAAGAGACCCTTCCTCAGTACTGGGGAGTGCGGAAGAGCTAGGCATCACGCGGAGAGCTACAAGGTGGCCTGTGTGACCGTGTCTTCAAAACTGCGTGGTAGGACTCATCGTTATTGTATGCAATCTAGGCCTTAAGCTTGGAGCCAGGTATTTCTCTCTTGATAAAAAAAAAAAAAAGCTTTATTGTCTTTTTTTTTTTTTCACATTCAGTTTTTCATTTCCCATATGGACTTCCTTAGTGATTTTTAAAAAGCTTTTGTGTGTGGTAAAATACACACAACATAAAGTGTACCATTCTAACCATTTTTAAGTGTATACTTGAGTGACGTTAAGGATATTCACATGGTTGTGCAATTGTCACCACCACCCATCTCCAGAACTTTGCCATCTTCCCAGACTGAAACTGTCCCCACTAAAGAGTAACTCCCCGTCCCCCTTCCTAGCCCCTGACGGCCACCATGCCACTTTCAGTCTCTGTCTCCGTTCATACAAGTGGAACAATACAATATTTGTCCTTCTGCAACTGGCTCATTTCACCTAGCATAAAGTCTTCGAGGTTCATCCATGTTTCCAGTGAGTGTTTGTTTTTTAATACTCATAAATGACTGCTGACTCTGTCCTTCCTAAGCATACCGGTTTAGAAAGTTACAGAAACTTCTGTCCTGTTCTGGGTGGGCTCATTATACTTCCTCCCGGTGCCTATGGCTTTGTTTCACTGTGACTCCCTTAGGATAGTGTGGACTTAAATGATGATGGTATTCCTGCCTTGGTAAACACCGGGCCCCAAACCACATGGCCCCTGAGACTTCTGAGTGGCTGCTTGTGCCATATGTCATCATTCCTGGGGACCCACTGCTTTTCCATCCTGGAGTTGTGGCTCCTGTATAACTAGATGATTCTAGCCTCGCATGTGTCTTTCCTGTCCCTAAATACTCTCGGGTCAGCTATAAAATGAGTTGCCTGTTTTTCTTTTAAGAGAACAGATGCTAAAGGCCACATCAAAATGCCAAGAGGCTGTCCATTTTGTTACATTCTCTTCTCTGAACTGGTGTGAGGCTCATGTGACAACTACCACCTATACATGGGGGTGTGTACGAGGGGGGGTAGTGGTCGCTGCATCGTTAGCTGCAAGATGCTGTTCTCGTTCCAATACTGTCTTCTCGTTTCCTCTCTGTTTTTTTACATTGATTACCAACTGTTACCGTAGCTTTTATTTGGGATTTTATTAATCAGTAGGAAAAGCATTGGGCTTTTATCTTCTTTCATCTCCTAATACTTCAAGTACTCCCTCTAAAGTTGGCATTTAAATGAAGAGAATGAGGTTCACTTCCTTTAGGTTGATGGTTTCAAGATTTTTTTGATTTTGTACCCCAGATAGATAGTATCTAGATAGATAGGGATAGCTATCTAGAAATTTTACACATGTACGAATATTCAGTATTGTCATAAAACACTAATTTTTCTCGGGTGAGATGAAAAAGAAGTACCTAGAACTAGCTCTAACGTCTTCCCACACACACACAGTACCAGGCCAGTTTACATGCGTACTGTTTATTTGGTGTTTTTTCAGTTTATTTATTTTGAGAGAGAGACAGGGAGAGAGCCAGCAGGGGAGGGGCAGAGAGGAAGAGACAGAATTCCAAGCAGGCTCCGCACTGTCAGATCCATGAGATTGTGACCTGAGCCAAAACCAAGATTCAGATACTTAACCGACTGAGCCACCCAGGCACCCCTATATGTCTGCTGTTTTGGAGACCAGAATTCTTTCACCACAGGGGCGCCCGGGTGGCTCAGTTGGTTAAGCATCCGACTTCAGGTCAGATCATGATCTCACAGTTGGTGAGTTCGAGTCCCGTGTCGGGCTCTGTGCTGACGGCTCAGAGCCTGGAGCCTGCTTCGGATTCTGTGCCTCCCTCTCTCTCTCTGCCCCTCCTTTACTTGTGCTCTATTTCTCTCTCAAGAATAAACAAACATAAAAAAAATTTTTTTAAAGAATTCACAGCACAGTGACACGTGGGATTACAACAACTTTGTAAATAATGGCTTACATGTCAAAGTTTGCCTTTTCTTTTCAGTTCCTACAGACTGAATAAAGGTCATCCCTACAATATTATTTTCGCTCACTTGCTTTCTGATGTGTTTTCATGAGCGGGAGAGAGGGGGATGAGGTTCTAGTGAACAATCTGTCGGTAGCATAACTGCAAGTGGAAGGCCCAGGGGAAAGCGCCAGGGCGCTTGGAAAAGAGATACTCATGGCCGTAGGTGACATCTAGGAGGCCACCCCACTTTTCCAAATCTGGAGCGCTCAGTCTAACTCTTAGCATTCGTACAACGCAAGCGTTAAAATGTGTTTATTAGTTTCTCCTTAACCTCAGTGTGTTTAAGGTCTGCACCACAGCAGAAGCTTCTGTGCTCTACGCAAAAGGATCTCGCCGTCCGAAGGGAGAGACTCCTGGAGGGCCAGGCTCCGACGTTTCCATCAGTTACATCATCTACGGGAAAGATGGTGTGTTCGCAGGGCACTTTTCTGCACTGAAGACACTCAGTGATTGAGAAGCTGGTCTTCCTTAGTACTTCATTCTTCACCTGGATTTTTAGGGCTTAAAGCCAGTGTCAATAGTTGTGGCAAAAGAGGAACTGAAACACGGGCATCTTGTAAATCCTTCTTTCAGGTAAGAGCTGTTGATGTTCACCTGTGTAATAGATGGCATCTTCTCTCTCAACAGTGAACCTCCAATTCTTATTGTTCCTTTTAGCGAAGGAAGATTATTCCCCCGCCTCAAAGAGAACAGCTTTATGTTTTTTCAGATTATATGAATAATACACGTTTGTTGTGAAGAATTAAAACATGTAAAAATAAAAAGGCAAGCTCATCTGGAGTCGCGCCATCCTGGCACAGCCACTGTGGCGCTTTGTAAGGTACCGACCTGGCTAACCTGAACCACATTTCCCAGAATTCCGTTCCCAGTCAGGGTGAGCCACAAATTCTTGTGCAAGATCTGGGGGGCCCGGATGAGGCGGTAGCCATTTAGTAGCTCACCACGTTGCTTAGCCAGAAGCCCACCTCCTGGTGTGAATCCGCATCTGGGCTGCAACTGTCCCAGCTGCCCCTGGATGTTCAGCATCTCTGTTCGAGGTCTCCCTGCCCGTCCTCTGGGCTTCCAGTTCCCGCACGAGACAATGTGCCTCACAGAGACTGCTCTGCCACTTCCTAGAGCTGCATAAGGTCAACGCCCCAGAACAAATCCCCTTTACGTGTTAATAATGACGGACATTAAGAACATTTTCGTAGTTATTTGGACAGCATATTAGCATTTCTGTTAGGAGGAAAAATAAAACGTTCAAGGAAGAACCCTATAATAATCTAACTTCAGTACACTGTTTTAAAGATGTGGAAAATGAAGCCTAGAAGAGAAAGGGGCTGTTTTTTAACCTGGTTTTGAACTTGGCTTTCCTACTGCTCACCAACCACCTTCCAAACTCTACTGAATGTGGTGGTTTCTTTTCCGCAGCGGGGAAAAAATAAATCAATGCCTGGGCTACCTTTCCTAGACCAGCATTTCTTCAGCTAGGAGTTCTGGCTGCCAGGGTCTCTTCAATACCATTATGTACTTACTCGTATATTACTCAAACTGAGTGAGAAAATACAAACCCTGTTAAAAGGGTCACCCTTCGTGACACCAGAGGCAGGCTCTCCAGCCCTAATGAACAGAATATTCCCGCAGAAACACACGATTTCCTTCTCTGATTGATGCAAAATCAGTCCACATAGACAGCTCTGAAAACTACTTGGGAATTGTCCATGTGGCATCGTTTTAGGAAAAGCAGATTTCTGTACCATACAAATAAAAAGATGAGTCAGGAGCTACAGCATCTAGTGTGGGCAGGGGCCAGATGGGAAAGAGGCAAAATGCAAAACACCAAGCTGCAATGGGTGTCTTACTGTACTTTAGTTTCAAAGTGAAAAGTGGAGATAATTTAGTTCTGTGATCACAGGACTCTGCACTGGCAGATCTGCAACTGCTAATTATAAAATTTGAAACATAAATAATGTTAGAAATCATCCTTATAAAGCACTTCTAGGGTTGCATAATTGTAAAGTCCCTAGTTCTTTGATTTTTGAAGCCACAGATGGGCTGACTAAAGGCAGGCAATTCCACGGAGAGCAGCGGGTGCCTCTCTGTGCTCGGGGCACTGGCTCGGCACCACTGGGAGGAGAAAGGTGATTGAGACGCAGCCCCTGTTCTCAGTGGAGGATTAACATTTACCTAAACACAGAATGTAATAAGGGTTAAAGAATAGACATGGGAGGGGAAGGGTCTCCTGAGGAGAGAGCATTTGAGCTGAGCCTTGATGTACGTGGATAGGCAGACATGGTGGGAAATGATAAAAACCATACTCTCTAAAATAATGAGTACTGAGGTGCCTGGGTGGCTCTGTCAGTTTAGCATCTAACTCTTGATTTCGGCTCAGGTCATGATCTCACAGTTCGTGGGGATCAGGCCCCACATCAGGCTCAGTGCTGACAGTGCAGAGCCTGCTTGGGATTCTCTCTCTCCCTCTCTCAGTAAATAAACTTTAAAAACAATAAAAATAAAAAATATAGAGTACCTTAATCTGGATGTGGGCAGGGTGACTTTATTTAAAAGGATGCTTAAAAAATGACTAAAAAGCTTTCTCCCAGATCCCAGAATCCTCAAGATCAGCTTTTTTTTTTTAATGTTTATTTTTGAGAGAGAGAGAGCAAGCAGGGGAGGGGCAGAGAGACATGGAGACAGGCTCCACACCGTCAGCACAGAGCCCAACACGGGATCCGAACCCTCACCCCAAGATCACCTTTTTTTTTTTTTTTTTAATTCTTTAACATTTTTATTTATTATTTTTGAGAGACAAGAGTGTGGGCAGGGGAGGAGCAGAGAGAAAGAGGGAGACCCAAAAAATGAAGCAGGCTCCAGGCTCTGAGCTGTCAGCACAGAGCCCGACGTGGGGCTCGAACTCATGAGCCATGAGATCATGACCTGAGCCAAAGTCAGACACTCAACTGACTGAGCCACCCAGGTGCCCCCCGAGGTCAGCTTTTAAATGAAAGCTCAGTGTTCACTTAAAGCTTCAATAAAATTCAGCAACAAAATAGAGCTTAAGCCGTGACATTTTAGAAGGCGCTCAGATTCTATCAGGATAGAAAAATGTGACAACAAAAGAGAAATAATTGATAACCATTTTTCTCATCCTTAAGTTGAACACGGTGACTTCTGAGAGGAAACAGATGGTAGAATGTTTTATGAACATTTTCACCTGATCCAGTCTTTACATGACTGGGAACAGTCTGGAATAGCAGGAGGGGCACGGCTCCTTGGTTTCAAACCCACACCATGACTCACCAAGCTGTGAGACTCTAGAAAACATTGTGCCTGGGCTGAGATAACTACTATCAAGAGATCAAATTATTGTGAAAATAACCTATTTTAACCTGTAAGTCAGGGCGATGTAAAGCTACCTTACTGCAGGTTAGCCCCTTCAAGACTTGCCATGAGTATTTTTAGGTCTAAGAAGGAAGTTTTTTGGCTGAAGAACAACAGAATGACCTTTGATGAGATTATTAGGATCCCTAAAAATGAGTAGTGTCATGCAATTAAAACCAACACCAACTAGAGATTTTAATCCCAAAAGCTACAGACAGGTTAGATTATGGTCATGATAGAAAAAGAAAAGAGTAGGACTCGAATTTTGCCAGTAGCTCTGTGACTCTGGCAAATAATTAATCCCCACAGCTCAGTTTCCTCACCTTTGAAGCACCTGTAAGATGTTTTTCTACTCCAGGGATTATGAAAAAAGAACACAGCATATATGGGTCTTTTGAGCTTATAAATTGAAAATGCAAAATAAAGGTATTATAGGGCACAGTCTCATAAAAATTAGGATTCCACAAAGCTCCCACTTCAGAAATAGAAGAGGTCATTCAAAATTAATTTACCACAAGAGGATGGCTTCACTTCCCCGCTACTTAGGAATGCTGTTAAGATGTGAAAACGATGAATGTTTTATTTTTTAATTTTTTTAAAATATAATTTATTATCAGGTTAGCTAACATACAGTGTATACAGTGTGCTCTTGGCTTTGGGAGTAGATTCCCATGATTCATCGCTTACATACAACACTCAGTGCTCATCCCAACAAGTGCCCTCCTCAATGCCCATCACCCATTTTCCCCTCTCCCCACACCCCCCCCCATCAACCCTCAGTTTGTTCTCTGTATTTAAGAGTCTCTTATGGTTTGTCTCCCTCCCTCTCTAAACTATTTTTCCCCTTCCCTTTCCCCATGGTCTTAAGTTTCTCAAATTTCACATGAGTGAAAACATGATATCTGTCTTTCTCTGACTTATTTCACTCAGCATAATATCCTCCAGTTCCATCCACATTGTTGCAAATGGCAAGATTTCATTCTTTCTCATTGCCAAGTAGTATTCCATTGTATATATAAACCATGTCTTCTTTATCCATTCATCAGTTGATGGACATTCAGGCTCTTTCCATTCCTCAAAAAACTAAAAGCAGAACTACCCTACAACCCAGTAATAGCACTACCAGGAATTTATCCAAAGGATACAGGAGTGCTGATTCATAGGGGCACTTGTACCCCAATGTTTACAGCAGCGCTTTCAACAACAGCCACATTATGACGAATGTTTTAAACATTAAACCAGTCCCAGAATCTACCTTAAGGCAAAAGTTTCACTCTGAGGGAAGGAGTTGCTAGCTGTTGGCACAAACACCAGCTTTCTCTTCCTTGCCTCTCTGCAGTGAGATGTGGCCATGTTAGCTAAGGGAGCATGAGTGGAAATGATAATGTGCTATTTCCAGATCATAGCTTTGATAAAAGCTTTCCCTTTTCTACTGACTGGGATATAAATACCTGTAAGGCCTTAGGACAGCCCTTCTCCAACAGGGTTCCTGTGCCATCAGGTTTTCACTGTATGTGATGAATGTGAAAATTGTCACCCGAACTGATTTCCTGAAACTTCTTTCTCTAGAGAACTCAGGGAAAGGCTGCTCTAGAGGATGACAGGGCTGAATGATCACAGGAAGCTGGGTCCCTGAGTAACTATGGAGAAATCGTAACATAAAGGAGAAATAAATGGGTCATGATAAATTTTGAGGTCTATTAGTTTCAGTAGCTAACATTACTCCAACAACAGATCAGCCTCAACTGACTCCCTTAACGCAAATCTGTTGTTTACACCCACCCCCCTTTCAGTGATAAGGCACACAAATGGAATATCCATGCTTGTGTTTTCCTCCACACAGTACAAATGGTTTATGTAATTCTAATACAGTGGTGATTTTATGGTCAACACAAAGTGTAACTCTTATGTTTTAATGAAAAAGAAAGTTAATTACAAATTCAATTACAATTTCAAGGAAAAAGATGTACCTATATGCCAACTTTACATACATACATACAGAAAAACTGGACTTTGAAGTGCTAACATTTCAAAGTGTTCAAAGTGTTCACCCACTCTACACAAACCTAGTATTGGGTTACTGCCGCTGATTTTAAAAATAGCAAGTGGATCCGCTTTTCAGATGCAGGGCGTTGTCTTACATTTGTACCACTCACCACGGCTGTTACCATTCTTAGCACCTGGGGTCACCGGCATATAATCCAAAGCAAACTAGCCTAGAATTTTAGGGAAAAACACTTTTCAGGAACTTCATTACCTATTGTTTCCTTTCCTAAGAAGAAGCTGTCCCCACGCGCATGATTCTGAACAGCATGTTGATGTTGTTGCTTCGAATTGCATCCCGACAAGCAGTGATCACCTGGTTCTTTGGTTTTCCGACTGTGTGGGATGAAACATCCAATCAGTACAATCCAAAAGATCATTCAAAGTGACATTATAAATCAGAGGCCAGCTTTAAAACAGCATAAAACCAGGGAAGAAAAGAGATATATGGTGTGCAAATTTAACTGATTTATCTTACCACTCCCTAAAAAAGGTATCTTTGTGAGGGAATTTATCACAAACCACACCTACAGACCATCTACAACCTAGAAATGAAGTCAGTTCTATAGAAAAGAATCAAAGCTTCTATCTACCTAGCAAAGGTTATTTCTAAAAGAAGGTCAAAGCACTGACCCAAACAGCAGATTTCAGGTCTAAATCTCTGGCTATATTTCGGCTGCTTTTGGTTATTCTATTACTCTTTCTCTAAATTTTAAGTTGGATACTTAGCTCATTAATTTTCAGCCTCCCTTTTTAAAAAAATAGGTATATTTGAGGTTTTCCTTTGGGGTATATGTCGCTAGGTTTTTCTTGGAAGACACAGCAAGACCTAAGAAAAGGCGCTGAAAGTTTTCCTGCCTCTGAAGTCTGCAGACTGACTAAAGCCAAACAGGCCAGCCAAGGTCAAGTGGCTTCCACTGAGCTGAGTGTTACAGGTGTGCCGTTCTCGGCCCCAATATGAATTCTTGAAGCCACCACTACCTCTAATGGTTCTCACCCCAAAATCACAGACTACTTAGGGTGCTACAAAAAGAGACTTACCCCGCAAACGACCTGCTCTTTGAATGGCCTGATTTACTGCTTTGAGGTTCCCCAGTAGCTCTGTGTGATTGTTACAGCGAATTTTGTATCCGTTTAGCAAGTCTTTATTAAGGTCGTACAGTTCCATGTAGCGATTCTTCATGGTTTTCCTGTGTAAATCAACATCAGTGTATGAACCTCATCATACCCCAATATGGCAGGCTTACCTGAGAAAACCTGTAAACTTCTTACGTACATAAAGACACCAATTTTTTTAGCTTTGAAATGTTTGCTTTGACAACACTGAGAAAGTTTCCATCAACATATTCTGTTTCCTCCAAATAAATGGAACACAAATGGCCTTTCTTGTTTAGTGGTCCACGGTTTGTTTGAATTTAGGAACCAACAATTAATAAATGCCCGCTGGGTGGGGGAGTAAAGAAAAGTAGGCAAGGCAGTAAGGTGGCTTCACAGTTTCTGATTAATATTCATTGGGCAAAAGTGACCTTATTCTTAATATTTTTAGACAACTGGTAAATTCAACTTCAAATTTCATCAAGGTTTTAAAAACAAAGGCATAAAGGGGCGCCTGGGTGGCTCAGTTAAGTGTCCGACTTCGGCTCAGGTCATGAGCCGGTTCGTGAGTTCAAGCCCCGCATCGGGCTCTGTGCTGGCAGCTCAGAGCCTAGAGCTGCTTCAGATTCTGTCTCCCTCTCTCTCTCCCCTCCCCCACTTGTGCTGTGTGTGTCTCTCTCTCAAAAATAAACATTAAATAAAATAAACTAAAAACTAAAAACAAAGGCATAATATTAAAACCACAATGAGATATTACTACACAATGAAAATGATTAAAATAAAATAAACTGATAAAGCCAAATGCTGATAAGGATGTGGAATGACTAGAACTCTCCCGCACTGCTGATGGGAATGCAAAATGTACAGCTACTTTGTGAAATGACTGCGAAGTTTCTTAGGAAGTTAAATATACACTTACCAAATGACCCAGAAATACCATTATCAAGTATTTACCCAAAATAAATGAAAACATGTCTATAAAAAAACTGTATGCAAATGTTTGTAGTAGCTTTATTCACAATCACTGAAGTATGGAACAACTCAAATGTCTATTAAGTGGTGAGTGGATAAACAAAATACGGTATATCCATTCAGTGGAACAGTACTATGCCCAGCAATAAAAAAAGAACAAATTACTGACACAGGCAACAACATGGATCCATCTCAAAGGCATTAAGGTAAGTGGAAGAAGCCAGGCTCAAAAGGCCTATACTATATGATTCCATTTATGTGACATTTTGGAAAAGATAAAACCACAGGGAGAAAAATCGGATCAGTGATGGCCAGGGACTAGAGGTTAGAGAGATACTGATGCAGAGAGACAAAAGGGCAATGGAAATATTCTACATTTTGACTGTGGTAGTAGCAACACGGTTATACATGTTTCTCAAAATTTACTGAACTGTAAACCTTAAAAGGGTGAATTTTCTGCGTGGATATAGTAAATTATATATCAACTAAATTGGCTTTAAAAAATAAAACAGATACATCTGAGAGCCTCTAAATGAAATATAAATAATTCAGGAAAAATGGAATTTAGAGGTTGGTGGTCACTTTCCTCCATTTTAGCAGTCAAATGCCTAAGGCCAACAATGGCTCTCTGACTGAAAAAGAAAAAAAAAAGCCAGAGACAGAGTTAAACAGGGGCCCTAGAGGTAGCTGGCCAGAAAAAGCAGAAACCTAATATACCTCAAAAAAAATAATGGGAAGAAAACAAATTACAAAGAGGCAAACCAGTCTCGATTTACAAAGGATGCAATTTTACATCTGGAAAAACTGTAACATAATTTAGTAAAGTAGTAGATTACCAAATCAATATACAAAAATCAGCAGTGTTCATATACTCAAAAAAAAAAAAAAAATATAGGGGCACCCGGGTGGCTCATCAGTTAAGTGTCCAACTTGGGCTCAGGTCATGATCTCAGGTTCATGAGTTTGAGCCCTGCATCAGGCTCTGCGCTCTCAGCACAGAGCCTGCTTCAGATCCTTGTCTCCCAGTCTCCCTCCCTCCCCACCCCCACCCCTCCCTTGCTTGCTCTCTCTTCTCTCTCTCTCAAAAATAAACACTAAAAAAAAAAAAAACAACAAGATACAATGTGGAAGAAAGATCCTATTTACAACTGCAAAAATAAAATAGGCACAAACTTAACAAGAAAGTCTGATACCTATACGAAAGACCTACAACATGACTTGAACACATAAAGACAGACCGTGCTCTTAGTAAGACTGAACATCCTTGTAACAACGTCAGATCAAGTTAATAAACTTAACATGATCCCAGTAAAAACACTTATCTTTTTTTTCTGGAGCTAAAAAACCTGGTGATAAAGTTCACTGGAAAAGACAAGCACAAGCAGCCAGGAAAACCATGAAAAGGAAGAGCAACCTAGCCATACCAGGTAACATACAAAGCACTTTCCATACAAAGTAAGGAAAAGAATGGCACTCCCAAATGAAGAGCAAGACAGACCAAGAAAACTGGATAGGAAATCCAGAAATAGACCCAAGTGCACGTGGAAACATGATGCATGATAAAGGTATCTCAAATCAGTGGGAAATGGACTTTTAAAGTAGGAGTATTGAAACAGTGCAAAAAAGAGAAAACTGAACTTATCACTGTTATGCTGAAAACCAGGATAAACTCCAACCGAAACGGATTTAAATGTAAAAGAGGAAAACATACAGGTATTTAAAAAATAGGTTAATTACTCTGAATTCGGTGTAGAAGTTTAAGGAAAAGACTAGCCACTTTGACTACATAAAATTTTCTTAAAACTTCTACGTGGCAAAACCAAAAATAAATTTTATTTTTTAAATAATATCCTTTATTTTAACCAGGGCACTTACATATTTTTTTTCTGAGTTGTTTTTTTTTTAATGTTTAGTTTTGGGAGAGAGAGACAGCTTGAGTGGGGAGAGGCAGAGAGAGGGAGACACAGAATCCGAAACAGGCTCCAGGCTCTGAGCTGTCCGCACAAAGCCCAACGTGGGGCTTGAACTCACAAACCGTGAGATCATGACCTGAGCTGAAGCTGGATGCTTAACCCACTGAGCCACCCAGGCTCCCTAAAAATAAATTGTTAAAAATCTAATAAGCAAAGGACAAATACAAATGAAAACCTGGGGGAAAATATGCATTTCCTATCACAGATAAAGGATTAATAAACCTAATACATAAACAGACAAGATAAACAGTTCACACACAAAAAGAAAAGCCAATGGCCTTAAAACAATGAAAAGATGCTCAACACTGCTCGCAATAAAACAAATGAAAATTAAAACCACAATGAGACCACTTCTCACCCACTGAACTGGTAAAAACCCAAGAGTGTGACAACATACTCCATTGGCAAGGCTGAAGAGAAACAGGCACTCTCATACATTACTTCTGAGAATGCAAAATGACAGAACACCTAATGGAAGAGAATTTGGCAATATCTTGCAAAATTCTGTACGCGTTTATCATTTATCCTGGCAATTCCACTTCAGGACTTGTTCCAAAAGGTATCTCGGCAAAAATATGAAAAGATAATATAACAAAGCTATGCGCTGCAACATTATCCATAAGAGCAAAAGAGCAATCCAAATGGAGGGAACTGGCTGAACAAACACCCAGAGCATGAGTGTTGCGCAGCCGTAAATACAATGAATAGTATTTCTGTGTGTAACTATGCAGTGAGCACCATATTTTTAATTGTAAAACACCAGGCGGGAAAGAGTAAAATGCTATGATCTATCTATAGAGTGAGAAGATGAGCGTGTGTGTGTGTGTGTGTGTGTGTGTGTGTGTATTCAAATTTTGACTGGTTATTTATAGTGAAAGGGAGGGAATAGGATGAAGGTGACAGGAATGAGAAGTTGGACACTTTTTTTAATTTTTTAAATGTTTTTATTTTTGAGAGAGAGAGAAACAGAGCGCAAGCAGGGGAGGGGCAGAGAGAGGGAGACACCAAATCCAAAGCAGGCTCCAGGCTCTGAGCTGTCAGCACAGAGCCTGATGCGGGGCTCAAACTCGTGAACCGCAAGATCATGACCTGAGCCAAAGTCAGACCCTGAGCCAACTGAGAAAAGTTAGACTCTTCTGCATATTGTTTTATAGAACTGACTCTATATAAAAGTTTTAATAAATGTGTAATAAAATTAAACCCAAAAGAAAAAAAATGCCAATTCTCCCAAGACCAAAAGCAAAATGAACCAAATGAACCTAACTGTAGATAAATTTGTGGCATAACCAAAAAGGGGGGAAGTATTTCAGATACAATAACTTGACTAAAAATCCCTACTGGAATATACTCTAAAGACACAAAAAAACTAGAAAAAAAAGTTTTTACTGTTTTCAGCACTCATATTGTTGATGTTGATACTATTCACCAGTCACACTGGTATTATACTAGCAAACAGTCAGGTTGATACTGGTTAGAACCAAGATTTTTCAATGTGAGAAAGAAGAGATATACTTTAAAATAAAAACTAAGAGCCCGCATTCATAAATCTGAAATGGAAACAGAAGGAACTCATGATAGTCTCACAATAAAAATATATACATTTCCTGGTTCTACCCATTGAAAAGTCCAGAAACAGTAACCGCCCAGAGGGCGGTGCCCAATGGGCACCTCTCATGCACAGACTATAATCTCTAAATACCAATTCCCACTAAAAGTAACCAAGACTCCTTAAAGAAGTGGCTGCTTCCAGATTCAGAAAGATGTACCCGATAAGCCTAAAATATTTTGTACAAGAAAACAAGGACCTAACAGAAAAATTGGCTATGTCCAAAGGTAGCTGTAGCCAACCTGAAAAGGTTTCCAGTGGCCTAAGACAGGACAATTTGGCCATTATACAGAGTAACTAAAATGGACTGAGCACATTAAATATGTTAAAATATATGAGTTTATAAGGATTTAAAAATCTCACTGGTTAGCACAGAGATGCTAGAGAACCAACTCATTAGCTTAAAGCTGATAAATAATCCTTACAAACTGTACCTCAGGGAGCAAAATAATCATTAATTCATAAGGGAATGTTATGCTTCATAGAAGTATTTTGCTAAAAATGAAGAAAAAAATAACAGAATTAGAATATCACTGTTTTGCAAACTCCTAAAGAAATAATGGATCTACGTAATGATCATCAACGACTGGTAACAGAATAGAAAGAGACAACCAGGCATTATATGCTCCCACGTAGAAGTACACAACACCACTTATGAGCTATTCTTGCCAAAAAGTTGAACCTGAGTCTAACCAACCCTCTGCATCTAACTACCATTTCGACAGAAATCCAGGGGACAAGAATGCTACTAAACATTATCACAAGGATGCAATCAGCAAAATCCAAAATGGGACACCACAGAAGAGGGAGAGGGCTGGGAAAAAGAATAAAAAAGAATAAGCAACATGTGGATTAAAAGAGACTTAATTTTTTTTAAATTTTTTTAATGTTTATTTGTTTTGGAGAGGCAGAGAGAGACAGAGCGTGAGTGGGGGAGGGGCAGAGAGAGACAGAAACAGAATCTGAAGCAGGCTCCAGGCTCTGAACTGTCAGCACAGAGCCCGATGCAGGGCTCAAACCCACAAACCCCAAGATCACGACCTGAGCCGAAGTCAGACACTTAACTGACTGAGCCACCCAGGTGCCCCTAAAAGAGACTTAACCTTTGGTCTTTGTTTGAACAAACCAATTTAAAACATACACACGTGCGCACGCGCTCTCACGTGCGACAACTGGGGAAATTAAACACTGACTAGGTTATTTTGTGATATTAAGAAATTATTTTACAGGGTGCTTGGGTGGCTCAGTCAGTTAAGCATCCAACTTCGGCTCAGGTCATGATCTCATGGTCTGTGAGTTCGAGCCCCGCATCTGGCTCTCTCTCAGAAATAAATAAAACATTAAAACAAAATAAAACAAGAAAAAAGAAATTATTTTACATTTTTCTAAATGTGATAATGGTATTGTGGTTAGTGTTTTTCAAAGGCTCACTGTCTGAAATATTTATGGCCGAAAGGATATGATGTTTGGAATTGGCTTCAAGATAGTCCAGTGCGTGGGAGAGGAAGAAGGTGAGCGCGGCCATAAAGCAGGATGGGCCAGGGGGTGACCAGGACCGAAGCCAGGTGGCAGGGGTATAGGAAATCACTGTATTACCTCATCTACTTTTGTATGTGTCTGAAACTTTCAACAATGTAAATTCTTTTAAAAATCACTTACTTCTGAGCAACACCATTTTAACGTATGCCGATGATTCAGGCCTTTCAGGAAAAAGCCTAAGCGGCACCCTGGGTGAACCCTTGCCTCTAATGTACACAAACTTCATCCATCCCTGGTGTCTTACTCTATCTACCTCAGTACTTTTAGTGCCGAGAAAAATTCTGCAAGAAGCTAGACCTGCACGTCTTTGTGTTGTTTTTTTTTTTTAACTGTTTTATTGTAAAATGTAAAACACACTCGGAATAGTTCACACAACAAATGTTTGTTAACCAGGTCCGGAAACAGAACATTGCCGCAACCCGGAAGCTTCCCGATGGGCTCTTTCTGAACACAGTCCCTCCTCCCCTGACAGAAAATACTGTCTTATGTGGTAATGTCTTCGCTACGTTTCCTTACATCTTCTTCACCTATGTATGCTTCCCACATGATACACTTTTTAGTGTTGTCTGTTTCCAAAGTACATAAAAGGAAGCATTTTGTACACGTTCTTTTGAATCTTACTTCTTTCAATTTCCCTTATGCCTGTAAGATTTGTCCATGTTGTCATATGTCATGGAGACAGATGCCATATTTCATGGTACAACTATATTATAATTTAGCCATCACATTGTTGATGCTACTTTGTGGACTGTTTCCACTTTGGGATTCTTATGAGCAATGCCTCAGGAACATTCTCGTACAAACATCCTGGTGTATATGCGCAGAAGTGTCGCTAGGTTATAAACCGAGAGTAGAATTCCCGGGTCACAGGGAATACACATATTCAACTTCACTGATGATGCCAAGTTATTTTTCAAAGTCACTGTACCAGTGTGCACTCCTACCAGCAGCATTTGAGAGCTGTTACTCCGTATTGCTGACATTTTTAAACTCGCACCTGTCAGGTAAATACTCACATGTCCCTCATCAGACGCGCATCCTCAGCTCGGACCAGCAAACTTCGGATCAGGTTAGAATTATCGGCCATCTCCGCACTGAGCTTCTGATGCACTGAATGGTATTCATCCACCTGGAGACCACGAACACTCAGGAATGAAAAAGACCTCACAGACTCCTTGAAAATTAGTCAGATTGAGAAGACACTATCTGCCACACACAGAGGCCCTTCTCTCTACCCTGTTCACCTACACCATCTCGACTCTCCCCCACGGTTTCACCTCACCAATGAATTATCAGTCTATACCACCTCCCGCACTCAAGATGACACTCCATCTGGACCTCTCCACCGGGAGCCCTAGCAACATGCATATTAACATTTGAGAGATCTGGGGTGAGAATGCGGTTATAACTGAGGACCAGTCACTATCCTTTTTTCTTTTTTTTCTTTTGGATTTGGGTTGTTGGAAAGCACTAAACCAAAGAGCAAGGTGAATACAAGAGATAAGATGAGTGGCTAGCAAAGGAAAAGGTTAATATGACGTTTGTTTAACTGTAAACCAAACAAAGAAAGCAGGGTGGTCAGAAGCTAAACCCCTCACCTTTATAAAAGAAACCCTTTAGCTAGTGGGCCCTCTCAAACTAATTCAACTGTAACAATTTTCAAAAATTCTTTAGAACATGGCTATCCAGGGGCGCCTGGGTGGCTCAGTCGGTTAAGCGTCCGACTTCGGCTCAGGTCACGATCTCGTGGTCCGTGAGTTCGAGCCCCGTGTCGGGCTCTGTGCTGACAGCTCAGAGCCTGGAGCCTGTTTCAGATTCTGTGTCTCCCTCTCTCTGACCCTCCCCCGTTCATGCTCTGTCTCTCTGTCTCAAAAACAAATAAACGTTTAAAAAAAAAAAAGAACATGGCTATCCTGTAACATACACACATTTGTGGTATCTCTCATCTTCCGAGACACATTTCAAATGTCATGAGACTACCACGTTCTCACAAATGCAGCCGCCGGGTGCCCTCACCTTAATTAGCACCTTTCGTAACTCCTCAAAGTAAACCGGGAAATCTGCTTCTACCTGAAGGTCTTCAATAGCAAAAAATGATGCCATTGACTGGATGATGTCACCAGCCAAGTCGATATCATCAGTATTTACGGTGATCTATCCAGGGGAAAATAAGAGACAAGCTTAGCATCTTCAGATATTAAAGAGAAACTTAGCGGGGCGCCTGGGTGGCACAGTCGGTTAAGCGTCCAACTTCAGCCAGGTCACGTTCTCGCGGTCTGTGAGTTCGAGCCCCGCGTCAGGCTCTGGGCTGATGGCTCGGAGCCTGGAGCCTGTTTCGGATTCTGTGTCTCCCTCTCTCTCTGCCCCTCCCCCGTTCATGCTCTGTCTCTCTCTGTCCCAAAAATAAATTTAAAACGTTGAAAAAAAAAATTTTTAAAGAGAAACAGCTAAAACACTACCTGAATTTCCCCACATTCAACACATTTATTGAACCTAAATTTATATGGGGTGATGAATCAGATAGGTGTTAGCCCTGAAGGAAATTATAAATTTTAGCAGCAGGCTAAAAGATCAATCCTCTGGCCTTCTAAACTAAACAACAAAATCATTCAAACGTTGAAAATGTTTTTTGTTCACCTCCGTATCCCCAATCCTTCCCAAATTAGACAAGGAAGTGCTGAAGGGAAGGGTGGAGGAAGACAGAAAACCACCTTCTAGATTATACCCCAGTGTCTAAAACGATTGACACTTTTAACACTAACAGACTACGTTGAAACATGCAGTTTTACAACCTTGATATCGCCACCCACCTCACTTTGCACTGAATGGTAAACATTACATAGGAAATCTATGCCTGTGACAGTAAACGTTACCTCTCCACTAAGCTTGATTTTTATATACAGCTGGCCACCATTCCGTAAGGACGTGAAACACACTTGAAATGGAGCATTTTGAATGTTAGTGTCTTCTGGTAACAGAAAGTTCTGGTTGAGCCATATAACAACCTTAAAAATGAATAGGATGAAATGAACTTTCATTTTTAAAGTACAGTCATTCTTAAGAATTACCTTTCTTTCTAGATTTACTGCTTGTTTAAAAAACAATTATACTTCACACCCCCTCCCACCAAGAAAACACTAATCACACTCCTTTTTCCCACCTCATACATGATCTTAAGTAACATTCATAATTATGTTTGGCCCCACAGCATGCATGACTTTACAGCATTTTCAGTGTAGACATAATCTTATATGGATTGTAGAAACAACTGGGTATGGTGCTAAGCCTGTTTACACTGTAGCTCTTCTGTGGCTATACTCTTGATGAGGTAGTCTGCTTAAAACTATTCCATTCTATCCTTTAAAAAAAAAGGTAAATGAAGTACACATGCACACACACAGCACAGACACAGAGATACAGCCACATAAGTAAAAAATAAGTTTTAATATTCATAACAATAATGGTGAGCAGCAGCATGTAAAATGCAGTGGTATTCCTTCACCAGCTGAGGTTATGCATAACCCTAATATAAAAGTGCATCCTAGCTCTGTAGTCTTAGTGGCCAAAACCAGAAGTTGACAATTCATCCGTTAAATACGTTTATGTAACTTTTTGTCATAGTAAGATCATCAGACTAAAACCAGGAAATAACCATCTTAAACTTATATAGCCTTCATTTATTATTTTTGAAAGATTTCAAATTAGGGAAGTAAAGGTCATGGGAACCTTGACCACATAAGAACCTAAGAATCTACGTGACTAAAAAGCCTCCCTCAGATTTCCGGAGTCCAGCCGAGGTTAAAGACCACTGGCATTAGTCCTTTACACTTTACAAAGTACTGTCACACCAAATATGTGATCTGCAGGGCCCCCTGTGAGGTGGGACTAGCCTCACTTAGAGATAAGGGAACTGAGGCTCAGACTGGTGAGGGCTGACAGCACTAAGAAAATCACTAAAATTTAACTAGTTAAGGTAGCATCTGAATCCAGAATGTTCTCAGCTCAAACTCCCACCCTCTTTCCAATTCGAAGCAGGTTCCTCCTGAAACACTGGGTCAGGACAAGTACACCAAGGCCATGACAGCAAAAAGACACCAATTAAAAGCTGGTAAGAATTTATCTGCAACTAAAGACTGCTCACGTAAATAAGGTGGTGTATTTTTTCAAAGTGAGAGAAGAGATTTTCACAGTGTTTTGGTCACAGGTTATAAGCCAACACCAAACTCACCTGCCTCTTTCATGTCGTAATTACTGCTACCAAATAACTCATTCATACAATTTCCCCTTCTAAGAAACATCCAAAGGATGCTGAAGGGGCAACAATATTGAAAGAAAAAAGTCAGACTCACCCTCTGTGCCCGTTCCGCAAGGATAAAGTTGACGTAGCTGAGTGGCTCGGTGGCAGAGTGGGGGGCAGTCAGCGCATACATGGAGAAGCGGGGGAGCTGTCTTGTCAATTCAAATACGTGAAACTGGGTGCTGTGGTCAACCAAAGCAACACAAGATGAGAAATGTGCTGCATGGAATATTACTTCAAAATGCAAGGCCCAGATAACAACTATAAAATCACTAACTGGGTCATTGAGTTGTTATTCATGGGTTTTACTGAAGGGAAAAAAAAACCCAAAAAACTTGACGATCAAGTACTACGGTGATGGGGTTTGGGATCAGAGACAACATGAGTCTTATACATATATACATACACACACCAAGGGTTTAAAACACCCTAAAAGAAATGTGAAATGGCTTTTATCTTCCACAAATGTAGCGATATTCCTTCACTAGCTGAGGTTATACATAACCCTAATATGAAAGTGCATCCTAACTCTGTAGTCTTAGTGGCCAAAACCAGAAGTTGAAAATTCATCAGTTAAACATATTTTTGTAACTTTTGTCGTTATAAGATCACCAGACTAAAACCAGGAAACAACCATCTTAAAGTTACATAGCCTTCATTTTTTATCTTTGAAAGATTTCAAATTAGGGAAGAAAAGGTCATGGGAAATCTTGGTTAGGTGGGTAGAATCATCAAAATGGCACCCCCAAAATCCATGGCATGGTAGGAAATCCACCCATCTTGCCTCCCTCTAAGTGCTGGCTGGAAACAAAGGGTCACCTGCTTCTGTAACCCACGAAGGTTTTCAAGTGCAGATCCACAGGGACATCTTTGGGAGGTGTGACTGGGATGTGGATGGAGCTGGAAAGGCTGTGAATGCTGGGGTGTACCACGTGGCTTTCACCCAGGAAGATTCCCTCAGCAAAAATCAATACTGCTCGGATGATGGTGTCTGCCGGGAAGAGAGAAAACGGCAGTTCCAGAACCACTCCCAGGAGGCACAGGCGTCCACAGGTGCCAGCTCCAAGTAATTCCTTACCGTTAGAGGTGGAAATGCACAGTTCCACGTGAGCAGGCTGGGTCTCATGCCCCAGACTGACTGAGAGGGCGGTGTGCAGCTTGGTGTTGGCTGGGATGACGCCCCGAGGCCCGTCAGCCTCGTTCAGTGGACTCAATTCAGCCTACGAAACATCCGACTTCCGACTCAGTCACCGAAACAGTGAACTAATGTCAATTTTAAATCATATGGTTATTTGGCTTCAAAAACCAACTCCCTGGGGTGCCAGGGTGGCTCAATTGGTTAAGTGCCCAACTCTTGATCTGGGCTTAGGTCATGATCTCACACTTCGTGGGATGGAGGCCCCTATGGGGCTCTAAGCTGATAGTGCAGAGCCTACTTGAGATTCTCTCTCTCTCTCTCTCTCTCTCTCTCTCTGTGCTCCTCCCCCACTTGCATGCTCTCTCAAAACAAATAAATAAAAACTTTAAAAAAAAGACCAACTCCCAATCATCTGATATTAATCCCATTCTTTAGAATTCAGAGGACTCACCTCCTTGGCACTCCCTCACTCTACCCGGCCTCTTCCCAAGGAAAAATACCCCATCCTTTCCTGTGGGTAGGGCCCGCTAGTCCCCACCGTGCCTTTCACAAGTTTTTTTGGTGTTGTTCTTTTAAAGTAGCAAAACAAATTCACTTAGTGTAATAAATTCAAATACAGTCACACATGACAGGACAAATTAAAGTCTGGCTTCCTAGCTTATCTTCCAGCCAACTTGGTACACACACATGCACGCACGCACGCACACAAACACACACGTGGAAGCACACTCACAGAGGTTTGGCAGTTGTCACCTTTTTGTTATTTATTTTTGAAAAAGATGAGAGATATTCTGTACATACTGTTCTTGCACTCTTTCAGTCAGTAATGCCACAGATATCCTTCCATATCAGTCCGAGTACATACACCTGATTCTTCCAGGCTGCTGAACAGCCCCGAGCACACGCCCCACGACTGGTCAACATTTCTGTTGCTTCCAACCATTCACTGCCACAGACAGTGCTGCAGTAAAGGTCTTTGAGGGCTTGTGCAAGTATTTCTATAGTTTAGGTGCACGGCAGTGGGACTTCCAGATTCAAGGATACGCACCCTCTCAACTGTGACCCCAGCACAAAGGCTGAGGCCGTCCGTGCTTCCGCCAGTGGGCAGGAGGCAGTCCCGCTGGGCACATGCTATACTCCGTCTTCTTCCACATTTGCCATCCCCAACTTTTCACACGACATGTCCCCTTCAGCATGGGGGCCTACCTTGGCATTTTCCTCATAGTTACGGAGTTCCAGCAACAGATTCTGTTTTTTCTGACTCAGCTCTCGGACCAGGTCCTGCTCTATGCTGGTGTCCATGAGGTTGCCTCTCATCTCGGCTGTGCCTGGCAGGTAGCCCCGGACTGAACAAAAGAAAAAAAAACCCTCACCAGATTGAGGAATACCTCAGCATAGCCAGGTCTACTTTCAAATCATCAGTTGTCTGATCTTAAAAACCAAAAACCTAAGTTCTCATCTCCTCAACTTGGTGAATTTATTAGGAGGAGAGGGTATCAATACAAACACTGTATACACGAATTTCCTGGCATTCTGACCCAATCAAATTGGAAACCTGGCTTTCTGAGGCTTTTTCCCATCCCAATTTACTTTCCCCATCCACGGAGCAGCAGATTAGCTGTGTGTGACCATCCATCCGGTAATCTCCCTCCAGCACACCAGCAACTGCAGAAGAAAAGTTGTCTTTAAAGATGACCTCCCCAGTTCGGTCACTTCTAGCATCGACCTAAAAATAAAGCAAGAACTTGAAAAATAGCTTATGCTGTAGCTTAAAACACACACACACACACACACACACACACACACAATTTTAAAGTTAAAGTCAGCTTTAAAGGTCAGCTAGTCTAGCAGTTTTTCAAGAGTGCTCCATGGAGCCCTGTGGCCTCTCAGGAGGCACCTTATGACCACTGGGGCCAAGGGGACAATAAGGGGACACAACCAGCTGTACTTTCTTCTTTTTAAATGAAAGCTGTTTCACATATTGGCCTTTATATAATATTTCATTTGGAGGAATGGGTTGGCAGTACATATCCACTTACTATCTGTGGGAACTTGGGAATGCCCCTTAACCATTCTGTGCTTGGTCTCCTCGTCTGGAGGTCAAGAACAAGCAGAACCTGAGGGAAATAACTGTACCTACACCCCACAGGGCTGGAATGAGGCCTAAAGAAGTTAACATACGTAAAGCACTTAGAACAGGGTCTGCACATAGACATATACAGGAAACATTAGTTCTATGTAAAAGCTTTGTCTTTATCGTGTATGTGTATAAAATATATCTACATCTAAAGTTTGAAAAACACCAAGCTAGCTTAACCTTCCATCATATAACCTTTTATAATAACCGATTTTAAGAGTCACTCTTCCAGGGCACCTCGGTGGCTCAGTTGGTTAAGCATCCAACTTCGGCTCAGGTCATGATCTCACGGCTCATAAGCTCTAGCCCCGCGTCGGGCTCTATGCTGACAGCTCAGAGCCTGGAACCTGCTTCAGATTCTGTGTCTCCCTGTCTCTATCTCTGCCCCTCCCCCACTCACACTCCAATATAAATAAACATTTAAAAAAAAAAGCCACTCTTCCACATAAAAACTATTGGGATGCCCTAGAGAGCCCTCCTATCCTGAGTCTCCTCTTCCCAAGAAAGGCAAATAAATAAATGATCAGAAAGCAATGCACCTGAAAAACAACAATGAAGGATAACTGCTTAAAATGTTGACTTTTGTTTCAAGCAAGAACACAAAATAAAAGGGTGGCTATAGAAAATCTCGTAGAGCGATCATTTCAAATAGCCAATGCCATTCACCATTTTTGTCTTTTCGCAAACATTCTTCTGGGCAAAACTTTGCAACAACAACAACAAAATAAAGTCATTTAGGTCATAGCTTACTACTAGCTCCTATCCCTTGCCTATGGAATGTCACATTCAAATATCCATGCTCTTAATAACACCAACATGTAAGCCTGAAAACTATCAATGCTAAAACCTGTGAAGCAATTTACCAAAGCCCTTAGCACATTAACCTAACCCTAGAATCCCCTGGCCAGCTTAGTCAGTGGAGCATGCAACTCTAGATCTCTGAGTCATGAGTCCAAGCCCCATGCTGGGTGTAGAGATTACTTTAAAAAATAAATAAATAACCCTCTCAGATTGAACTGAATTTGCTTCTGCATTTCCGCAATGTTTTACAAATAAGAGGGTTCATTGACTAACTAAGAAGCAAGGCTACAAATTAATATTTCTCTGGATGTTCTGCTCTTTTGCTTTATCCAACAGGGAGGTTTTGACCTGGGGGAGAGAATGGCCCTCCAAGCCCACAAATGACCTACAAAAGGTTAAAGTTAATTGACTGGCTGCAGTCATCTAGTATTTCTGCACCTGAATTCACATGCTGGGTCTGTATATGTTCCTTTTGGCAGTGTAGATATTAGTTTTTCTACTTATATAATGAACTGTGTTCATTTTCTTATCTTTTTTTATGGTCTGGAAGAGATTATATCATAGAAATCCCTTAAAATTTTGAAAACATTTAACTCTAAAAACATCTAGGTCCAGAATCATATTTGAAGGAAACTTTTTTTTAAAAGGCAACTTTTGAAAACTTCTCAAGTCTAGTAGTTACTAATTCTTGAATTAATCATAATAATTTATATTCCCGCAGAACATGATCCAATACAAATAAGATGTTCGCATTTCTTTTTATTTTAATGTTTATTTGAAAGAGAGAGAGAGAGAGAGAGAGAGAGAGACAGCGAGCAAGCACGAGTGGAGGAGGGGCAGAGAGAGAGGGAGACACAGAATCTGAAGCAGGCTCCAGGCTCTGAACTGTCAGCATAGAGCCCGACGTGGGGCTCGAACTCACGAACCATAATATCATGACCTGAGCCAAAGTCGGATGCTCGACCGACTGAGCCACTTAGGCACCCCAAGATGTCACATTTCTTACTAAGGAACACGACAGTCTTCCCTTATAATTTTTATATGACCATACCAAAGGAAAATCAATTAAAGAAGCAGGAACCAACATAAGGGTCTCATAGAACTATTCTTCATGCAACACCAAAGGAAGGTTATAAGGAACTGGCCAAAGCAAAGACAAATCAGAGAAGAGAAGGCAGGAATTAGCTGATCTCCTTCAGGCAATCCAGCACTATCAGACAAGAAAGCTAGGGCAAATGGTACCCATGGAGATCTGGCAGCTACTTAGGCAGCTTCTAACAAGACAATCCTGACTTGCCAGAAGTCTGTAGAAAATACTGATTTGAACTTAAAAAAGGAAAGAAAGCAAAAATTTATTTTGAATTTCATAGCTGGAAAGACAATATGATATCATGATTCTTCCCACTAAGTCAAAGTTTTCAGTCAGTCTTAAAGTTTTATTACAGAAGAGCCCTACAACTCCTTTTTTTTTTTTTTTTTTTTTTTTTTTTAGTAGCCTACACCTAGATCAACCTGATTAAATTGCTTCTCATTCCTTCAGGGAAGAGATTTAGAAATATCTTCCTGAAAATTTTCTCCCAAATAGGGCTTTAAAGACTAAAAGTCCACTCACTCACTCTGCAGTATTGACACTACACCAGGAAGAAAAAATGTACAAACGTTATGAAGTTAAATCTGAAAAGTACAGCAAAGGGGGGCAAGTCCATATTTTCATGTTCCTGACTCTGAGTCCTGCAGCAAATAGATCTCAGACAACCAGTCCTCTGAATTATACCTGAACTCTGTGCTTAGACTTACCTTCCCATTGGACCAGCCAGTTATCAGTTCACACACTCCATCAGAATTAAGGTCGAAAGCATGAATGCTCATGGCATGATTTTTGGACTGAAAAGGAATTTCAATAATTAGTGCAGAAGTCTCTCAATATGTCTAAAAGCCCTGAAATATTGGAGGCTGAATTATACTAACTTTAATTCTCCAGTATCGGGCTGTTTTGTCGTAAACTCCAACTGTGCCATTGGAAAGGGCATAACCAAATCGACTACCATACATGGAGCAGAGAGAGGTGATTATCTGCAAGAGATAACACACAAAAACACAACATCTTTTCATTAAAGTTCAATTCCATGTGGAGTATGGCTTTATAAAATCGCATGCCTTGCCACTGAGTATGTTAAAATTAGATTTAAATCTGTTAGAGGGGAATGTATTTCTCTTCTCTATGATCCATGTCATCTATTTCAGAGTTGGGTTATGAGAATTAAATAAACTCATAAAGTCTGTTATTTTAAATCAAACTTATGTGGCAAGTTCTGGCAAACTGTTTAAAAAAACACCAATAAAATTGAGCAATTGAGGATGAAATAGAGTATACAGGATATAGAAAATACACAACAGACATTGTTATACACACTAACTCAAAACGTTTTAATGATTGTTCCAGTTTCCTTAACTTACCATATCCTACAGTTTAAATTTTAAAGACTTGCCAGCGCACCTGGCTAGCTCCATGGGAGCATGTCACTCTTGCTTATCTCAGGGTCATGAGTTTGTGCCCCACAGTGGGCAGAGAGATCATGTAAATAATAAAAAAATAAAAATAAAAAATAAACAGACTTGTCGGGGCGCCTGGGTGGCTCAGTCCGTTAAGCGTCCGACTCTGGTGTTTGGCTCGGGTCATGATCTCACAGTTCATGAGTTTGAGCCCCACATCCGGGCTCTGCACTGACGGTGCAGAGCCTGTATGGGATTGTCTCTCTGTTCCTCCCAGCTTGTGCTCTCTCTCTCCCTCTCAACAATAAATAAATTAACTTAAAAATAAAATAAAATAAAAAGACTTGTAAAACCCACAGTTGAATATCTTTCATGTACATGCTTTTCTATGACATAATTTCCTATTTGCTACAGATGAAAGATGTTTTTTAGAAGAAAACATTATCTTTTGAAAAGTACAAACCCAAGCACCTGGATTTGTGACTGTTGTGCTGTACAGAATGTGTACATCATACAGAAATATTTACAGGACTGTTTGGGGATTTAATATGCTTAAAAGGATAAAATTTTAGAGACTGAATAAAATTATCCTTTATTTAAAGTTAAAACCAAAACCTAATGATATCTCTGCTCCTGCAGATCCACTTTCTAATTCTGACACTAATACAAGAGATATTAAGAAATAAATTGTATAAAGCAGAGAATAGTTATATAATTTCCTCCACACCTACAGCTTTTCTACAAAACCACCCACTTCACTTAACTCTGAATACAAAGTGCTGTGTAGGACTCCAGAATTATTTCGCTCAAGGCATTCTTTTGGCAATACTCAGTACTATCCAACTGCCAAATGAATTATAATTTTGCTGATCCGCTAAACAGCGTTTGAGCTAAGAGCAAAATCCAACCGAAAGGGCAGGAAAATGGCCCTGAAATGAACAATTTTATAAAGTTCACATTTTCATAACCTTAGCTCTATTTCATGTTCTCCTGTCCTTTTCTAGGATTTAGGAAAAAGGTGTTTCCAAAGAATGCACCTTCCTCACACGTAGCATTGACAATAAACAGAAATCCAACAAAATCTGAATGATTCCCACCCAACAGGAAAAGATTTACTACAAATTTGAATGAAAGAAAAACGATAATGCAAGACACAGCATCTACTGACAGGTGACTCTCAAGTTGGCTTTTTTTGGGGGGGGGTGGGGGACGGTAGGAAGTGGCAAACCCCATTAAGAACCTAATGAAAGCTAAGGATTCTCTCTTCAAAAAAATCACACATTAAGCACATACACTTAAACAGAACCTCCTAACTTTCAATAGGGTCATTAATTTTCTCTACCTATAACTAGCAGTTTATAATTACAATAACTGTGAATATATGTTACTTTTTTTTAAGTTTTTTTTAAATGTTTTTATTTATTTTTGAGACAGAGAGAGACAGAGCATGAACGGGGAAGGGTCAGAGAGAGAGGGAGACACAGAATTCGAAGCAGGTTCCAGGCACTGAGCTGTCAGCACAGAGCCCAACACGGGGCTCGAACTCACGGAGTGTGAGATCATGACCTGAGCTGAAGTCGGACGCTTAACTGACTGAGTCACCCAGGTGCCCCAATAACTGTGAATATATAAAAAGTATAGTAGAACTAAGTAAAAATCTATGATCCTCACTATAAGATAAAGGTATATTAGCTAAACCAAGGATAACACTTTGTATATCAATATGCAAGTTTTGCTTTTTGGTCTTTTTTTGTAGTGGAACAGAAGCCCGACTTTCCTAGACAGCTTTTGTAAGTGGCAAGACGCAAAGACAAGTGGTCAAGATGGGCCCTGAGGCCAGTGCCTCAAGCTTTCTGATCTAGACCCAAACACGACCTGAATAAATTTTGCAGGATCCCAGCAAAATCTGACTACTAAGACTCCCTTCTGTTGTTTTTTTCTGCCTCTCTAGAACGTTCACAAGCCACTGCTCGTTTATCCTCTTCTCCTTCCTTTTTCAGAATATCCTAATTCGTTTTTCTGTTTCCATCTTGCCCAATCCTGGGGAACCAGCAGCATATAAATATCCTAAGAATGCCAAAACTACAACGGATAAGGGCGATCTGTAGACAAATGAAGTTTAAAGTTTTCAGAAACATCCCAGGTTCTATTCCATGAGCAATCCTAATCACGGAGAAACCCACGGGTTTCCAGTTCTCCAACATCTGATTTTAAGTTTACCTTAAAAAAATGTGCCTAAGAAGTACTTAATCTGAATGGAGAGGGAACGTTTTAAAACCTTCGTTTGTGTACTTCATTCAAGCCCATTTAATACACACGATGAGGAGGAGGCGGACAATCTTCAAATCCTGACCACACCACTTCGCAGCCATGTCTGTGTTTGAGTAATTGAACAAAGGAACTTAACACCAGTTTCCTCATCAGGAAAACAGAAATAATAATATCTTCCTACTAGGGCTGTTGTAGGATTAAATGGGTTAGTTTACCTAAAGCACTTAGAACAGTATCTGGCATATATTAGGTGCGCAATAAATGGTCACCATTATTAGTGTTCTTATTATTAATATGTATTAACTCATTAAAAGAAAGGCCTTTAAGTACTCAACAATTTTTCTCTATTTAATCAGTCTGTTCAAAACGTATCTTTTCTCTTCCCCAGCGGCCACCCCTGCCTCCCCCCAACTCTGAAAATATACCTTGATACAGGATTTTTAAGTGCGTCTTTCTCTGTAACATGCAGTTCTGTTCAATCTCCACAATTTTTACTTCAAAACTGTCTGGGTTGTGAGAAGATATCCCAGCACCCTTGTCAGATGTGACATTTCACTGTGCTGATCTATCTTGCCCACAGTTACCATGATTCTGAGGTGGCACTTCTTACCTCTGTTTCTGTCATTTCTGCTATAATCTCATCTTCTTTAAAAACTCGGATATCAAAATCCTCTGATCCGACAAGGAGCTGAAAAGAAAAAGAATCGTGCGTATTTAGTTCAACAAGCAAACACAGCAAAATTTCCATAAATGAAACAAAAAATGTGCACAGTACTTAAAACACTGCTCCTGCTACCCAAGATCTGCTCCCTATAATCTGGTAGTCAGGAAGGTTCCTTCTACTGCAAAAGTCAACACCTTCGGTTAGTGAAGAAAAGGTGGCCACTACAGACTATCCTTCCATGTGGGCTGCACATCCTTCCAGAATATGTTCTTCCACCAAGCACCTGAAAATGCTCCCCATTCTCTGCCCACAGATGGAAGCCCGGTTTCAAATGCCAGAGACCAGTATCCACGGACAAGAGACAGGTAAGCCGGTGCCCAGTACAGCACTTGGCTGGCTACTCAAGAAGCTAACTTCTAGAGTAACCATTAGAATACTTTCAAAGGCTAAGAGCCAATCTCTAAAACTTTCAGATTCCTGAAAAAGTCACAGTTGAAAACTACTTACAATTATGGTTTCAAAGCATCCGAAGGCAGCTGTAATTGTGAATATGGCTGTGGTCCCATCAAATGCTCTGCCCCCCCCCCCCCACCGCCCCGTCCTGTGTCTTTGCAACATTACGGCCTTGATCTTTACATCAGACAAATACAACTGATTCATTGTTCAAAAGAGAAAGACAAATGAGGCCAGTTGGCTTGTCATTTAGGCAACAGAGCACCAAAATCAACCAGAGAAGTGTTAACTTGTCTTAACCACTAATGTCACTGTCAAGGGGAAATTATTCAGCTGAGCACACAAGATAAGTATCTCCTCCTCCACACACCTCTTTCTTACCATCACCGTCAAAGTCACATAAGGCCAAGGAATGAACGTTATCTCCAGTAACCTGAAAATAAAACCAAAACTCATTAATATGCCATCTTTTTTCGCTTAATCCAAATGCATTAGCTACATGAAAGAGGATTATACAAACCACCAATGGGTGTTATTCAAATTACAAATGTTCTTTTTTTATGTACAGAATTAGAAAATATGTTTCCATTTTGTTTTTCTTATTCATTACAGCCAAGGGTAAAACAAACAAACAAAGCATAAAGAACATTAAGTGAAAATGTTTGGGAGGATTAAGAGAATGTTTTGTTCTGTATACCGTCCAAAAGAGATCATTTCCTTCGTGATCAAAACCCTGCAGAGCACAATTTCCACCAATAATCGCAAGAGGAGAGGAAATGTCCCCCAGTGTTCCCAGCACAATTGCATTGGCCCCATCTGCAACCTAAGAAGGAAAAAAAAGACATAAAATCTCAGATACACTGATGCACAGGCACAGTGGACATAAAATAGATCCTCATTTTTATTTGGACACTCAAATCCCTCTGTCGTCATTTGTGAGAAGCCACGTGGTCTCGTGAGAGGCAGCCCAGGACTGTCCATTGAGGACAGTCACTGTGGCTTATTTGTGCTTCTACCAGGATGAGCACAGATTCAGGATCAACTCAGGCCACTGGCCTCTCACACTAATCTGTTGCGATAAACTGCTACAAAATCCAAGGCTCTCTAGAACTACTAGTTCTAGGGGCCCAATTCTTGACAGAATCAAACTTACGCCTTTTAAACACCCAAACTTTTGTAATCTATTTTAACCACTTTGCATGGAAATCCTTTTATTGCTTATTACCCAGTTCTCTTGCTACTAGTCCTTTTACTTGTAAAGTTACTAAGAATTCTGTACAAAGAGTAATAAACCATCCAGAATTAATAAATGTCCCAGACTTCTTGAATAAAGTATATAAGCATAATTTAACTTATTTTTAGAAAATTCAAGGAAATCTTTGGAAATACTAACTGTTTATTATTAGGAAAACAGTCCTTATTTATATAACCTTTATGTAGGAAAACTATTTAAAAATTGGCTATAAAAGAAAGAAAACTTATTAGAAATCAAAACTGCTAAATGGCCAATAACTCAAAAGACAAAGTTAAAAGGTAAACAATAAACTGGGAAAAAATACCTACAATATATGAGCCAAAGGACTAATTGTTTTTTAAATGAGCTAATAAAAAGCAAATAAATAAGAAAAGGGTAAACACCCCAAGCCAAAAAACAAACCAAACAAACCAAAAAGAAAACGAAAAAAACAAAAAATAAACAAACAAAAAGGCAATTCACAAGAAATACTAATCACCACCAAACATGAAAATCCTCATTCTCACAATATATCATTTTTCATTTTTAAGATTAGAAAGATGAAAAATAACAAGATTATCCATTGTTCGTTGGGGTGTGATAAGACAGACACTCTCATATTCTGAGGGGAAGGTGGAAAACAGTAGTCTTTATATAGAACAATTTAGCAATATTCATCATTTAAAAAAGATTTTTAACTCAGTAATTCCAAAGCTCAATTCTTGACACCATTAATTTTATGTGTCAACTTGGCTAGGCCATGGTACCCAGATATTTAATCAAAAACATCATTATAGGCATTTCTGTGAAGGTATTTTTTAAAATGAGATTAACACTTAAATCAGACTTTGAGTAAAGCAGGTTACCCTCTATAATGTGGGTGGGTGGGCCTCACCCTATCAGTTGAAGGCCTTAATAGAAAAAAGACTGAACCCCTGGAGAAAGAATTCTGCCACCAGACTGTATTCAGACTTAAGTTTCAACATCAACTCTTCCCTGGATCTCCAGAGAATTTGCCTAACCTGCATATTTTGGACTTGCCAGCCTCCACAACTGCATGAGCCAATTTCTTAAAATAAAGCCACCAATCTCTCTCTCTCTCTCCCTAGAAGTATATATACACACATACACATCCTACACTCAATTTCAGTCTTATACAAAAACATAGGAAGAATATCTTTGTGATCCTGAAATAGGCAAAGACTTCTCAGGACAGAAAAAGCACCAACTATTAAAGAAAAAAAACTGAACAGCTACACTTCAACAAAATCAAAAACTTTTGCTCATCAAAAGACACGTACTTATTGAAATGAGCCACATACTGGGAGAATATGTTTGTTACATGTATTGTTATTTGTTATATATATTGTAAACATTGTTTTATATAAATATATAAGAATTTGTATATAGAAAATCTATAAATCAATAGTATATACAAACTACCAATAAAAAAGGCATTTTGTATATTTGTATATGTATATTGTATAAAGAAAATCTATAAATCAATAGTGTATACAAACTGCCAATAAAAAAGGCAAAAGACCTAGGCACTTCACAAAAGAAGACACACGACTAGAAAATAAACACAAGAAAAGGTGTTATATATCACTGGTCATGAGGGAAATGCAAAATGAAGCCAAATACGACACCACTTCATACCTTAAAATGGCTACAATTAAAAAGACTGGCATAACCAGATGTTGACAGAGTATGGAACAACTGGAACTCACGTACATCGCTGATGGGAAGTGTGAAATGGTACAACCATTCCCAGGTGTCACCCAAGATAAATTAAAACATATACCCACAAAAAGACAAGTACCGAAATATTTCTAACAATTTTATTAATAACTGACCAAAAGTAGAAATGACTCAGTATGTCCATCCTACATGTCTATGATCAGAAGAATGGATACACAAACTGTGTAATATTCACACAAAGGAATACTACTCAGCAACAAAAAGAACTACTGCTCTCTGCAAAAACATGGATGCCTCTCACAGACCTGCCAAATGCAAGAAGCCAGATACCCAAGAGTCATTCTGTATGATCCCATTTGTGTGAAGTTCAATAACAGGGAAAGCTAAGCTAAGCTGACAGAAATCAGAACGGTGAAAGTCTGTAAGATAGAAGAAATGACTGGAATGGGGCACAACAATATTTCCTGAAGTGATGGAAATGTTCTGTATTTTTATTGGGCATGTTGGTTACAGGGATCAAAACTCACTGAATAGTACGTGTAAAGTTTGTGTATTTCACTGTATGTACAATTTTATCTCAATTTTAAAATACAAAAAAAAAAAGGGTAATTGCATTTCTAGGAACTTATCCTTAGAAAATAATCAGAGAAATTGGCAAAGACATATGCTTATCAAAGTATCAACTGTAATACAAAAACTATGAAAATAACATAAATATGAAACAATATAGAACAGATTAAGCAAATTATAATATATTAACAAAATGAAAAAAAAAAACATAGAGCCTAGTAAGAATGATGCAGGGATATACAGTGACTTCATATAAAGATGCTCACAATATAGCACTGAATAAAAAGGCTGTGTGCAATAGCCAGGGAGTAGAGACAACACAAATGTCCATTAATGATGAGTGGATAAAGAAAATATGGCATGTCCATAAAATGGAATATTCTTCAGCCATAAAAAGAATGAAATACTGATACATGCTACAACATGGATCAACCTTGAAAATATCATCCTAAGGAAAGGAAACTCGTCACAAAAGACCATATATTATATGATTCTGTTTATATGAAAAGTCGAGAACAGGCAAATCTACAGAGATAGGAAGTAGATTAGTGGTTGCCGAAGACAGGTTGGGGGACAATGAAGATTGACTACTAATGGGTATGGGGTTTCTTTTAGGGATAATGAAGATGTTCTAAACTTGATAGTGGTGATAGCTGAGTAAGTCCCTCAATAAACTAAAACTATTGGATTGTACATTAAATAGGTGAATTGTATGGTATGTGAAGTATATTTTAAAATATCTTATTATAATAATATAAGTTAGAGGGTAAAAAAATGATCACATTTCATAAAAAATTTCACCTAGTGGGGTGCCTGGGAGACTCAGTTGGTTGAGCATCTGACTCGATTTGGGCTTAGGCCACAATCCCAGGGTCACGGGATCGAGGCCAGTGTTAGGCTTTGTGCTGAGCATGGAGCCTGCTTGGGGTTTTCTCTCTCTCCCCCTCTGCCTCTCTCCCTGCCTCGCATGTGCTTTCTCTCTAAAATAAAAAATGCATAAAAAAATAAATAATTTCACTTAGTAAAAATCAGTTTAAGAGTTACGTGTTACCTCTAGATGGAGAAATTATGAGTATTTTTTTTTGTTTCCATATCTTTTCTATAATAAGTATGAATAACTTGAGTATTAAAGCTGCAGTAGCCTAGGGGCACCTGGGTTGCTCAGTCGGTTACGTATCCGACTTCGGCTCAGGTCATGATCTCGCAGTCTGTGAGTTCAAGCCCCATGTCAGGCTCTGTTGCTGACAGCTCGGAGCCTGGAGCCTGCTTTGGATTCTGTGTCTCCCTCTCTCTGTGCCCCTCCCCTGCTCACACTCTGTCTCTCTCAAAAATAAATAAACATTAAAAAAATTTTTTTAATAAATAAATAAATAAATAAAGCTGCAGGAGCCTATAGATGGCAGGCCACAGTAAGCGCTTGTCCTATAAACTACTATACTAAATTTTAATGCAAAGCCACCAGGAGGTCTGTTTACTGACTTCCTGGCTCTTGGCTGAGTTCTCAACAGATCTTGACAGATGGTGGTATCACAGATATACCTCATGGGAGACAAGCTGGAGTGTCACCAAGTGGTTACCAACCATGATAAAACAAGTAAGTGTCAAACAGATAATGCAGATGTAAATAGAAAAATCTCCATGTTGTTTACGTCACAAGAGCCATACGATAAGCAAACCAAAATAAATGTCTGATCTCTTTCAATCATAAAAAGCCAATGGACATTAATGAGTAACAGGAATATCATGGTTACAAAGGGGTATACTTGCCTCTCTGTAGAACAAATCTGAATTATTGTAGACATCATAAGCCAGAAGATTAGTCTGTGTCCCCACCAAAAGAGCATCATAGCCAAGTTCTGGGTTCAGTACTCCTGCAGTCAGGCAGCTGACTGCCTGGTTGATGTTGAGAAGTGAAACATCAGACTCCAGGGGGCTCTGGAAGACCCTGGATGCACTGACATGCTGACTCCGGGTATGAGGATTGTGAATAAAAACCTAAATTAAAAACAGTTAATTACATCCCCGTAAAATACCAAAACTGTAAAATTAACATACATTTATTAAGAGACCCATGGTATTAACAGATATCAACACTAACAAGAGGTCACTTTAACCACCTACAAAACAAAACACTCATACACAGTTATGTGTATTGCTAGCTTTCAACCACTATAAATTATGGAAATTCAGTGGTTCTTAGCCTTGCGAAGAACAAGGTAATGGACAAGATGCAGTTGTTGCTTCCAGGGGCAGCTTACAGGCTACCCACCAGCAGGATGTCAAGTACTCTTATGAGCTAGCCTCTTCCTGATCAACCTTCCAGAAGCGTGACCAGCTACAATGTGGTTGCTACACACTAAGAAGATCACACAGCATACAATAATAAACACTTCCTTTAGCATCTTTCATCCCAGCACCTCATAAACTCACTTCCTAACCTTTAAAACTGGCTGTTTTAGGGGTGCCTGGCTGGGTCATCTGGAAGAATGTGTGATTCTTGATCTCAGGGTTGTAAGCTGGAGCTCCATGTTGGGTGTAAAGATGACTTAAAAAATAAAACTTAAAAAAAAAAACTGGTTGTTTTAAGGGTTAAAACTGGTAGTTTCAAAGTCTGGCAGTTAGTAGATCTGTTTTACAAATGTAAACTGAGTCACACGATCAAGCTTCTTCAAGGTTTCACGGACCATACTAGTAAGACGGAATTAAATAATTAGTCCAAACTGAGCAGTTTCAACTACCATATACATATATACATACATACACACACACACGTGTGTGTGTGTGTGTGTGTGTGTGTGTGTGTGTGTGTTATCCCAGAAGGGGTAACTGGATGTGGGGCAGAGGTATATTGGATACTAACATGGCTGTGGCCCCCAAAAGGGCACAGAACAAAAACAGACATGTAGTATATCTGTGGTATTAAAATTTCATTAGGGAGGGGTGCCTGGGTGGCTCAGTCGGTTAAGCGTCCGACTTCGGCTCAGGTCATGATCTCAGGGTCCGTGGGTTCGAGCCCCGCGTCGGGCTCTGTGCTGACAGCTCAGAGCCTGGAGCCCATTTCAGATTCTGTGTCTCCCTCTCTCTCTGCCCCTCCCCTGTTCATGCTCTGTCTCTCTCTGTCTCAAAAATAAATAAACGTTAAAAAAAAAATTAAAAAAAAAATTTCATTAGGGAAATCTTCACAGTCTCTACGAAGAAAAAAACGGTGGGAAATACTGCACTAGGGACCCCTTAAGCCTCTTCCAGTTTTAAAATCCACTGACTTTAAATCAGTATTTCATCCCTTTGGTAGAAATCCAAATAGGACTAATTTTAAGTCATTACCTAAACAAGACAGCCTGTTCAACAACAAATAATTTTCAAAGGAATTGACTGGAAATACACAGAAAAGGTATGTAGCTATGGAATATCATGTTCATGTCCTCATTTGTGTAATACTTTATAATGTGCTTTAATAAGTGTTACTGCATTTGATCCTCACAGCAAGCTCGGGTTTACAGATGAGGTCAAAAAGGTTAATGACCTTTCCCAAGGTCTGGCGACTGTTAAGTGACAGGGCGAAGACCTGAAGCCTGGCATCTGGTTCCAGACCCTACACTCTGGCCATGATGTCTTACTTCCTTTTATAACAGTTCAGAACAAAAGAATTCTTTCAGAGTCTCCCAGTAATTAGGCTGGAGAACAGGAGGAGAAATCACTTTTGGACTTGCTGTGCATTGCTATTGGAACAGAAAGAGTTTGAGATTCCCAGGAGCCGACTTCTCCCTAGCTTCCCTCTTGCCGTTCTCGGGTTCCGGGAGACCTACTTGTCCCTCGGGCATGGAAAAAGCCAAGCTCAGTCACACAACAAATGGATCACTCTCTGTGACTGGCTGAAGTTCACACAACATTTATTCTGAGGGGATACTAATGAAAGTAGAAATACAACTGGTCCCCTCAGCCCCATGGGCGAGAGAAAAAATGTCCCCAGAGGAAAACACTAATGTTCATCTTGCAAGAAACCCCTTTTTAAAATATCCTTGCTCGAAACAAAACAAATAAAATCCTTGCTCAGGCTCAGAGGCCAGATTCCAGTAAGTCAGATTCACATTCTCAACAGAATCCTACTCATAATGTCAAAATCCTGTTTCTGGAGACGTGAGCTCCAACGGTCAAGGAGGGCTTCAGCCTTACCTGGAATGTTTAATTATTTTTAAAAAAGAATATATTCCGGTATTACTTGGATCATAAAATACTACCGTTTTTAAATCTTAATATAAAATATCAGGTCATAAGTCCAGATTTGTTTAAAGTTCTAAAGAAAAGATCCAATTACACAGGCCACAGGACTTTCTCGTCCTCTGTCTCTTTTTTTCCAACTCCGGAAACAGACCTAGACTCCAGTGTCCCTGCCTTTCACTCTAGATCACATTCTAATGAAAGGGTTTCCACAAAAACCTCTGCCTGATCTTCCTGCTTCCACCGCTAGGCTTAGCTCCCTGCATCTCTGTTGCAGTACCAGCCAGTTATCCTTTAAAACATTAATCAAACCCCATCACCCAAAACAATGATGTTTACACGGCCTACAGGCCCTATATGATCCCGCCCCTGGCTACCTCACTGCTTCCCTCATTCCGTTAGAGCCCTCACTTCCCTGGAACACACCAAGCTACTTCCACCTCAAGGCCTTTGCACTTGCTGATCCCTCTGCCTGGAAGGCACTTACTCCACAAATATGTGGGGCTTGTTTCCTCCTTTTCTTCAAATCTCTGATCTACAATGATCTTATTAGAGGCCTAGGGATCACTCTGTCTAAAATAGCAATCTCCCATCATCTCTATCCCCTTACTGTTTCCACCCCCCCCCCCCATGGAGACATTATCTGTTGTTATTTATATGTATATATAAATATATGTTAACATATAAATAAAATATAAAAATTAAAATTTACAAATATGATATAATACAAATATACGTATTTTATTTTTTCTCCGCCTGGTGTCTGGCTCCCCCTCTCAAATGTAAGCTCCAAATGGGTGAGGTTTGTCCCTTTCAACCTTGCAACTGCAAAGCTAAGAACAGTGTGCGGCAGTAGTAAGCCCTCAACACATTAGGGGTGGGGCCAATATTGATGGGACCTTTTCAGCCCATTTATTTAGCTGCCATGCACCCACAGAACTATACGAATTTCTTTTTGGCATTTGTCAGTACCTCTTAACAGTAACTAACATTACCACATGCCAGGTTCTGTGCTAGGGGCTCTACTACATTATACTACCTAATGAAAATGAATTGTAGGGGCGCCTGGGTGGCTCAGTCGGTTAAGCGTCAGACTTTGGCTCAGGTCATGATCTCGCGGTTCGTGAGTTCAAGCCCCGCGTCAGGCTCTGTGCTGATGGGTCAGAGCCTGGAGCCTGTTTCAGATTCTGTGTCTCCCTCTCTCTCTGACCTTCCCCCGTTCATGCTCTCTGTCTCAAAAATAAATAAACGTTAAAAAAAAAATTAAAAAAAAAAAAAAGAAAATGAATTGTAATGACTTTCTACTTATGTATCCCAAGGCATATTACATAACATACAACATAGGTAGAGGTGTCTTGAAAACTATAAACTGGGAGCCTGGGTGGCTCAGTTGGTTAAGCCTCCGACGCTTGATTTTGGCTCAGGTCATGATCTTGAGGTGGGTGGGATCAAGCCCTACATTGGGCTCCACGCTGATGGCACAGAATCTGCTTGGGATTCTCTCTTCCTCTCTGCCCCTCTCCCCACTTGTGCATGCACGCACGTTCTTGCTCTCTCTCAAAATGCGTAAAGTTAAAAAAAAAAAAGAAAGAAAACTTTAAACCATTATGTAAATATTAGCTTATTAAATCCACATTTTAAATCCACACTGGGTTGGGGGACCTGGGTGGCTCAGTCCGTTAAGCTTCTGACATTTGATTTCGCTCAGGTTATGATCTCATGTGAGATCTCATGTCAGCCTCTGTGCTGACAGCACGCGGCCTGCTTAGGATTCTCTCTCTGTCTCTGTCTCTCTCTGTCAAAAATAAATAAACACTTTTTAAAACTCCACACTGGGTCAAGAACAGGTACTTTAACTTCATTGCCACCACTTTCTAGTTGCATGACCTCAAGCATTACTTTGAACTTCTCTGAACCGCTACTCTAATCAGTAAAGTGGGAGTAACAAAAAGAAAATAGCAATTAACAATTAGTGGCTTATATGCCTACATTTCTCATATGCCAAGCGCTTTACATGTATTAACTTATTTAGTCCTTATAACAACCCTATGTGGCAGATACTATTATTATGAACTTTGCCCAAGGTCATGAAATTAGTAGGTACTAGAGCCAAGATCACCAGACCTGTGCTATGCTGCTACTCTTGGCATTGTAGCAAGGATGAGGAGATAATTAATGTAATGAAGCCTTGTCCCTATTAAAAGTTATTGCGCTTGGTGTCACTGTATTCCATGTATTTGGTCATGCCTCCATCAGTGCCTTGATTTGCCTTGTCTGCAGCCCTGCAGGATTATAAGCTTTGTGAAAGCAGGGATTCCAGCTTTATCTCCGAATCCCCAACATCTAGCACAAGGGAGGTGTTAAGTTTCCTGAATGTTAAATGACCATGTCTTTTTCACCTCTGTGACTCCCACACCTTGCACAGCATCTGGCACATAGTAAGCGCCTAACGGGTACTTAGCGAATAAATTATAGGAAAAGACATAAATGTACATGGATAAAGATCAGGTGAAATTTTAATTGTTTAACTTAGGGGTCTTTGTATTTTTTTTCCTTTTTTTCTGTAAAGTTGTTTGGCTCGAGAGGCAATATAAAATAGTGGAAGGAGCTCCAGAGTGACAGGCAGAGGCCCTGGACTCAACTCTGGGGTGGGCTACCACTCCTAATCCTGACCAAGCCCCTTCCCTTCTGGGGACTCTTCTTCCCCAAGCTCCCTATCTACACAGGAACTCCAACACTGTCCAAGTCTAAATGCCTGAAGACAGGTAAAGTTAAGTGTTTAAAAAAGCCCTTCATGCGAGACCCCATTATTCTTCCTTATTCTGCGCGGGAAGGACGGCTACCGACGCTACCGCCCGGTCGCCGGGCAACCGTGGCTGGGGGCGGGGTCGCAGGGTGAGGGGCGGGTCGCATCGGAGCGGCCTGCGGAGATCCTGGGGACACTAGGGACCCGGGCTCGGTGTGGTAGGAGCGGTTACCTTGCCCGCTTGGGTGGCGGCTGCCAGGCACGGGTGAATCCCGTCGTAGCGCCCTATGGCCACCATGCGGGGGCTGATTTTGTGGCGCAGTTTCAGGGTGAACACAGGCAGCAGCATGATGGCTCAGAAGAGGGCTCGCCGCCCGAGGCATGCGTAGCGGAGCCGGCCTCACCCGCCGCGGTGCGGGGCTCGGGGACCAGAGCAGCCCGTCTTCAGCTGCTTCAAACCTGGCGCGAAACAGTGCGGGATCTAGGAGGCCCCCAAACCGCCCGCTCTTTTCTGTGGCCGCTCAGGCCCGCCGAGCCTCTTCTGCGGCTGCGCAGGCTCCGCCCGGGTCCTTCTGCGCCTGCGTGGTCCGAGAGCCTGATCCTGAGGTTGGTTCTCTTTCTTTGGTGGAGTTGCGTGTTTTGTTGCTGTTAACTTGACCCAGTTCCATCCCACTGTACGAATGGGTCTGAGCCGTTGCACCCCCGGGGCTTCTCCTAGCACCACAACCAAGCTGCACCCCTGCAGATTCCACACACTAGTACCGCACTCCCAAAGGGTCATTAATTCAAGAAAAGGTGTCTTGGATGCCTGCTCTGCCTTTTGATTTAACTGTTAGTCGAGGCAAACCACAGTGGTTACCTGCACTAACTATACGATCCTTTCCGGGTAATTTTTTTAATCACGCTTTAGACTCTCATGTTTAAATAGTCCAGGGCCCCGCTTGTAAAATTCCCTATATATTTTTAAATGAAAACGTGCATAATTGAAACGTCACAGAACTTCTCATCGTTCATTCAAGTACACAGTGTGTCGGGCACTGTTCTAGACAAAAGCGGTACAGCAGTAAACATAGCGTTTACTACTCCACTGGTGCTCTCCTGGCACTAACATATTTGTCACCAGAGACCACCACTAAACAAGAAATACATGCGTTAGGTCATTTGGTAATAAGAACTATAAAGTTAAAGGAGGAAAGAGGGGTAGAGGGTTGGAGGAAGTGGGGTACTAAATAGGGTGGCAGGGAAGAGACCTCACTGACAATTGACATTTAGGCAAGGACTTGAAGTGAGGCATTCAGCCTGGAAGAGTGTTTCAGCAGGTACAAAGGCCCTGAGAGCTCCCTCTGGCTGCCTTCTGGAGATAGACATTTAAAAGTGAGAGATGAGATTAATAAAAACCAAAGGAGGAGACTGAGAAGGAGCGGCCATTGAGGAAGGAGGACCAGGAGCATAGTGTTCCGTAAGCCAAGTGAAGAGAGGGAGAAGGAAAATAACAGTGTCAGATGCTGTAAGTAGGTCTTAAAAGATGAGTTCTAAAATGTTCTTGTTACTTGGGTTTTGTAATTACAGCTGTACAAATGAACATCTTTCTTAAAGCCTACCGGTGTGTCTGTGACTAGGTACAACCTCTTTTGGAGATCATGTCAAAGGACTAAATTTGAGATCCTTGATGGAATGTCAGACCCCAGACAATGGACCTCTGCACCTCCTCTGATAGGCCTTGCCTCTGAGTTCTCCCAGCCCCTTTCTGCCCTACCACTTCTCCTGTCACTTAGGGAAACATCACAGTTCCTAGGAGGTCCCCGTAGTGGGAATTGCCCTGGGCTTGTCCCCCTGCCCTCATCCATCAGAATTTACTTTGTTTTGTGAAGTATCCTTCCCCTCCACCCCCAGACCCTACTTCCATGAAGTTGTCATCAGACTGAATCCACTCCACTCTGCTAATAGCTGATCTCAGCTTGATAGGCCACCTGTCCCACGAACAGCTTGAAAGGCATGAATCTCTACTAGAGATCACTTCAGGCCATCAGTTTTAGACAGACATTTATCGAGGGTCTCCATATGCCCGGCAGTGTCGGAGGACCTATGAAAAAAGCAGTGAACAAGAAAGATGTAATTGTGCCCCTGTGGAGTTTACAACCTAGAGGATGTAGGGAGCAACAAACATTACCCATGAAAGCAAGTAAGATCATTTTGTCTGGTCATAAGGCTGAGGTGCTGGATAGGCCTCAGGAAAAGCCTCTCAGGAGAAACCTGAACTAGGATCTTTATGACAAGAAAGCAGCAGCCATTAGAAAGTGTGGGGGAAGGGCTTCCCACACAGAGGCAACAATAGGGGGAAAGGCCCAGGTTGGGCATGTTCGAAGATCAGGAAGAAGACAACGTGGCTGGAACCTAGTGAGTGAGAAAGAGGTCACATCACCTAGGGCTGTGAGCCATACCGAGGAGCTTAGCAGGTGGACAAGTCCATGTCTAACTGGATTGCCCTGTGAGGCTGGCCTTGGTCTCCACCTACCCAGTGAAGCCTCACTCACTTTATGTACTGCCTTGGTGGCCTGGACCTTTATGGTTTCTCTTCCTAACAGGACGTTGCAATCAGCAGCAGCAGCATCACTGACATTTATTGAGCATCTTCTACATGCCATCATTTCTAAGACTTCATGTGGATCATCCCACTCAATCCTATAATAACCTTAAGAGGCAGGTACTATTTTACCCTATTTTACAGAGGACAAAACTTTTCCTTTGTCTCCTCCTCCCTTCATGACCCTTCAGTGGCTCCCCATTTTCTACCAAAGAGAGCTCAAGCTCTTTGACAGCTTATGGAAATCAAATTCTGACCACCTTTGGCCTCTGCAAGCCTCCTCTTTTGCCACCTCTTGCCTCGAACTCGATCCCGTCTCTGCTGCTGTCTCTAGCTTCCCTACCTTTTCTCACATTTACCCTCTGCCTGGACTGTCCTTTCCCTCATTTCATAACTCCCTCCCATCTTTGGGGACAGGCTGGACATCATAATTCCAGACAGTCATATCTGCTACCACATTTAGGAGGGGTCCGGGAAATCACATCATTTGCCATATGGGGAGTATCTGGGAGCATTTGAGTCTTTGGATCACAATCCTAATTAGGGAGTATTTATTGGGAGTATTTGCCATATTGGGAATATTTGAGTCTTTGGATCACAATCCTAACTAGACTCAGCAAGGATCCCCAGAAGGGTAGATAATCCCCATCCTTTTTGCCTCTTTGCCACTGGACAGAGCAGAGGACTTGGAGGCTCTTTTCCAAGGAGGAAGGAACAACAGCTAGGAGAGGCTGGCCCAGAGAGGCCTCTCCCCCTACCAGCAGTCCCAGAGTGTTCCCTACCTCCAATGATTCCCCACCCCAGGAATCACTGGCTTTTCAGGGAAGACTCCTGTTATCTTCACATCAGTGAGACCTGGGGCTCTGCTGGTGGGCTCTAGGTTGGCAGCCCTACATAGTGCATGAGCCCACAAGTCTCGAAGTATGAAGAACTGGGTTCAAATTCCTCCTCCACCAGTCACGCACTGAGACTCGGGTCCATCAATGAATCCTAACGTACACACTTATTGAGTGCCTTCTCTGTGCCAAGCATTTGACACACACACTTATTCACTTAATGCCCACAGCCAGCTTCGGAGGCAGATTCTGTCGTCATCCCCATTTTACAAGAATGGAAACTGAGTCACAGGGGGTTTATAACCCAAGCCCAAGGTCACACAGCTGGTAAGTGGCAGAACAAGGATAGCAAATGCAGGTGGTCTGGCTCCAGGGCTTGAACTACTAACCACTGCACATACTGTTCCCGCAGTGAACTCCCTGAGCTCCGGCATCCTCTTCTACAAAAGAGAAATATCCATAGTCCTACTTCTGGGGAGTGTTGTGATAATTATACAAATTAATAGAAGTAAAACCATGACTGGCACTTAATAAGGGCTCCCATAAATGGTTCTTATCGCATTATGGGCTTATTACCTCTCGGTGGGAAAGCTGCCTTTGGCTCGTTAGGATCGCTACTGTAATAAATTTGGTGTCTTTTCTTTCTTTCTTTCTTTCTTTTTTTTTTTTTTTGCAAGTAGCATTGTTCCTGGTTCCTTCTTATCCCTGGGGGGGGCAAAACCCACCTAGCTAGACAGAAGGGTATGGTGGAAACTAGGTGAGATCCATCTTGGGATGCCCAACTTCCCAGGGGCCTTGGGCCACACCTGCCACCTGCCTGCCCCCCACCCACGTCCTCACCTCGCTATGTGAAGCATTCCCACTAGAGGGTGTGCAGGTGTAAAGAACAGAGGTTTGTGAGCCTTAGGACTCTGGATTACAGGCCTGGAGAGAGGCCAGCTGAGAGGGACCCTTGGAACAGAAGGCCTCCCATTGTCAGTCACAGGATTGACTTCTGGACAGTGGACTGGGGCAGGGGGCCAGCTGGAGGTGGACTTTTTTTTTTTTTTTTTTGAGAGGGGTTTGCAGAGAGAGAGAGAGAGAGAGAGAGAATCTTAAGCAGGCTCCATGCCCAGCACAAACCCCGACTCAGGACTCAATCTCACGACTGTGAGATCATGACCTGAGTGGAAATCAAGAGCCAGACACTTAACCAGCTGAGCCACCCAGGCACCCCTGGAGGAGGACTTTGGACTTTTCTTTTGTGCACTGTGATGTCTGCTGTTTTCACAGCAAGTTTGTACTTTTGTAATAAACACACACACTTTAAAATAGTGTGCGAGGGGCGCCTGGGTGGCTCAGTCGGTTAAGCATCCGACTTCAGCTCCGGTCATGATCTTAGCGGTTCATGAGTTCGAGCCCCGCATCGGGCTCTGTGCTGACAGCTCAGAGCCTGGGCCTGCTTCAGATTCTGTGTCTCCCTCACTCTCTCTTTACCTTCCCTGCTCACTCTCTCTCTCTCTCTCTCTCTCTCTTAAAAAAAAAAAAAAAAAAAAAAAAAAGGATAATATAGTGTGCGAGTGGAAGATGTCTGTGAATTTCAGAGATCCAGATCCACAGCCCCTCCCCACCCTTACTGCCCCAGAACCCACCTATAAAGGACCCCAGTCTGAAATTTCCCTAAACTTAAGGGCAGTGGCCGTTAGGATCTCTCCTCAGAGCACAGAGGGGCAGGAGGAGAGCAGGGCAGCACAGGGCCAGGCTCTGTGAGAACGCTTTACGAGCAGCCCTCCCAGATGTCCCCTCCTTCAACCCTTCATCACCTGACTCCCATCACGTGACTGCAGTGGGTCTGCTGCGGGCCATGGGGGTGAGGCTGTCCATCTGGGTCTCCGGTTAGCCCATGTCACACATGTGAGAAGTGAGGAAATGAAGAATCAGATTGCAAGCCATTTACTTAGCAGCATGTCACATATTAAAAAAATCAACAACAACAGAAATTGCTCCTTCTGGTCAGTAGACAGGAGAAAAGGTACCACCACTACTACTAATGATAGAAGCTAACATCTGTTGAGCACTCACTACGTAGCAGACTGCTAAATTACTCACTCATATTACGATCTCACTTAATCCTCCAGCAGTGCTGTGAGATAGGTAATATTATCCCCATTTTTCAGATGCAGAAACTAATTTCAACTCCAGTTTGCTTCTGCCCCGCCCCCCACCGCCCATGCATGTCATCGAACTGGTAGAAAACCCGGCAGATGCCATCTCAACTGAATGACCACGATGAGTAATATGGTAAGTCACGTTATCCTGCACGGGGCTTCACCTCTGTGGTATTTTCCCCTCAAACCCGTAAGCCCTGTCTAATCAGGAGAAAACAACAGATAAGCCCAAAATGAGAGACAGTCTACAAAATACCTGACCAGAACTCCTCAAAACTGCCAAGATCGTGAAAAGCAAGGACAAACTAAGAAACTGTCACAGAGTGGACCAGGTTCAGGGCACATGGTTAGGAAATGCAATCCTGGCTTGGATCTTGGAGGAGAAAAAGGACGTTAGTGAGAAAACTGGAGAAGTCTGACTAGAATTTATAGATTGGTTAGTAACATTGTACCCATGTTAATTTTGTGTTTTTGACAGTTGTACCGTGGTTATATAAGATGGTAACATTAGGGAGACTGGATGAAGAGTCTGCAGGAAGTCTGGCATAGTGCTAGAGATTGGGATGGTCCTGGAAAGGAGGATTGACTCTAAAGGGCACAAGGGAATTTTTTAGAGTGATAGGAATGTTATATATTTTGATTGTGGTGGTGGTTACATAGACATACACATCTGTCAAAACTCATCAAACTGTACATTTAAAATAATTCTATTGCATGTAAATTATACCTCGAGGAAGTAGGGTTTTTTTTAATTTTTAAAATCTAAATTTTAATTTTAAATTAAAAAAAAATCAAATTCATTTTTAAGTCACTGCCATACATTAAAGCCTTCGATGGCTTCCCATGACACATAAAACCCCAAATCCTAACTTGGCCTACAGAGCTCTGGTGTCTGTGAACCACCCCACCACACCAAGTGTGGCCTCACCTCAGGACATTTGCACTTACAGCCCCCTCCACCTGGAGTGCTCTGCCCCCAGATCTTGTCAAGCCTGGCTCCCAGGTGTCAATAAAATCTCAGCTCAATGGACCCCTCCTCAGAGAGGCCTACCCGGAGCTCCTGGGGTGCTCTCTCTCTCTCTCTCTCTCATTACCCTGCTTTGTCATCCCCATCCCTATAGCATTGGCCTACATAACTTCTTCCCACTGAAAAAATTCAAAATAGATTGTTTGGTTTTGCACCAAGAAGCACTGAGAAGCGGTGCCTCCTTCTTTTTCTTGTTTTTACACCATGACACTCACAAAGACCATGACTGAGATGTTGGGCATGCATGATTCTGAATACAATTCTGGGTGGGCCTGAGACTCCCGAAGAGAAGGGAAGCCATGAGGAAATGATTCCCATTTCCACACATGAGGACCAGGACATATGAGGACTTCATAACACAATAAAGCAATGCTCTGCCTCACATCCTTAGTTATCTAAAGACCAATTCAATAAGTTGCATTTAAAGACTCTTTAGGGAAATAAAGAAGAGATTTGGTCTAGCAGGATTCAAATGCAGTCGGTAAGCCCAGCACCCAAGGAGCAGAGGAACAGCTCCTGGCCCAGCCCGCCCCTCCTGGGCACAGATCAAAGCTGATAGCTGGAGTCTGTTCCAGTTTCCAAGGAGTGTGCTCTTTATAGCCCCCTGGAGCCATACCTGGGTGTGGGCAGCATCAGACGCTGGCTGAAGCTTGACTCAGCTTCTGTAATTACCTATTTTGGTGGGAAGCCAACGGCTGGGGCACCTGCTCTAGAAGCTGGAGTTTTTCTATGTTGGTATGAATCCCTAGAGCCGACAGCACAGTGCAGCCTTGCAAATCTGAGCACCATATCTTCAGGTGGCAGAACCGGCTAAAGAAATTCCAAGTCCCAATTCTACAGTCATGGCATTTCCCAGTCGGAAAGGGCAGAGAGATCACCAGCCCCAGCTTCTGACCATCCAGCCCCTATTTGAATACTTCCCATGATTGAGATGCTCACAGCTCACATGGAGGCCATTACTTTTAAACACGATTCTCAGAAATCTCTCACTGACATTATGTGCATAAATATTTTTATATGTTATACATATATATCTTTTATATAAACTTACATAAATAGTCTCTTACTCATTATATTAGACTGACCTACGTATCAGTCTCTCTGTAGAAACAGACAGATTGACTACATGACCTTGGGGGTATTTGAAGATGTATCATCTTCCCTCCGTGGCTTCTTTATGCCAAACACCCCCAGGTGGACCCTTCAAGAGTTCCTTGGGGTGTGTGTGTTGGGGATGGGCATGGAATTCCTAGTTCCCATACCCACCAGGGCACACTTTACCGTGACTCCTTGCTTGAGGAGACTGCAGACGTAATATATTTTGAGCCCTACCCGCTCCCCACCCCCCCACCACACACACACACAGAAGTCCTTTCCCTCACTTGTGGAATTGTCCAGCAGGGACACCAGGAAACAAAGATCAGGGCTATTGTCTGGAAAAATAGACAAAAGCAAACTGGCCAAGGTACAAAGACTTGACGGGACACAGAGTCATGCTCAGCCAGGATTGTGAGAAACTTAACCAAGAGACTATTAACAGAGGTGTGGGCAGGACTTAGGAAACCAACACGGGATAAGGAGGCAGCCACGACTACCTGTCATGGGCTGAATTGTGTCCCCCGACCACCACCAAAAAAAAAAAAAAAAAGGTATGTCGGAGACCTAACCCTCAGGGCCTCATAATGTGACCTTATTTGGAGAGGGTCTTTGCAGAGATAATAAGTTAAGAGAGGTGGTTATAGTATCATAATCCATATGACTGGTGTCCTTATAAAAGGGGGAAATTTGGATACAGACACACACACACACAGAGAAAGCCATGTAAAGAGATGAAGGCAGAGATCAGGGTGATGCTTCTATAAGCCAAGGAGTACCGAAGATGGCCAGCACACTCCCAGAAGCCAGGGGAACCCCTCTCATGGCCCTCAGAAGGAACCAGTCCTACAGAGACCTTGGTGTCAGACTTCTAGCCTCCAGAACTGTAAGAGAATAAATCTGCTATTTAAGCCACCAGTCTATGGTGCATTGCTATGGCAACGCTGGGAAACTAACACACCACCCCTAACCTTCCCCAGAGAAGAGAGCTGTGTCCCAGGAGCACCTGGCTGGAGCTGCATTCACAGAGGTGGCAGAGCCAGGAGGAAGCTGAGCAATGAAGAGCGTCACCACTCTCTCCTCCTACCCTCCAGCCCCCTGCGTGGCCTAAGCCAGTGGAAGCCCGCAGGCAAGGGAGGTGGGAGAAAGTGCCTGGAGGGGCTCACTGTCCACACCTCTTACATCTATTTGAGTATCCTCTCCGCAGATACAGCAGGAAGGGAAGTCAGGAGAGCCTGATCCAACACTTTCATCTGACCTCCTCCTTCCCCAGGAGGGAGTGTGACAATGCAGCCATTATAATGCAGAATCGACAGTCCAATTGGATGATGTGGATTCTCAGTGCGCATGTGCCTGCTGAATACAAGGCTGCTGCCTGTGACACCATTGCTGTCTTGTGCTTCCACTCGTGCACCCCAACCTCTTTAGAACAATGGCTTCTTGAAAGATTTTGTTATTGAATAGGTAATACTTTGATATCGTATCCAATTAAAAGATACAAAAGCACAAACACGAGGATGTGGAGAAATCGGAACCTTCGTGCGCTGTCGGTGGGACTGCAAAACAGGGTGCAGCCGCTGTGGAAAGCCGTATGATGATTCCTCAAAAAATTAAAAGGAGAACCACAATATGCTCCAGAAATTCCACTTCTGGGGATTATACCCAAAGGAGCTGAAAACAGGCACTCAAACAGCTACCTGTACGCCAGTGTTCAGACAGCATTATTCACAACAGCCAAACAGTCCCAGTAGCTACCAGTAGACGAATGGATAAATCGGCAAAATTCCTATCGTGGAATAGTATTCAGCCATAAAAAGTACCGCATCCATGCTTCCACGTGGAGGAGACTCGAAGGTATTAAGCCAAGTGAAATGAGGCAGACACAAAAGGACAACTATTGTATGATTCCATTCACATGGGATACACGAATAGGCAAATATATCGAGACAGAGGTTCCAGGGGGAGGGGGCGGAGGAGGCGGAGTGGGGACTTATTGTTTAACAGGGTGAGGAAAAAGTCCTGGACACAGACGGTGGTGACAGTTGACCCCGTGAATGTGCCTAATGCTACCGAATTGGATATTTTAAAATGGTTAAAAAGGTAACATTTAAGTTATGTGTATTTTGTCACAGTACAGAAGAGTGTATTTTTTTTTAATTTTTTTTTTTAACATTTATTCATTTCTGAGACAGAGAGAGACAGAGCATGAACGGGGGAGGGTCAGAGAGAGAGGGAGACACAGAATCTGAAACAGGCTCCAGGCTCTGAGCAGTCAGCACAGAGCCCGACGCGGGGCTCGAACTCACGGACCGCGAGATCATGACCTGAGCCGAAGTCGGACGCTTAACCGACTGAGCCCCCCAGGCGCCCCCCAGAAGAGTGTATTTTTAAAGAGTACGCAACGAAAAGGAAGTCCCCCTCCCGCCCCAGTCCTTGCCATGCAACCCCCTCCTTGGAGACCCTCCTAAGACCAGGTTCTGACTCTCCTTCTGAAGACTGGAGTTACACAGGTAGGTGCTCTCCTCCTGAACCCTTCTCCCTAGCTTCTGTTCACTCCATAAAGGGTGGCATACTAGACACATGGCTTTATATTTTGCTTTTTGCACTTAACAATATGCTTTGGGGAGCATCCTTGTTCTTCTGTGTCTCCCTCTCTCTCTGCCCCTCCCCCCCCACACTCTGTCTCGCCCTCTCTCTCAAAAATAAATATTTTTTAAATTTTTTAAAAATTAAAACATAAGGGGCGCCTGGATGGCTCAGTCGGTTAAGCATCCAGCTTCAGCTCAGGTCGTGATCTCACGGTCTGTGAGTTCGAGCCCCGCGTCGGGCTCTGTGCTGACAGCTCAGAGCCTGGAGCCTGCTTCGGATTCAGTGTCTCCCTCTCTCTCTGCCCCTCCCCCGCCCATGCTCTGTCTCTCTGTCTCTCAAAAATAAATAAACATTTAAAAAATTAAAAAATTAAAAAGAATGGTAGAATTTCAGAAACCCGCCAAGTGTGTGTATTTGTGAGGACAGGGTGGGGATACGATCTCATCAGTTCGGCTTCACAAACGTTTATGGAGGCCACACCAGGAGAAAGGTCCCTTGCTAGATGCTGGTATAATAATAGCCGACAGCTATAAAGCTCTTACCATGTGGCGGCTACTGTTCTTTGCACATTAACTTACTTAATCCTCAGAACAACCTTATGATGTACGTGCTATTATTAATTAGTCCCGTTTTACAGGTCAGTACTGCCGGGCATGAAGAGGTAAGTAACTCGCCTAAGATCCCATAGCTAATTAGTGATGGAACCGGGGCTGCACCCAGAGTGGGGCTCTAGGGCCCTTGCTCTTGTACAGTCCTGATGCTGCCTCTTGGGCATGCAAACATTTACAGAATTTCATGCCAGCCCCGGGCTTCCTACTGAGAGAGGTATAATGATGCCTTAGACATAAGCCCCATGCTCAATGAGTACACGGCTGCAGCAGGGGCAGAATTACCCTAATACAAGGCCAAGAACTGATCAGTGTTAAAAGAGGAACAAATCGAATGCTCTGGATGGTGGAGGAAAGATGACGAGAAATATCTTGTAGAGGACGGGACATCTGAGAGTAAAGGGAACCAACAGTAATGGACCAGCCATCCCACACCGGCCACTTCCTATGTTGAGTCCTCCTGATGACCCTATCACCGACCCCATTTCACAGACCCAAAAAACTGAGGGTCCCAGAGATGCATTAAAGTGGTGAAGCCAGGAATCCTCTCCCAGGATCAGCTATAACTCAGAGCCAGCAGCCTCTCTGCGGTGAGGTGCCAACAAGGTGTTCCCAAGGCCGGTGACATCAGCCCTCCTGTGTTGGGAACGTGTGGGATCTTTAGTCAGCCTAATGTGAATTGTGGCCAATTAACAAGCCAAAAGCACTTTGAAGATGACACAGTGCATGTAAAGGGCCCGTTCCCACAGATGGCAGTCAGTGAGGCAGGACAGGGCGGTTTGGGGTGAGGATTATGGGGGGACAATGTCTCAGCAAGGTAGGAATTCCTGGGGCAGAGGAGCCAAGAGGGAGGAGGTTGAACTCATCAGCCAGGCTGGGCTCCAGGAGAAACCTCACTGTTTCTAGAAGGATCAAAAGGAGTCTCTTAAGAGGTCCTGGGAAGCTGCAGGCCTCTGGCCACCCTCCTAAAACAATGATGTGAATGGGGGCATCCCGCATGCTGCTCAATCGATGGTCACCACACACTGGCCTCTCTCGCCAGACGCTTATATAAAGTATCAGCAGAAGGAGACACAAAAACCAGGGAACAGTTGTTGCCTCAGAGAGAACTGCAGGGCTGGCTCAGGGGAGGGAGACAGACTTTTCACCGCACACCCTTGTGCTTCCTTTGAATTTTGAACCATCCAACTGTATTGTCTCTTCAAAAAGAAATAAAGCTGAAAGTTTTAAATAAAGATGATCAGAGCATATCGCTGGGGAAGGAGAAAGGTTACAGAGTAGCTTGTTGGATGTAATTTAATTTCTATGTTCTAAAACCCTACGTGTGACACCAATAAGGGAACACACTGACATCACAGACCTCCTAACGGGATGCACTGAGGACCCGGGATCACTTCCGTGGTGTTGCTGCCCAAACTGCCAAACCCGAATCTACTCCTAAGGACGTGTCAGGCAAACCTTGAGTGGCCCGGCCTGTACCCCTCCAAAATGTCAAGGTCATGAAAGAAAAAGAGGCAGAGGACCTATTTTAGACGGAAGGAGAATAGAAACCCATGGCGACTAAATGTAACTGTGTGGTCCTGGATCGGATCCTGGAGCAGAAGAAAAAATTGCAGTCAACGATGTTGGTGAGACAATTGGCAAAATTTAAGTTAAGACGTGCAGACTAGATAATGGTACTGTGTCAACATTAAATTTCCAGATTTTGTTGATTATAATATGGCTGTATAAATTAATATCTTTGTTTTCCAGAAATACATAATGAAATATTTAGCAGTAAAGGCTCAACTTACTCTCAAATGGTTAATACACATATATATTAATACGTATATATGTATTATATATACATATATATTAACATGTATATATATGTATATACATTAATATGTATATATATATATACGTACATAGAAAGAGAGAGAATGATAAATGTGACAAAATGCACATCTGGGTAAAAGATATATGAGAGTTCTTTATACTAATCTTGTAAGTTTTCCTTAACTGTGAAATTAATTCAAAAACAACAGAAAGATATAAGCCGAAATCTTATCAGTGCTTATTAGTGTGGCGGGATTGCCATTGAGTATTTTTTCTTTTTGCCCATCTATACTTCCCTCGTTTTCTTCTTTCCTTCCTCCCTCCCTCTCCCTCTTCTCTCCCTCCGTCCCTCTGCCCTTCCCTCTGTCCCCCTGCTCCCTTTCTTCCTTCCTTCCCTCCCTCCCTCCCTCCCTCCTTCCCTCCTTCCTTCCTTTCCTTTTGAAAAAGTGATATGGTAAAAGTAATTCAGCCTAGTTCTTTCCGTTGTTGTTGTTTAAGTAATCTCTACACCTAACGTGGGGCTCAAACTTACAACCCTGGGATCAAGAGGCCATGTATGTTCTACCAACAGAGCCAGCCAGACTCCCCTTTGGTAAAAGCAATTCAAATGCTATAAATGCCTATTCCAGCATAAGTCTGCCTCCTCAGCTCCCCAGCACCCCTCGCAGAGGTAACCACCACCATTACATGTTTCTTGCGTCTCCTTGCAGCTGTATTCTGTCCGTACGCGAACATGGACTGTCTAGGTAGCCTCTCCTTGCTTTCTCCCCACAAATGGTGGCATCTCGTGTCTTGATGTGCACACCATTCTGTACCTTGCCTTTCCTCAGATAACACTATGTATCTTCATGATCCCTCTATATGAAGACATATTTTTAAGGGCTGCCTAGAATTTCATTGCACTGCTGTGTCATGATTCTTTGAACCAATCCCCATTGTCATGGACAGTTTAGTCCTTTTCCAATCTTTTATAAGCAAAATTACAATGAATTGCACCCACTCTTTGTGCACAGTGTGTAAATAAATACATAGGATAATCTCCTACAAGTGGAGGTGCTTCCTGGAAGCACGTATGCTTTCACATTTTGAAATTTTTTTTTTTTAACGTTTTTATTTATGTTTGAGACAGAGAGAGACAGAGCATGAATGGGTGAGGGTCAGAGAGAAGGAGACACAGAATCTGAAACAGGCTCGGGGCTCTGAGCTGTCAGCACAGAGCCTGATGCGGGGCTCGAACTTACGGACTGCGAGATCATGACCTGAGCCGAAGTCGGCCGCCCAACCGACTGAGCCACCCAGGCGCCCCTGCATTTTGGATGCTGTCGTGGTTGGCCCGCAGGATGCGCACATCTGGTTCTCCACTGCCTCCGCACACCGCACGCTTCACATTTTTGGATCTCTGCCAATCAGATAGATTTTTTTTTTTTAATGATATCTGGTTGTAGTTCCAATTTGCATTTCTATTATGACAAGCATAGATGGTATCTTATCATTTTCTCTAAATGCCATTTGTATTATTCTGTCATCCCTCCCTGCAAGTATATGAATGATTTAAATTTTCTACCACAGACCTAACCCTCCCACAGAGATACCCATGGCATTAATCCCAGGCTGAGCCCTCTTTGGACCCCTCTGGGGACTGAAAAGAAGAGGATCTGTATCTCCTGGTGCATCTAGACCACAGCCATCCCAGGGACTCCAGTCTCCTTTTGTGTTTACTAGCTGTAAACCAAGGGCGATAATTTACCATGGGAGCTGGGAACGTGACTCAGCTCAGGGTTGGGCAGCCCCGGGCTCTCTGACCAGCCAGCCCCTGGTGCCTGGCCCATGAAGGCCTGATCTCAGAGTTTGCAGCGTGCCCCCTGCCCATCCTCAAAGAACAGAACTTCTTAGTCTCTCTGAGTTTCTGTTTTCTCCCCCAGTCTTTGAAAAGCTGTGGTGGGAACAGAACACTTCATTCAAAGGAAGTCCTGAAAGGCCCTTTTGTGGTGCATCCGGTCCAGGAGCCAGCTCAGTGTTCTCTGAAGGAAAAAAGACTTGAACAAAAGCTGGCATCCTAGGAACCCTGGAGGTCAGGCCCTCGTTAATTAGCCACTGGCGTCCCTGCCTCATTAGTATTCAAACACAGGCAGAACACAGCTTCTGCCCTCTAAGCTTTCCCTTGAACCTCCTCCATGCAGAGATTGATGTTAGAGGTGGGATTTTTTTTTTTTTTTTTCCCTCCATCACTTGCAAGATATCCACAGATAGGGGCTTTTTCTACCTCAGGACCTGGCTGAGGGGGAACATGGCCAGGTTGTCAGTCATTATCTTGATCACGCCCTTCTTGTAGACAGAGCCCCAGCTTTGGAAGCAAATGGACTGATGTTCAGATTCCCCACTCTACCCCTTTCTGGCTGGATGACCTTAGCAGATGACCTCTCGGGGCTAGTGTTCTCCCTACAATTATGGATTTACAATAGTACCTATTGTTCAAGGAAGGTGCTGGTGTCTTGGGACACAAAAAATGTGCAGAAAGGGGATTTGGAGATCACAGAAGAACAGAATGAGAAGGGATTCGTTTGCCAGGCTTTTTCTTAGAGGAGATCAACCCAAGGAAATAACCACTGAGTTCTAAAAAAAAAAAAAAAAAAAAAAAAAAAAAAAAAAAAAAAATGCAATCAAATCCTAATACTTCATTTTGAGTTGAAATTCAGAAACTTCTTATTATGCTATTACCTTCAAGGTAAACAATTAAAAAGTAAAAGAAATAAAAAAGTAAATCCTCGCCCTCGCTGCTAAGGCCCCATGTGAGCAGGCCTCTGTCCACCTCCTTGTCTCCAATCTACCACTCAACCTTGGACTGTGGGGTGTCGGCGGGGGCAGGGGCACGAGGGCAGGCCATCCCAAGATGGGCCACGTTGGCATGAAGATTATTTCGAGCTGAAGGCAATCAAGACCCTATGGGCTCAATAGAAACTTTTGCCCCTCCTTTAACTACCCAGAAAAATCTAAATTGGGGGTGTTTTCCAGACCAAGGGTTACTACCAGAGATAAATTTTATCTGAGTCACCCATCTGTATGGCAGGGGCAACATCTAATAACCGAACATCTGCTTTTCTTCTTATCGCCCTTTGAAGCGCACTCCTTTGCCCTGAAGTCCCAGGCCCCTACCCACATCTCTTCAGTTCAGGATGACAAACGTACCTCATTTTGCCTGACCATTTTGGGAATTCCCATGTGTGTATGGATTCCCCATCTGTACGTCATTAAATTTAATTTCCTCCTATTCATCTGTCCCAAGTCGATTTGATTCTTAGTCCAGCTACAAGGACCCTTGAGGGGACAGGAGCTCTTGCTCCCCGACAGCTCCAAGACCGTGCCAGTGAGCATCTCTCAGTGTGTGAATGCTCAGGGTTCCCTTATCCCTCCCCCAGCCCCTGATGGTGGAAGCCCTTTTGACCTACACTCTCTCCCACCCTCTCCTCTCCACTCTGGCTGACTCCTGCTCAACATTCAGGTTTCAGCTGAAACATTCACTTATGTAGGATGTGCAGGGGCCCGAACCCCTGAGTGGGTTATTTGCTCCTACGACCCTCTCTCTGCAGGTTCTGTCTGTAGTTTCGGACACCCTGTTTTCATTGCTGGCTGCTAGAGCCACCAGGATGCATTCCTAGAGCTGGCACTGTGACTCACTGTGACTGGCACCTGGAAGGGGCTTGTGGAATATTTTGGCAAAGAAGAAGAGGGGAACATATTGGGGAAGGAAAAGATAGGTTGGAAGGGAGACGTGGATGTACCGACGGGCTTTCTGGAGTCCCACAGCAAAGGGCAGCCACCTACTCGCTTCCCGCCTGGGTAAAGCCCCCTGGAGATGAGGAGAGGTTGGGACACACACGTCTATGGCACTTGAAGGAACAAGCCCTTTGAAATCCCCTTCTGAACTTTGCTGGGTACTTCCTCTTAGAAGCTTCAAAGTGGTTTTCAAACCCTAATTACCCCACACACTATGGCCCCAGGCAGCCGCCACACTGGGCCTAGATGTTCCTGTTTGCAAGTTAGGAAACTGAGCCCCAAAGTTAAGTCCTTGCCCGGGGCCCAAAGAGGAAATCAGCCTGAAAGGTTGTTCCCGTTCTCAGGAAACTACCCAATAGAGGAAGAGCTGGAAGCTGAGGGTACTTTGGGCCTCGGTTTACCTATATGGGTGAGGGGACCCTCACTGCTCTACAATTCTTTAATTCTCTACTGTGCATTTACCCAGCTCAGGAGTTGAGGCAGCCCAGGCAGGCCACATGCGGCCCTCAAACATGTGTTGTGATTGTCTTAGGGTTTTGTTTTTTTTTTAACAGAATATTTTTATAGCAAAATTGAAATTTGAGGATTCTCTTGAAACATCAAAAGGTCTGGAAACACTGGACCCACAGATTCCATCTCCACTAGGTCTAAGGCTAGCTGGAGCTGGGCAGCAGCTACCTCCTTTGCACAGGGCACATGTTCGCCAATTTGCCACAGACCCCAGTGCCCCCTCTTGTCTCCGACCTGGCTTCCTTCACTCATTCATGAAACCCGCTGAGCCCTCTTGGCAATTGAATCAAAGCTCTTGTACTGCCTCTTCCACCTTAGTTACTACCTCTGGCTGCACTGGCCTTCTCTGGGTTTCTTGTAAAAGCCAAACTCTTTCCAGCCACAGGACCCTTACATATGCTGTTCTGTCTGCCTGGAACACTCTTCCCCCACAACTCTCAGTTGAAGGGTGGCTTCCTCTATCTGAATTGGGTTCCCCTTAATGTATCTATAGCTATCTCCCAGGCCGCATCACAACTTGTATTTATTCATGACTGTGCTTACTTGCTTGTCTTCTGTCTCCCCTATTAAAATACAAACTCCTGGAGGGCAACAAAAACTCAGTGTTATTGACTGCTGCCTCTGCAGCATGCAGCCCAGAACCAGACAAACCTTGGGAACTTGGTAAATGTTTCTGGCATGAACGTGTGCATGAATGCATGAATGGGACCCTGGCAGGCCCAGTGGATGTCCATCCAATGATAAGTAGCCAGTCATCCTGCCAGGGGCAGGCACATGTGCTCCCTTTTCCAGAAGCCCTGGGATAAAAAGTGAGCGAGAACACTTCAGGGGGGTTTTAAAAGTATTTATACCTGGATACATGTGTCAGGCAAGGACAGATGACTAAAGCAACCAAAGAAGACGCCAAAATGACAGTACAAAGTGAGGCTTCTTCCAGATGCAGAAAAGGAGGCTTGGCTTCAATTAAATCAGCAAGTCCCAAAGTGGATGCAGAGAGGGGGGATGATGGACACCAATCTCAACAATCACGAAAAGGAGAGCCTCCCTTGAAGTTCAAGAGTTTAAGGCAAAGACAAGCCACCTCCCTCATCTTACTTTATGCAAAGGACCTTATGATGTCTTCTACCCAAGACACAGGATGAGTCAAGAATAAAAACAGGTTTAAGGAAGCATCCGATTGCTAGGGGACAGGTCAGAGGCTGGGTTGGAGGCCCATTTACAACCATGTGGTCAGTGTTTGGTGATGTTGAATGAATAAATGACAGCATGAATTTTGCAGATATCCAATATTATAAGATGCCATATTGCATGCCTCTCCCCCAGGTGCCCAGCAGATCCTGGCCAGAGCAAGAGTGCTGGGCAAAACAGATTCAAACGGTCATTCATTTGGTGTATCTGGTATCTCCAAGGTGTACCTAACTCGTGTTAAAAAGGTTAACCTTCCAGGCTGGGAGTCAGCCACTGAAAGGGGGTCGGCCACAGGGAAATTTACAGGGTGAGGATGGTGAGGCTGAATAGGTTTGGCATCTCATATTGGATGAATGGAGGGGTTCTCCAGAGGTGGGGGGGGTAAAGGGATGAGGTGGCGTGAACAGGTATCGCCAGCTTCTGGTCAAGAATCCGTTCCCAGCATCTCAGATCCCAAGAGGGAACAGCTCCTCATCGTTGGCCATCCCCCAGCTTCTCCCGGCCTCCTGCAGCATCTCTCCCCTCCATATCCCAGGAAAATAAGAGAGATTGGCCAGAGGACAAACGTGGCACTTGAGGGTGGCTGGGGGCTGGAGAAGCGGAAAAAGGCAGGAGATTTTTGCTCATCACAAAAACAAACAAACAAAAAAACCCTAAAGAAAAAAAACCCATAAAACTTTACTAACAATGCTCCCCAAAAGGGAATAGACTACTGCCTAAGGTAATGAGCTTCCGGTCACTGGAAGAGTACAGGTGAGACCCTGGAAGCCATTTTCATGACTCCTGTAGATGGGATTCCAGCCAGCATCAAGTAATGTTCTTATCTTGGTGGCTGTGGGTGGGAGAGTTCTCAGACCCCCTGATATTGTAGGCAACATTTTTTCTGTATCTTTTGTTTTTCTTATGGAAAGTGTTGATAAGTTTCTTTAGTTTCTCAAAAGGGTTTATGACTCAAAAAAGATTAAAAATTATTCAGAGGAACTGATGAGGTCACCATTTCCCCAACCACTTCTGATTCTGCACATCAGAATCATCTGAGGAGTTAAAAAAAATACGGGGTGCCTGGGTGGCTCAGTCGGTTAAGCGTCCGACTTCGGCTCAGGTCATGATCTCACGGTGTGTGCGTTTGAGCCCCACGTTGGGGTCTGTGCTGACGGTTCAGAGCTTGGAGCTGATTTGGATTCTGTGTCTCCCTCTCTCTCTGCCCCGCTCCCACTCATTCTCTTTCTCTCTCAAAAATAAATAAACATTAAAAAAATTTTACAAAAAATATGAGACCCTCCCCAGCTCCCACTCCAAGCTTACTGAACCAGAATCCCCCAAAATTTGTGTTTTTGAAGAGCTCTTACTGGATGATTCTGATGCCCTCAACCAAGGACTGGTCTGAAGTCTCTAAAAAATAGTAACCAAAGGAAGGCCTCCGTGAATTTTAAGTGATTTTTCACCCCGAAAGTTTTAGAATTCCAAGACAGAGGTCACAAAACAGGGCCCCGTGGGCTTCTCTGGCCTATGGGGGTGTTTTAAAATAATAAACAACTTTGGCCAATGTTTAAAAATTGGAATAGTTCTGGGTGCGTGGATGGCTCAGTCAGTTAACTGCACAACTCTTGATTTCGACTCAGGTCATGATCTCACAGCTTGTGAGTTCGAGCCCCAAGTCGGGCTCTGCACTAATTGTACAGAGTTTGCTTGGGATTCTCTGTCTCCCTCTCTCTTGGCCCCTCCCCCACCCCTCACTCGCTCCCTCTCTCTCTCTCAAAATAAATATTTATAAAAATAAAAAAATTGGAATAGTTCACACACAATTCAAATTTTCAACTTCTATAAAATGCAATAAATTTCTCCTATAAAATCTCCTATAAGAGAGCTAACAAAATTTGACCCTAATTTGCAAATCCCAATATTTGATTGAAACTTATTGTGTTTGCCACAGTCCCCACCACTCCCTATGGCATACAATCAGCTTACTTTGCTCTTAGGAGTTAACTGCCTAGCCCCTGCAGGCACTTAAGTTTGAGACCCCTATTTGGAGCTTCCCCAAAAATTCACCAGCCTAAGAGATTGTTGACTCCAACGTATTTCCCAAATTGAGAAGAAGGCTGTCTGCTCCTGGCTGAGCTGGGAACTGAGGGGCCACAGGTCTCCACTTTCCCCAGCCCTCTGCCTCCCACCCAGCTGACATCTAGGAGTTGTCCTTCAACTCTGTCCAGCACCAGGCCAAGGACTTCAAAGCCACACTAGATCCAAATTGAGTTGACACTAATCCTCTTTGGCCTCGGCCTGTTTTCTTCTGCCAGGCAGAAACTTCCCGCCTCTGCTCGCTTCCTTTTAAAATTAACAAGCGTTGCAGGCAAGCATCAAAGGCAGGGTTGTGTCTTTAATATTCCAGGCAGGCCCAGGCTGTGATCACAGCCCCTCCCCCATCTTCTTCTCTTCCCAACTGAATTGGGGAAAATGGTTCGGCTGAGAGTGCCAGAATCAGAACATTGGCCATCCTTGTCTGTTTGATATTTGCACCAAGGAAAATTCCAGGGCCAGCAGAACATCTTCACAGCAATTTTCTTCAAAGTGCCCTGCAAAAACTGGGCAATTATTTGTAAGAGGCAGCCTTAGAAGGGTATGTTATTATCCCCATTTTACTGGCAGGGAAGCAGAGGTCAAATGGCCTGCCCCAGCCAGAGAGAAAGAGAGAGTGAGATGGATGGAATCAAAGCATAAATCAATGTTCATCTGAGACTCACACAGACCTGTGTCTGGTCCAGGAATTCTAGCACACCCAGGCTTTCATACCCGGCTGGGTTGTCGTGACCACCCCTCCTGGTTCTCATGCTCGGCTTCCCAGACCTGAGCTGTGTGAAGACAGTAGGTCAGTAACCCCACAGGCACTGACTGAGGGGGTAACAAGTTCTGTCATCAGCCCTCTACCACGTAGGAAATGACTGTGGAGACTAATGATCCTCCTTCCATACAACCCTTCAACTCTTGTCTTTGTTTTTTTTCTCTGTAACATTAATTGGGGATGATCTGATTATTTTCAGAGGACCATGCATTTATCCTGAAGTAATCCACAAGTTAAATAACTAAGGCACCATAGTTCCAAGTTATTAGTGGAACCCTGGCAGGTGGGAAGGGGCTGTAGGGTCAGAGGATTGGTCCATCTAGCTGAGGGACCTGTTCAAACAGAAGTCCACGGACACCACCCCCGCTGAGATTTTGGCGTTGGAGGTCTGGCAAGCCCACTGTTGGCAGAGCTCGTCGCAGGGGCTACAGGTCCTGAGCTGCTATATTCCCTCCCACATCTTTGGAGGAAAAGCCTGGCCAAAAAGTGCCTGCAGACAATGAACAATTTTCTCAAAAAAGTGACTTTGATCCCAACGCTTTTATTTATTTTTTAAAAACTTTTAACATTTATTTATTTTTGAGAGACAGAGTGTGACCAGGGGAGGGGCAGAGAGAGAGGAAGACACAGAAACTGAAGCAGGCTCCAGGCTCTGAGCTGTCAGCACAGAGCCCAACGCGGGGCTCGAACCCACAAACCATGAGATCATGACCTGGGCCGAAGTCGGATGCTTTACTGACTGGGCCGCTCAGGCGTCCTAATCCCAATGCTTTTAAATACAAACTGCCTTTCTGGGACTTCAGCTGAGGGGACTGCCCCTCTAGAAATCATAGAGTCAAGCACCTTCCCAACAGCTCTCTCTTTACCAGCACCCAGAACAGAACTGGGAGGGGCCTGAGCAGTTATCTAGCTATGGACACCTCCTCAGTGTTTCGGGGGGGAACTGAGGCCCTGTCAGAGAAGTGAATTAGTGAGTGAGTGACACCAGTGAGTGAATTAAGAAGACTTGGTTGCCCTGGAGAGAGAAGATACGAGAGAAAAAGTAAGATGTGTGCACAGAGGGGAATGAGACAAGAGGAGGAGAGAGGAGGAGGAGAAGGAGAAGGAGGAGGAAGAGGAAGAGGTGGAGGAAGAAGGACACAAAAGGGAAGGAATGGAGAGCAAGAGAAGAGAGGGAGGGGGGGACAGACACCCTTGTTTATTTCACCACCCAAGCACATGGTTCTGTGATGCCCGCCAACGATCTCTCTGGGAATCTCAGCTCCCCAATTACACCATAAAACCTTCTTTGTACCCCTAGGTGAGGCATGTGGCACCGTGTGGGGCCCTAAGCGGTTGCTTCATCTGAGCGGGTGGTTCTGCGAATGGCCACACTTGATAGTCACATGGGAGTTACAAAGGCCAGGAGGTTTTATTCCTCGATGCATCACCTCACCCAGCTGATCCGCACCATGGGTGGGATGATAGGCAAGGCCCTTCCCCTCTCGGAGCCTCAGGCTCCCTATCTGTAAATGGGTTTGGGATTGAGAGAGGGTTTAGACCACATTATTGCCCTTATAGCCCTGGCATTCTAGAATTACGTTCGTTCCAGCAGTTCTGCTTCTGTCCTTCTTCAGGTATTCCTGAGAGGTGTTAGAGGGAAAATTCAGAACTCCTTACTATAAATAAATTTCAACTGGAAGGAAGAGTTTTTCAACAAAGGGTATAAAGCACAGAAGCCTAGGATGAGTTTTGCCAACTTGACCAATCCCCCGTGGCCTGAGCAACTGCTGGCAGAGAACATGAAGACTGCGGACACAGCTCCAGGCTGTCCCTCCACTCCCCACTGACCCTGAGTGGCCTTCCTGGGGACGTACGAGGGTGTTCATCTTCCTCATCCCCCAAGATCACTTTGAGTCCTCTGAACGGGGAAATTATTAAAAACCAGTAAGGTGCGGGGCGCCTGGGTGGCTTAGTTGGTTGAGCGTCCAACTTCGGCTCAGGTCATGATCTCACAGTCCATGAGTTTGAGCCCCGTGTCGGGCTCTGTGCTGACAGCTCAGAGCCTGGAGCCTGCTTCGGATTCTGCATCTCCCTCTCTCTCTGCCCCTCCCCACTTGTGCTCTGTTGCTCTGTCTCTCAAAAATAAATAAATGTAAAAAAAAAATTTTTTTTTTAAATCAGTAATGTGGAAAGACAGAGACAGGCCGTGTGACTATGAAAGTGATACAAACTGGTCCCAAAGTCGGATTGGTTAGTGCAATGCCCACTGAGCAATCGTAGAATGCAGCGCGTTAGCAAGAACACTGGACCACAGAGTAGACCCAAGCAGCCAAAAATCTTAACAATGGTACACTCAGCCTCAGTACTAATGAGGGGAATGTAAACCAGTAACCAAGAAAATGCCATTTTGTATCTGCCAGACTGATGAAACTTAAGTCTGACAATATCAAGTGTTAACAAGGACGTGGGCAAATGGTCCCTTGAGGACACTGATCACACGGGAGTATGAACTTTTGGTAAGCAATGTGGGACTATCTAGTAAAGTAGAGTCAGCCTGTGGCCTTCCGCTCAGCAAGTCTGTTCCCAGAGAAACTCTGGGACATGTCACACAAGGAACCATGCATATGTGGCAATCCATTACAGCAGCGTTCGCAATAACGATAAAGGGGAAACATCTAAATGCTCGCCAATAAGAAAAAGGATAGAACGGTGAGATCGCTTATAATAAATAGAATGCTATATGGCAGTTAAAATCATAAATTTCAAAATGCTAAGCCAAAAAAGCAAAAAAAAAAAAAAGTTGTAAAAGGCTACATGGAGAATGATGCCATTTTATATGAGGTTTACAAACTTGTAGAACAAGACCATATAATTTTTTTATAGATACATATATATGTAGTAAAAGTAGAAAAACATGCGTGGGCATGGTCGACACTTTGAGAAATCAGTTCCTGGGTTTGGTGGTGGGGTAGGCAGGAGATAAGGGACGTTTACATGAAGGGTTTCCACTCTGCTTTGCTCCTTTAGGTCATTGAAATGAATAATAGGACTTAATGTTAATATTTGGTCATGCTGGAAGTTTCTACATTTAATTTTCTATTCTCTGTTTTTGAAATCGTTCAGAATAAAAATAATAACTCAAAAAAGAGAGAAAGCAAAAAACAAGGAAGAGCATTGGCCCAGAGTTCCAACTGAGAAATCTCCAAGTGCCGCTGTTCCCTTGGGCAAGTCCACTAACCTTGAAGGTGAAGCTGGTGTTCAATGGTTTTCCTACGGGTTCTAGCTGCGATACCACCCCCACCCCAGATAAAATCATTACGTGAGAGGAGGTGGGTGGGATGCATAAGACAAAACAGATTTTAAAAAGAGTGGCTGCCCCATTTAAATAGAAGAGAGGAGGGGTGAGGCCTGACATCCCCTCTGCAGCAGCCCCTGCAATACACCTCCCTGAATCCCCGGGGGTGTGAGCCTGAGCGGCGTGAAGACCCCAACACTCTGTGAGGAACCCAGAGTCTACCTAGACTGGGAGAAATGAAGGGCCAAGACCAGGCAGCTAGGGCACAAAATTTAAGGAGCTACTCACTCTCGGGGTCCTTCAAGCACCACCCTGCACTTGCGTGCCTTTAGAGAAATCCTGCTTGCTTTCCCTTTTTCTGACGGCTATTGAAATATGTATTGCCCGTGCTGGAAAGCAAGCTCCTGATGACCAGTCCGTGTGTCTGGCTCACTGACCTCATCCAGAGTGTTAACCTGAAGCCTAGTACACAGCAGGGCCTGAATGTTTGCTGAAGGATTGATGGAAGGAAGGGAGGAGGGAAGGGAGGAAGGGAGGGAGGGAGGAAGAAAGGGAGGAAGGGAGAGACGGAGGGAGGGAGGAGGGAAGGAGGGAAGGGGGGAGAAAGGAAGGAAAGGAAAGTAGGAAGAAAAAGGACTTAGGAAGGACAAATGGACAGATGTGAGCCTCTCGTCCCATCCCCAAAGCCCTAATCTGGGCTGCCAGCCAACCTGGGCCAGCCACTTTGCTCCTGGGGGCAATGAGTGTGGGTAATTGTTGGCTTTGACCTTACTCATCCTTCCTCTAGGGCCGTGTGCAAAGCGGAGGGTTTCACTTGCCCAGTGGGTACTGAATTACAGCCCTGGAGCTGGAGTCCTGTGTAATTAACTAGCAGCCACAAGCCCTGGAGAGTCTGTGAAGTCTGCCGAGCGCACAGATGATTGGGCATCGAGCAAGGTGGCTCCTAATCAGCCTTGGCCTGATTTTTACAATCCACAGAGCTGAGACCCACCTCCTGGGAGGCTGGTTACGCACCGGTTGTGGGTTCTTTACCTGGGCTCTGTGAATGGAAGGGGGGGCCTAGAAAACAAAATTCTGTGTGTATACATTTTGGTTGGAGTGAAGAGGCTTTCTTGGAGCTATCCTGAGACAGAACAGCCCCAGACTCCCTGGCATGTATAGCTTTCTCAGTCTCTCTCTCTCTCTCTCTCTCTCTCTCTCTCTCACACACACACACACACATGCATTGTTACCTTAGCTTATCTGATGGAACAAATGTCTAGAGACATATATTTAAAGGAAACGTGAAGAACCTTACAGTTTATCAAAATCTGTACAAGCTCTTCCTGATGATAAGATCTTCAGAACTCGGATCACAGAGAGGGAAGCATCTCGTTAGCCCGGCAGGGGAGGAGTCATAGCGCATGAGGAAGGGGGTGCTGGCCCTGCTCCTCTCAACCAGCCTCCCACTCCAAAGCCCAACTCGCCAGGGTTTGGGGCTCTGTCACCCCTCTGCACCATGCTTTTCCAGGCCGGGCTGTGGACAGATTTGTGACAACGATGTTCACCCTTCGTGTTCTTCACGGCTTCCTACTGCTCCCGCGAGCTTTCTATCCTAGCATCTCCTGTCCTGCTCCTTCCACTTATCATCTCCCTTCTAAAAATGACAAGCTGATGTTCGGAGAGGTGACATGCCTTGCTAAAGCATCGAGGCCAAACTCCAAGTATATCTGACTCCGCATCAAGCCGTCTATAAACATAGCATGCCACCACAAACATAAAATCTTAATAATATCTACCATTGCTCGAGCACTTGCATGTTAAATGCTTGATCTTCTTCATTTTCTCTTAATCCTCACCATAACTCTATGAGTAGACCCAGGGACCCCCATTTTATAGTTGAGGTTCACAGAGATAAGGGAGCTTCCATAGAAAGCGGATGGAAGAGTCAGAATGGGAAACATGTGTGAAGGACTGCTGCCCATAATATTCATTATGCTCTCTCTTGCTAGAGTGTGAAAGGCTATCAAGAAACCCACAACTGGTGCGAGGACAACTAGGCTGTGGTTGTGAATGGACAGTGACACTGGGAGGCAGGGGCATGCAAATTATACCTCAATGAGGTACCATTACACTTCTTCACACTTATCAGAAGGGCAAACATTTCAAAGTCTGAATAGAAGAAGTATTGGAGGAGAAAGTGGGGAAATAAGAACTCTCAGAAATTGCTCAAGGGAGTGCAGATTAGTAGAAGATCTTGGGAGAGCGATTGTCCCCCCTACCACCTAGCTACCCTCCTTCTAGGGATGAGTGAGTTTTGTATATTTATGTACATGACATGAAGGGGGATGTTCCTTGCAGGATTTTTGTAATAAAGAAAACATAGTATAAGGGTCTAGGGCAAGAGCAGGTGCAAGGGGGCCCAGTTAGGAAAGGAGCCGAATCTTCCCGGGAGGTGATGGTGGCCCAAACCCGGCGGCGGCGGTCAAGGCAGGCGAGACTGAGACAGAGACCATAGGGGAATCTGGTTGGAGGTGAGGTGGGGAGAGGCGGTTGGGGATGGAGTCTGAGATGCTGTTTGACATCCATATGGAGATGCTGAGTAGCAGCCGGAAATATGGGGCTGAAGTTCAAAAGAGAGGCCGGGGCTGGAGATGTAAACTGGGAGTCATAAGCACATAGATGGTGTTTAAACCCATAAGCCTGTTAACTTTTTTATTTCTTATAAATAAAAGAGCTGAAGCAAATATGATCGTGTTGACATCTGTTAATTCTGGGTGGTCGATACGATGGTGGTTGTAATACTCTTCTTTGTACTTTTTAGTAGGTTTGAACTTTTTAATAATAAAGTTAATTAGTAAATAGTTTATAAGGTGACAAGGCTCCAAACTGCTGACGAGTTCAGTCAGGAATGCCTCAAACCTAAAACACAGGTACTGGTAACTAAGTGAGGAGTCAAGTTCAAGTCCTCCCCTGCCATCAACCTAAGTTCAGTGACTGGGGGTTGACCCTGTTTCCCCATCCGAACAACGAGAAGCTGACCCACAATTTCTGAGGGTTCTTGCAGGGCTGGCCATCCAGGATTCAAGCTGGTGCCTCATAGGGTCCCTGCGAGCCCAGATGGTATCCACCAACCTCTCATGCCTAGTCTTCCAGATAAGGCCAGAAATACTCCATAAGAGGGCTCTGTAGATGGAAGTTCAGCTCTGCCTCCAAACAGATGAGAACTACATCGAGGGGAGTCAGAAAGAAAGGGCTCCACCGTCCCCAGGCCCTGGGACCCAAAAGGAATTAGGCTGAGTTTAAAAGCAGGGAACTAAAAGGGCACCTGGGTGGCTCAGTCAGTTAAGTGGCCGACTTTGGTTCAGGTCATGATCTTACAGTCTGTGAGTTCGAGCCCCGTGATGGGCTCTGTGCTCCAGCTCGGAGCCTGGAGCCTGGAGCCTGCTTCGGATTCTGTGTCTCCCTCTCTCTCTGCCCCTCCTCCACTCCTACTCTGTCTCTCTCTGTCTCTCAAAAATAAATAGAGGTTAAAAAAAAAAAAAGTTTTGTAAGCAAGGAACTAAAACCCAGAGACTTTTAGCCACAGTATTTGAGAAGTTTGAATGCATCCAGTTCAGGACCCCAAGACAGGCTGAAGTCTATTAAAAAAAAAAAAAAAAGAATAGTCTATGATCCTCAAACATACAAATAGGTGGGTGGCTAAACCAATCTGCCAAGTTGTAATAGGCCCAGGTAATGGTAATGACACTACTACAATAATAAGTGCTTAAAATGCATTCTCTCACTTAACGATCATGAGGACAGTGCCGTAGGGTTATCATTTTCATTAGCCAGGCTTTGCTAATGAGAATATTGAGGCTCAGAGCAGTCAAGCAACTTGCCCCACATCATGCAGCAAAGAAGGGGCAGAACCTGGATTAGGAGCAAAGCAGCATGACCCCAGATCTCAAGCTGTTGACTGCTCTTGGTGAGCATCTCGTTCCTCTCAATCTCCTCAACAAGAGCCGGAGAAGACAGCCTCAGTGTAACTCTGTTAATTGAGCCATTTATTCATCGTCAGCCCATAAATATTTATTGAGTACTCACTGTGTGCCAGCGCTCAGTGTGCCTGGCCACGGGGATGCCGAGATTAATACGGACTGACTTCGTTTTTGAGAAGCATGCAGTCTAGAGAGAGAGGTCAGTATATAAACCAGCATAATAGAACCGATGGCTCCAGGCTGCTCCAGGGGGTGGGGCTCATACGTCTAGAGGGTCCCTGTAGGAGAAAGGATGGTGATTCCCAAAAGCAAAACACGGGCCAGGGTGTGGAGTCATGGCGCAGGACTCTTCTCTGATATCATCAAATGGCTGAACCTCCATTCCTAAACCATGAGTCCCAGAAACTTATTTCTGGCAAAAAACACTGGGCTCAGGAACATGTGTTTAGCTTTTTCCTTCATGAGAAGGGAGAAGATAGAGAACCCTGTCATTTTGTAAGAGAGGGGTATTGGCTGCTCCTTTGGAACAACCTGTTTCATTGTTTTGAGAAAGCCACTGGACATATGCACGGAGGAGAGGCCATAGCTGGAGATGGAGATATTTAGGACTCAGGCTCGAAGGACCTACAACTGCTATGTGACGAGAGAAGAGCTGCCATCGTCAGGACTGCTTTTCTGCAGAGAAGTTCTCACATCAAGACCCCTCGTTTGAGGGGCCAGTGGGGGTGGGGTAGGGGAGTTCATTAACCAATGGGATTTAAGAGCCTCACAAAACCTCTGAACTTGTGGGAGGGAAATGTGTTTTGTGCATTTTTTTCCCTGGGTAGAGGATCCAGAACTTTCATCAGATTTTCACAGGGCTCCTTGAATCCCGCCGGAAAGCTAAGGATCACTTCTTTGAAGATGAATTAAAATATTAATTTTCTAAGGGTGGATTTAAGCTGTGCCTAGAGCCATTGCATGTTCTTGGGGGTGGTGTGTGTATTCTTGTCTTCGTGCTCCATGCAAAGATCTGGAGCTGAGACCCAGAAGACAGGCAAAAGGGCAAAAGGGGCCTGTGGATGTGCTTCTCCAGGCACTTGGAAGAAGGACGGCGGAACAGGAACGGGACAGCCTGGGGCACAGCTCAGCATGGACTCGACTGCCCCATGCCACACATGTTGTTTCAATCTGCACAGCCCAGCGCCTGGGAAATATCTTCATGCTATGGGATAGAATTTTGAGATTATCATTCAGACGGGGCCTTCAGCAAATCACAGTGTCAATCATCCGAGGAAGAAGCCATTCCTGGCTCAGACAGGAAAGAGGGAGGAGAGATGGCTTAGATGAGGGTAAAGGACAATCCCTTCCTCGCTCTGGGCTCACGGGTTGGGCTAGACCTTCTAAGGCGTTAGTATCTGCTACAGGGCACACACATAAGAGGTGAAGCGGGGGAGCTGACCCTGCCAAGAGATGGACTTGGAAGGAAGATGAAGCCAGCCTCCAAACTCTGACAGCAGCCCTGCCCAGTCAGGGGTTTCCCGGGCTGAGATGTCCTCCTGACCTTCACAACTGTAAGCTCTGGTTTTACTCACCCTTGGCTCCCCAGTGCCCCGCACAGTGCCAGCCTTTAGAAGGAGGTGAATGGATGAACATGCCTGGATCCCCTAGAAGGCTGTGAACTCCTTCCAGGCAAAGGCCATTTCTGGATCACTACAATATCGCCCCTGCCTACCCTCCCCGTGTCCTGCTGATGACCACGGGGCTGAATCCCTTTCTCCTCACTAGAACTTCTCAGCTCAAACCCATGGTTCCACGGGTCAGACTGAGGCCTCGCTGGTCCTTATGGATAAGTAACGGAGACCCCGGCAACTTACAAGAAGGAGGATCTTCCTCCACTGGTTATGGCCAGGCCCCATCTTTTTTTGCCTTTCTGACTGGTAACGGTATTTTTCAGCAGAGGTCCTCAGTACCCACAGGCAGGATCCTCATGCATTTATACGTCTACTTGTCATTCACTCACTGGTTCATTTGTCCACTTATGTGTCCACTCACTCTCTCATTCATGTCTTCAGTCCTCTGACCATTCATCTCCTTCCTGTATTCATTCATCTCCTAAACGTTGTGCAGAACGCTGAGGAAGAGAGAGGCATCAGACACAAATCTTGCCTTTGAGAGCCCTGAGATTGGGGCACGGGGCACAAGAGCCATGGACATGCTCACACAGCAGAGTACAAAGTAGTAAACGTCATGAGAAACATACAAACGCATCACTGAGGGGTCACAGAAGTAAAGACTTCTTCCAGTTGAGAAAGGGGGAGATCAGAAGCAGCTTCCTGGAGCGTGTGTCATCAGTGGCAGCTCCAGAATTTCTACGTGGAGAGGGGGTGAAGGTGGCAGCTTTTGGGGGGCAGCCTGAAGCTGCATCATCAGGGAGCACTTTACACAAGACTGAAGAGCAATCTGCTGCCTATATCAGAGAATGCGGTTATGGTTAAGATGGGGGGCTCGTTCTCCCACAGAGCCCCCCTTGCTTCTACTACTCAAGAAATGGCGTTTGAGCTCATGCTTCGGTAAATGAGGAGGATTTATTTGGACTCGAGGCAGCAGGGAGAGATGAACACCTGACAGGAGCAAAGGCCGGATGTGGAAAAGTTCGGGGCAAGTATGGGGAGCCTGGAGTCCTTAGGTTTTGGTGAGGCAGGTAGAAGGGAGGAGTGGGCAATGACCTGAGAAAGGTAAGTTGACCTTGGAATGCAAGACTAAGATGTTCGGGTTTCCTTCAGCAGATGGTGGGAACCGCTGAAGGTTTTGAGAATAACAAGAGAATAGCAAGAGAATAACAGGGCCAGTGCTATTTTGGGGGTTCTATCTCCGAAGCAGTGTGGAGAATGAAGAGAAGCAAGCAAGCCCACAGGAGGCTGGTTCCAGGCCCTTCCTAATGTTTAGGGGGGCAGAGCAAGAGCACAAATGGAGGTTCACACACCACTGGCTAAAATATCTAAAAGTTATAAATCAAATTGACAAATAAAATACATTCCATCCCCCTACCTTACAGAGAGCTTCATAGCCACCTGAAGGACCAGCTTCAAATGTTTAATTCTCAAATCCTCGCACTGGAAGGCACCTAGAGAGCTGCCCATGGCCCCAAGGCCCACCTACCTTCTTTTCCCATCCCTAGCCTCTTCCCTCACTCCGAGAGGTCTCACGCCCACCAGTGGGCTCCCAGCCCACACATCCAAACTCTGTTTGCACCCCCAGCAAACAGCAACCTCCGGCCACCCTTCAGGCCTAGAGTGACACACACCAGCTGCCCATCTGCCCTTGGGAGCCTGGGGCAGAGGTCTGAGCAAACCCTCGGAAGCAAGCCGGCTTGGGATGAGACAAGATTCCAGAATCCAGAGTGTTATGTGTATGGTCTAGAAGAGGTTGCGTACTTCGGTTGGGCACGTGCCCCTGACCTTTGGCCTTCTCACCCAGGGAGTCTGGAGGATATGCCAAAAAAGGCCCCAGTGGGACTTTCTAAAGCCCAAGACCCTGGCTAGAAGCCCCCTTCTGCCCATGGTAAGGGCTTTTAGGACCAAGGGAGACGGAATGAGGCCCCGAGCCAGGCCCTGTGAAGAAGGGAGCAGAAATGGCAGGCTGCATAGGACTTGGAGAGCAGATGGGTACAGCTGCCAATCTGAGCACTACAAGCACCACTGGAGCCTGAGCCCGGCTCCTTGACACCTTGGCACATACGCAGATGGGTGGATGAGCCACCTGCATCCCTTCTGAGAAGCCACCTGTGTGACTGTACTGCCCTCCCTCTCCTCTGCCCTCCTTCTGCCCGCTCCCTCCAACCCCCAGCCCGCAGCGTCTGGCCGGGCCGTGTGCAGGGCGTCTGGCCCCAGGGACAGGTGGGGTGCGCCCAAGTGCACACCTACACAGCTATAAATAGGGAGCCTCCAGCGGCTGCTGGCTCAGCTTCTCTTCCCCAGCTGTGATAGCACTGGAGCCTCTGGAACACCTGGACCATGGACCCCGGCGAATGCACCTGCATGTCAGGTGAGTAAGCATGCCCACTCTGGGGTCCTGGGACCTTGCACCAGCTTCCGACAGGGGCACCCACAGGGCTCTGATGAATATTTCTCTCCCTCCAATTAGGAGCCGCCAGTGGGGTTTGTCTGGGACTGGTGACCTCTGGGACGGCTCCCACTCTGTGGCCTACCAGTCTGATTTGCTAGAATTGAGACCCTGGATCAGGGGGCACTTAGTGTCAGGCCCCCAGGGGCAGCCACCAGAGTTGAGGAAGTGCTGTGGCTCATTCACTCCTGACATTTAGTATTTCCAACACTCAGTTTCCTCATCCAAAAACCAGGGTCACTCATCCCCAGCTGCCCACCTCCCACAGTTGCGATGAAAGTGTTAAAATCATAAGGCATTTGCAGACGTCAGGGGAGTTATTAGAAGCATACGTGGGCTCCCGAGTCTCTGAAACTCCTTAATTTCACGTAAGCACGTAGCACAGGAGGAGAGAGGTCAGAGTTTGGAGACATCCTGGTCTTTTACCAAGAATCCTCACAAGCCTCTCTGGTCCTATACAGGACTATGTCTATACCCAAAACTTGCCAAAGAGACAGAAGCTTCCAGCACTTTGACACTCAAATGATAGGGGGGATGATTTTTTTTTTAAGTGTAAATGGTTTTTGTATGAAAACAAGCTATGGCTGCAGCTCTCTTTTGAGGTTATTTATGTCCCTGGTTCTTTCTCCTGGCCATTCAGGGTTGCCATCTTGCCTGATGCCTTGCAAAGGTGAGGAGGGTATACAAGGCTCCGACAGCCCCTGGGGGACCTGGGGCTTGGTGGACTTGGCCTAGTCTAGTGGTTCTCAACCCTGACTGTACATCAGACTGGGTTGCTTTTTAAAATATGATTCCCGGGGCCCCTGTGTGGCTCAATCAGCTAAGTGCCCAACTTTGGGTCAGGTCACGATCTCACGGTTCGTGAGCTCAAGCCCCGCATCCAGGTTCTCTGCTGACAGCCCAGGGCCCGCCTCGGATCCTCTGTCCCCCTCTCTCTCTGCCCCTCCCCCTCTCAAAAATAAATAAACATTAAAAAAAATACGATTCCCTTTTCTCCACCCAGACTCATGAATCAGAATATCTCAAGTGTCGGACCCACGAATCTGCAATTTAGCAAGTGCCCCGGCTGAAGGGCTGGACACAGCCACCCCAGTTTCCATCCATGGTCTGTGACTGGGAACCACTAAGGGGCCCTGGCCACTTGTGTGATGCTCAACAGCATCTTCTATCCTCTTGCCCAGCCCCTCCCCAAGGACAGACCACTAACCTCGCCACCGGGACGATCTGCAGCACACCTTGTGTCCTTGTTCGATCTCAGTCCTTACGCTTGTGGCTCTGTCTTCTCTTCTAGGAGGAATTTGCATCTGTGGAGACAATTGCAAATGCACAACTTGCAACTGTAAAACGTGTCGAAAAAGTGAGTTATGCTGACCGGGGGCACCGCTGGCCAGAAGCTAGGAAAGTCTGTTCCCTCCTTTCTCAACCCTCCAGCCAGCCATGGTGGTATTAAGCAGGTTCTGGAGGCCTTTGACCCATGCGGGAGTGATCTGAAATGAAAGCTGAGCAGAGACCTGGGGCAAAGCTCCTAAAGCTTGCAGCCCACCTGGAGATGGGGGCCTCCATGGGGTTGCGTAGGAAGAGGGCTGCGGGGAGGTCCTGTTGTGGCCAGTGGTGAACGGGGTGGAGCACTGGCCTGGAGTCATGAGCTCTGAGTTTTAGTCTTGATCTGCCACTGACCAATGACCTTGAGCAATCCCCTTCCCCTCTCTGGGCATGTGGCATATTCTTGATGACTCCTGAGGACCCCTCTGGCTCTAACATCCCACAGCTTCCTGCCCCAGGTAGGAAGGTCTTCTGCTAATGTAGATAGAAGCCTGCGGCATGCTCTGCTTTCTCTAAGTGGTGGGAGAGGAAGTGGGAAGACGGGGGCGTGGCCCCCAAACTCACCTGTCTGTCCTGTGACCTTTTCAGGTTGCTGTCCTTGCTGCCCCCCGGGCTGTGCCAAGTGTGCCCGGGGCTGCATCTGCAAAGGGGGCTCAGACAAGTGCAGCTGCTGCCCCTGAAATGCATCCGTTGTGCTGGAGGCAAGGCCTGGGAAGCATCTGTACAGAGCATTAGTCGAGAAGTTAGAATTCTTGTACCATAGGTTATGCTTTTTATATATTTGCTCAGATGTGGTGTTGGTGACATTCATGTAAAGTGCTTGCAGCAATAAAGTTTCCGCTCATGGTTGTCTGATGGCTCAGAGCACTGTTTTACCCTAACCCAGCAGGACGGAGAAGGACTGACTCTGTTGCAGACATGGTAGGCGCCGGCCCGCATCCCTTCTGCAGATGGCAGCTAATTACCCAAACCTGCAACTCTGCCTCAGGGGGCTCTCTCCTGCTGCACGAGCTTGCAAGATGCCTGCACAGAGCAGGCCAGGAGTACTGGGAAATCATCGCCCCTGGGGACAGCCCTTAGCTAATGACAAAGAGGAGTTGGTGGACGAATACCCACAGCACCTTTATCCTCCCAGTGGGACAAATCTGTGACAGGTTCTAGACCATGCTCCAGAAGTCCCCAGCAGCAGAGCGCTCCAGTAGCCCACGGTGGTGACCTGCTCCTTAACATACGCCATATTGCCTTCCTTCCTTCCCCGCCTCACTTCTCCATTTTCCTACCAGTGCTTCCTGGGATCCCCCACCCAACAAAACTTGTGCGACAAAACTTCCGCTTTGGAACTAACTCAATCTTAGGCAGGCTCTCCGGCACAATATTGGCCCAGAATGCCTCACTGTGTGCATAGTGATATTTAAGGAACTTTAGCACTGAATCGTCCATGAACTCCTAGGGTAGGATGTCTGTGCAGATCTAAAGAAAACCCCCAAGGCCAAGGTACTGAGGGAGTTAGCTCCCTGGTTTGGTTATTTGGGCTCACTTTGGGAGTGGGTGACAGGGTAGACATAGGCCAGGAGAAACTGATGCTGTTCCCTGAAGTTCTTGTATTTCACGGAAGTCAATGTGAAGAGAATCTGAGGTCTTTGCTATTCCCCCCCAGATTGCTGACACAGACATCAGAGCTTTCGCTGCCCTGGCCCAAGTCCAACTAAGCTTAATGATTCTAAGTGCTGCCATTATGTCATTATGCAGCACTTACAATGCATCGGCCACTGTGCTGAGCATTTTACACACACGTTCTCATTTAATCCCTTCAATAGCCCTGCAAGAGGGTGGGTTGTATGGAGGAATCCTGGATTTAAAAAAAAATTACTTATTTTTAAACAAATCTACATACACAAGGTACAAAATACAAAAGATACAAAGGGTATAAGTCTCCTTCCACCTTTGCCTCCCAGTCCCTCCTCCTCAAGACAGTGACTGTAACCACTTACTTGTATTCCAGGGATATTCCCTGCCTGTACAAGCACATGTGACACACTGCATCACACACACACACACACACACACACACACACACACGGCAGTGTACTACATAGCTGGGGAAACATGGTGTTTCCCCTTATATAGTAAATTCTCTGCCAAGTCCTTTTTTCCACTTGAGAACAGTAAGTAGAAGGAAAAATAAGATTAAACCACAAAAAAAAACATTGTGACAAAACAAGAATCAATGGCTGAAGCACAATGGGAGACCAAGAGGGAACTCCACATATGTCTCTTTCATGGCAGAGCTGTCCCTGAGCCTAGCACCTGCCAGAGACCGTGCAGAGCAGGGGCCATAAACAGCTATAGGAAACACTGGTAACAATGAGCCTCCCTCTCCCTAAAAATGCACACACTAAAACCCTCACTCAATTTTACATATGAGCTTAGAGAATTCACAGGCCCCCTGAGTCATCTCTGGATCCCTGAGGAGATCTTGGTTAAGAATCCAAGGCACGTGCATGGTATCTATTACTTAAAAGAATAAAGTGGTCTAATAACAGATTAAAATACCGAGCACTTACTTCTTGCCGGGCACTGGGCCCAACATCTCCCCTGCACTGTTTCCATTTAATTGTCACAACATGACCTCGTGAGGTCAATACCGTTATCAACTCCATTTTCCCCAGATGAAGAAACCAGGCTCACGAGGTTAAGTGACTTGCCCAAGGCTATACAACTAGTTTATAGAATGGAGATTTGAATCCAGATATACAGACTCCAAAGCCAGGCAACTGAGAGCAAGTGGAGGTAGACAAACAACTTTGTAGATGGACAGTGTTGAAGGCTGAAGTCACTGGAGGCTGGCACCGGGGAAGGGGAGGCTCAGTCCACTCTCATCCACACCAGCACCCTCAGCAGAGTGGGGCGGGGTGTGGGGGGACTCAAGCCCTGAGGGGGGTGTTCATTCATGCCGCCAAGGGCCCGAAACCAGGGCCCATTACAGGCTGGAAGCAGCCATCAACTCCATCAGCCTATGTCACGGTGGTCATCAGAGACCATCAGGCTTTTGGGGTTTTTTTCTTGCATTTCTAATTGCCTTTTCCCTCTTGCTATTCATTGACCAATCTAATATGCATTGCCTTCTTTCCTGATATTCTGCAGTACTATCATTCTGGGATGTCTTTTCATTGTTCTCCTAGGTTAGATCTATTGTTTCTTGGATCCCCCACCATCCTCTTGGGCTCCTTTCTATTTTGCTGGAGTATATCCTCAAGCAATTTTTTACCGAAAGGATGAATTAAGAAGAGGTGTTTCCTCCCTAAACGTCAGGAAACACCTTTATTTTTCTCTCATGTCTGACTGGTAGTCTGGCTGGATATCCAATCTGAAGTTCTATATCATTTTTTTTTTTTAGCACTTTAGAAAGCATTGTTCCACTGTCTTCTCACATTTGGTGTTGCTGCTATGAAAACTAACATGACCTACCCTTTATTTTTCATCGGAAGCTTTTGAGAAATTTCTCAGCCTTTTTGCAATCCTTTTATTAATCTTTTGAGAATTTGGTCAATCACATTTTAATATAGAAGAACTTCTTCTCTGAACACTTATCACAGTATCTTGTTTGTTTGTTCAAATGAAGTCATTTCCTGAATCTCTCTGGTGCACTAAATGCTTTTTTAATTTTTGTCATCAAGTCTCCTCTTTCTGGAACTATTTCTGCTTCTTTGAGCTACAAGCAGGCTCTGCGGGTGTCAGTGAGGCTTGCTAACTGGCAGGCTTGGTTTTAGCATGCCCAGGTGGGGACCTAGTAGGCAGGTGTGGCCCACCCCTCAGTGTCAAAACCAAAAGGGCCCTCCTCTGACCCTTTTCTGCGAGCCCTGGCCCCTCCAAGACTGGTTACTCCATTTCTTCTGAGACATCTCGCAGCCTCAGCCTGGGGGGAACTGGCGATGTTGTGAAGGAGGCCAATATGACAATCACGAGGCTCTTCTACAGTTCCGTCTTCTATCACTCCCCATCCTGGTTTCTGTGACCACTTCCTCTTCTGTTCTCTCATCCTGACTCCCCCAACCAAACCAAAACAAAATAAGACAGAACCCCCAAAGTCTCTACTTTTTTGATCTGAGCTGTGGCTTCTTCTCTTCCCATTTACCCATCAGTGTGATTCGACCCATTCCAGTATTCCAGAAAAATGTTGTAACCTCTCATCCATTGATGTGCTGTCCAAGCCATCCTCCCCCACACCAATTCTCACTTCTTTTATTAAGTTTTTCCTCCTTTGTCTTTCTTGAGTTTCTTTCAGTAGATTCTCAGGAGGAAGAACAGGTAAATGCATGTGCTCAGTCTACCATCTTGAGCCAAAATTCCAGGCTAGGCTTTTTAGCGGTATTAATTTTTTATCTTTACAACAACCCTGCAGGATAGGGATTCTTATCTCCATTATACAGGTGAGAAAACTGAGACTCAAAGAAGTTAAGGATCTCTTCCCAAACTCAGCCAGGACTAGTTGAGAGAGACGCTTGAAGACCACAGAGTAAGTAAGATAAGCGGGGTGGGGGTGGGGGGGATATGCCGAAGGGAAAAGTGAGCAGACTAGTTACAGGTGGCCATGAGCAGTAAAACTTGAGCAACGTGAGGAAACACCAAGGGAACAGATTTTACATCAAGATAAAGAAGAGTTTTGTCAAGGAAGAGCTGCTGAGAGCAGGAAGGTACTGTGTCAGGAGGCTGGCACATTACACATTGTGTGCTTGTACTACCGAAGGGACAACGGAGACCCCTGAGAGACTGTGACAGAGTCTGCACCTGCTCAGGACATTCTCCAACTTCGATGGAAACCAGAGGAAGTCTCGGTGGGGAAGCAATGAAATGCAGGTCACAGGATGGGGAAGGAAGTTCCTCCCGTGGACTGCAGGGGGCGCTCGAGGTCCAGAGGCAGGTGCGGAGGAGTGCGCCCTGAGCCCTGGGCACTGTGCAAGAGTTGAAGTCCTAATTCCCGCCTCAGTCTGGCTGGGTTTGAGGCCCAAGAGATCCCAGAAAGGGCTTAGAACCCTAGACACGGCTGCAAAGAGGATAAATGAGGCAAAACTTTCCAAGGGCCCATTAAAAGGCAATGTGTAAGCCACCCAGATTCCCAGGACAATGTACGTCTAAGAACCATGAAATCCTCATTTGTCCCAGTAACTTCATTTCTGGAAACCTGTCTAAAGAATTTGCCACAAATTCAAGGGAAAATAAAAAAGCATCATTCAGGGGCGCCTGGGTGGCTCAGTTGGTTAAGCCTCCAATTTCAATTCAGGTCATGATCTCACAGTTCAAGAGTTTGAGCCCTAAATCAGGCTTGCTGCTGTGAGCACAGGGTCTCTCTCTCTCTCTCTCTCTCTCTCTCTCTCTCTCTCTCTCTCTTTCTCTCAAAAATAAATAAATATTTTTTTAAAAAAGCATCACTCGGGGCGCCTGGGTGGCTCAGTCGGTTAAGCGCCGACTTCAGCTCGGGTCACGATCTTGCAGTCTGTGAGTTCGAGCCCCGCATCGGGCTCTGGGCTGATGGCTCAGAGCCTGGAGCCTGCTTCCGATTCTGTGTCTCCCTCTCTCTCTGCCCCTCCCCGTTCATGCTCTGTCTCTCTCTGTCTCAAAAATAAATAAAAACGTTAAAAAAAATTTTTTTTAAATAAAAAAGCATCACTCACACAAGAAGGTTCATTGTAGTACTATCCACAATTGTGAAAAACTGGAAATGGCCTCAAGTCTACGAAATCATTCAAGTAAGCAACGGCCCTCACACATAACAACAGGATATGATACAGCCAATAAAAGTGCAAAAACACAGGAAATAATTATGGTAAAATCTTAAGTAAATATTAGGCTCCAAATGAGTTACACAGTAATTTTTTTTTTCTTTTAAAAAGAAGCCACACAGGGGTACCTGGGTGGCTAAGTCAGTTTAGGCATTCAATTCTCTTTTTTTTAATTTTTTTTTTATGTTTATTCATTTTTGACAGACAGAGACAGAGCACAAGCAGGGGTGGGGCAGAGAGAAAGGGGGCCACAGAATTGGAAGCAGGCTCCAGGCTCTGAGCTGTCAGCACACAGCCCAACGTGGGGCTTGAACTCACGAACCGTGAGATCATGACCTGAGCCGAAGTTGGATGCTCAACCGACTGAGCCACCCAGGCGCCCCAAGGCATTCAATTCTTGATTTTGGCTTAGGTCATGATCTCACAGTTGGTAGAATCCAGCCCCACATCCGGCTCTGGGCTGGCAGCAATGGAGCCTGCTTGGGATTCTCTCTCTGCCTCCCTTTTTCTTTGCACCACTCCCCCACCCCCTCACTGGCTCGTGCTCTCTCTCTCTCTCTCAAAAGAAATCAACATTAAAAAAATAAATAAATAATAAATAAATAAAATAAAAAAGAAGCCACACAATATACGAAATATGGAAATGAAATATGCTACAATGTTAGCAGTGGTTGTGTTCAAATACAGATAAAAGATAATTTTTCCTTTTCCTTCTTTCTATTTCTCTGAATTTTTCTAAATTTACTGAAGTAGCATTTTTTTTAAATAAACAAATACTGTTTGAAAAGGGGAAAAAAATGTATCCTTTGAGCCAGCAATTCTAGTTTAAGGAATGTTGTATACTCAGGAAAAAAGTCATGAATCTACACACACAAAAGCTACCAAGATGTTTATCACATCACGGGTTGATAGTGAAGATCTGGAAATGAGAAAAGTATGTCAAAGGAGGGGACCGCTTAAAGAAATTGTGGAATAAACCTACTAAAATAAAATGGTAGAAATGAAACTAATTTCATGGACAGATGTTCGTAATCTACCGAGAAGCAAGGAAAAAAAGTAATTTATAAATCAGTGTATATTGCAGGCTTCTATTTTTATATTTGAAAGGACTGTATATGTATTTTTTTTTATTTTTTCAAAATATCTACACTAAACAAAGAAGGAAGAAGTGGGAGGGGGGAGCCAGACCCAGATGTTTTTTAATCTGAGGTACAGATGGCCTGAATTGTACGATTTATTTTTAGAAGCAAGGAAAAGGCAGAGTACTTGAAACAGTGGTGGAAAATTTGGGCCATGTGACTCCAGTTCAATATGCATTCACTAAATGGAGGCTTCCCTCCCTCTCCACGTCCAGCCTCACCCTCAGCCTCCCCGTGGCAAGTGCTCTCACTTACTTTCTCGTATTTCAGTCCCCAGATACCTTAGTCAAGGAGGCAGGGCTAGGCATGGCTCTCCACATTTGACAGAGGATGAATCAGAGGTCCAAAGATGCCAGCTGGTGATGAGGCTGGGGTTGGAAAGTGGGTGTTCTGATTCCCCTGGCTCCCTTCCCTATATGTCTGAGTTCCTACAAATCACCCTGGAGTTGTTATAGGATAAACAGCAGGGTGTCTCCACCTCAGCACTAGCGACATGTGAGATTGTTTGGGGAGCCTGTCCGTGCGTTGCAGGAGGCTTAGGAGCATCCCTGGCCTCTACCCCATTAGACCCCAGTAGCATCACAACCCACCCCACCGCCACCACCACCGACACGTTGTGACAACTAAAATGTTTTCAGACATTGCCAAATGTCTCCTGGGGGCAAAACTGCCCAACAGGAGAGAAATACTGAAGGAAGGTGAGATGTGGCACAGAACTTGAACGCTAGATCAAGCTGCTCTGGGGCTGTTTCTGGAAAAAGGCGATGCTGCCTGTCCCCAGACGTGGCAGCAGGTGGTGGTGGAGGGGGTCTAATAAGGAAGGGAGAGAGAGAGGAGGGAAGATAGGTTTATGCAGAAAGGCAGGGGCCCCAACTTGCTATGCTCTCTCCTGACAGCACTTAGCTTGCTAAGTGTAGATTTCTTATTAAATGCTTCCTTGCCCAGACAGTGGGTTCTCAGAAAAAATGGGTGTTGTCATTGTCCTGCTCTCCTTTGTACCTGCCATTCCTAGCACAATGTCTGGATTAAGGCAGTGCTCAATAAATGTTTGTGACATGGAAGGAGAGAATTCACCATCGCAACACTCATTTCACAAAGCAGGATGGTGGGGGCCACAGGGCAACTTCATTAGTACATATAGAATTTAACCTGACTCTTCATGACCTGGCCTTCAAGGGGTCTAATAAAAAGGGGTGACCCCAAGGTCAGTTCTCACGCTGATTCGTTCACTCAGCCTTCAAAGACATTTCAGGTGTGCAGGGAGCTTGCTAAGCACAGAAGGGAGGAGAGGAATGAAACTCCTCTGTCAGCCTCTGCCTTTAGGGACCTCTGAGTCTGTCAGGGAGACTGTAGGACTACCCACTCTCCTCTCCTACAGGGGAGAAAATATCTAGGCAAAACCCCATAGAAGTTCCAAGAAGGGTGGTTATGTCTGGCTGCAGGCAGGACTGAAGACTTCCCGAAGGAGGCAGCATTGAAGCAGGGCCTCGAAGGATATGTAGGATTTTAAGCAGGAAAAAATTGTGGGCAGGACATTTCAAGAAGGGGTAACAGTATGCACAGAAGCATGACAGCAGGAAAGCTTAGGGGGATATTTTGGGAATAGCGTGGATTACATTTAGGTGCCAGTGTAGGTGAGGGCCAGACTCTGCATGGAAAAGTAGGCCAAGGGGAACTGGAGTCCATCATTTACTAGTTCCAGCTCCCAGAAGATTGCTGAACACAGAAGTGTTCATTGAGCACTGTTTGTTGAGCGCCTATGACATGTTAAGCAATCTGCATGAAGAATCTCACTGAACGTTCACTATAACCCAAGCGGTAAGGAGCATGATTAACCCCAATGAATCGCTGAGGGAAACAGGAGATTCAGAATCATCAGGTCTGTCTGACACCAAAGCCAGTCACTCTGAAGGACTTCAGTCTTCACTCACTGCATGTAGGAAGAAGATTCTGGCAGTAATGTCAGGGTGGTGTGGGTTTTGTGAGCAGTGCAGGACCCCTGTCGCCCTGCTGTGGTTGCCCAGCAGACCCCCAGAGTGTCTCCTGCAGTTTGGGAGGGCTTTCTCCTGCCCCAGCTATAACGGACCCTTCCCTCGTCATAACCCATCTTCCGCCCCGAGCCACAGAGCTTCTGCCCCCAACACGCACAAGAACTTCCACAATCGGTGGCCCTTGAACTCCAACCCACCAATGCCCAGCTCAGCTCAGCTTGAGCCCCGACTCCCTCAGGGTTTAATGCCTCCTTCCCTAGGGCCCTCACTGAGAGGGGACGGCAGACCACCTCTGTTCCTATTCTACTGAGGAGCCCCTTGGGGAAAACTCTTAGAGGTAGGAGTAAACCCCAGGAATCAGGGTATTGGCACAGTTGCTGGGGTCAACCTGGCCACCTTCTGAAACCTGGAAGCTTGGAGGCTGCCTTTCCCTGCCTCCGCCTCCCAACACTTCCCATCCCACCCGTGTGATCAGAGAGAACAGAATCTCCTCGTGGCCTTTAGAACCCACACAAAAGCGGCCAATGCCTGGCTAGGAAGGGCGCAGGAGGGCAGGGGAGACAGAACCAGCAGCCAAGTTGGACGTGAGCACTCAGGGGACCAGCCTGGTATAGGGCAACATTTCCCTGACTTCTGTCCTTCGAGAGCCACCTACACGATTTTGGGCATAACCACCTATCACCTGGTCTATTATTACACTTAAATTTATGTTAAAAGGACATCTTGTGTCACTACTAAGGAGGAGAGACTGAATCACTTGCCATAAACAGAAGGTAACCATGGAGACAGAGGGTTATTACATTTCTAGGTAAGTTGTTCTATGGCCTGCTGAGGCTCCTTCCCCCACCCCTCCCCTGACTCCTTACCCTCTCTGTGACCAGGGCCCCTTCTGTTTCAGCTGCCCCTGTGGATAAAACTGCTCGCTTAACATTCCTTCTACTAATAAAGCCAGATCTCCCCAAGAAACGACTTTATTTGCAGATTAGCGTATTTGCAAACTCTCTCGGTATACCACCGTCTCCCCAGGCTCCCGAACTCCTGGTCAATTGTTCAGTCCCAGGATAGTCAATTGGGAGACCCTTTGAGGGCAATGCAAGAGTCTAATGCTTGCCAGGATCCATTTCAGCCAGGGGTGGGAGTGGCTGGACTCCTCGCCTTTTTCTGAGATCAAATGGGGATCTTCTGCCCATTAGTGGATCACCCTGCCTGATCTCCACCCCTCAGCCTACCTGTTCTCGCCTCCTGGCCCCAATCTAATTGGAAAGAAAACCGTCTTCGTGCACTCCCTTCTCCCAGGAAGCCCTGGGGTTGGGTGTGGGGGCCCAACAGGAGGACGAATGGCTGGGATTTAGCTGGTTCTGGCTGACACCTGGAATCCTGTGTCTGATGGAGGCAGCAGCAACTCAGGGAGCACAGAGCTGAGGCGGACAATGGAGCTGGGTGTCCTGAAGGAGACATAGGGATCCCAGGCTCCCTGCAGCATCCTCACCCGACCTCCCCAGGCTCACACTCACTCTTAAATGGGAAGAGCCAGCAAGGTTAGGGCCCTGCCCAGAAAGTCTTCCAAGTGTCATCCAATTTAAGCCTCAGACAAACCTATGAGGTAGGAATTACTATTATTCCCATTTAGGAATCATAAATGGGAGCCCTTGAGCAACCGAAGGCACAGAAATATTAAGTAACATGTTAATAACTTACCACATTGCTAGTAGATGGCAGGGGCAGACTGTGAAGCCAGCCAGCTTGACTTGAGAGCCATTCATTCATTTATTCATTCAGTAAATGTGTCCTGAATGTCTCCCATATACAGGACACTGTTCTAGGCACTTCGGACCTGTCAGTGAACAAAAGCAATGATCCCTTATAGGCTTGTGTTGCTTACATTCTAGCAGAGGTAGATGGTACATTCTAGCAGAGGTAGAGGTTTATGCACAGTCGGCTGTGCATAAACTTCACAAGCAAGTCAATTATTTTTGTTTGTCAGACCGTGTTAAATGCTGTGAAAAAAGAAAAGATAGAGCAAGGTATGAGGGATCAGGAGTCCTGGCGGTTTGGGGTATGTGTTGCAATTTTAAGTAGGGTGATCACGGTGGGCTTCCTGGAGACAGTAAGATTTGAGCAAAGACTTAGAAGCAAAGAAAGAAAAGAGGGAGCCCTGTGGATACCCCGGGGGGAGGCGCAGCACGGGCAGGAGCACAGACAAATCATTTTAGGCTGTGAGAATTAATGAGAGGACAGAGGGGAATAAAGGTGGGCATGAGGGGGACTTGCTGGAGGGACACACGTATCCAAAATGTTCTTTGGAGCTCAGAGAAGCTGAGAACTGAGGGAGGAGGGCCAGCCATGTGAAGAATCGGGGCTAGGTAATGTGTTTCAGAAGGATGTTGTGGTTTTCAGACCCTTCCATATCCTGGCAACCCTTGGATGTGCTGGGTACACGAGTCAGTACATACGTGCATATACACATACACGTGTATAGATACAGAACACAACCACATATACGTGGATCTGCCTTTTTAAAAATCTTTTTAAGTTGGTCTATTTTCAGAGAGCGGGCAAGCAGGGGAGGGCCACAGAGAGAGGGAGAGAGAGAATCCCAAGATGACAGTGTGGAGCCCGCCATGAGATCATGACCTGAGCCGAAACCAAGAGTCAGAGGCTTAACCAACTGAGCCACCCAGGCGCCTGGTGGATCTTGATATGATATATATATTATGTATATAATAAGCACTTATGTTCACATATTTATTATAAGAATTGGCTCACACAATTATGGAAGCTGAGAAGTCCCACAATCTGTCCTCTGAAAACTGGAAAACCAGGAAAGTTGTGGTATAATTCGGCCTCAGTCTGGAAGCCTGAGACCCAGGAACACCAATGTCTGAGGGCGGGAGAAGATGGATGTCTCCGCTCAGGCAAAGAGCAAATTTGCCCTCTCGTCCTATTGGTGCCCGGAACAGATCCAATGATGCCCACCCACTCTGGTGAGGGCGATCTTCTTTATTCAGTCTACCAATTCAAATGCTAATCTCTTCGGGAAACATTCTCACAGACACACTCAGAAATAATGTTTTACAGTTCTCTGGGCATCCCTTAGCCCGGCCGAGTTCACACACAAAATCACCATCCCAGGGAGGTGGGGGGGTAGACTGCTCTCCCACATCTGAAACCTCAATCCCAAGGAAGTCTGAGAGGCCTGAGGGGAAAGGGCGGGGGCAGCTCTGGCTGAATGTGTTGGCATGGATAATTCGCTTGCACTGAAAGTCCTAGATATTGAAGCCTTGAGGACTATAGGCAATTCCAGCGGCAGGGGCCAGAGTACCCTTAGGCAACATGAAAACAAACCAGCAGGAAATAAACCGTAATGCTAGGGTTGGTGAGGCTCAGTGACCTGAAATTGCATGAAGCCCATGTTGAGAACCAACCTGGACTTCACATAATACCTTGAGGTTTCACATGATAGCGTCTCCTGGGACTCTTGGTTCTCCTCTTCTGGTTTTCTCCTGTTCCACCATTACTGAAGCTTCCACTCACAGACCAACACATGCGAGACCTGCAAAGCCAGGGAAACCAGCTAGCTCAACTCCTCAGATGAGGCCACGTGGGGGCCTCTGGGGCAGCTCATATCTTGGAGGGGGGTGGGTTTCCAACCGACATTTGAAAATGCTTGTCCAGCTCTGATTTAGAACAGAGGCTCACTCTGCTCGGGGCGACATTTGGAGCAGTGCTCAGTCTCTGAGTCTCAGTCTCCCCCACTCAGCAAAACCAGTCTGAAGGCTCACCAGACTTGCCTTCCTTGGGGGGCAGCCAAGGGATCACCTCTAAAGGGGGAGGGATGCAGGTGCTAAGGGGGTGTCTCCTTAAAAGAAGTAGAGGGGCTCAGTAGGTTGGGCATCCAGCTTCGGCTCAGGTCATGATCTCAAGGTTTGTGGGTTCGAGCCCCACGTTGGGCTCTGTGCTGACAGCTCGGAGCCTGGAGTCTGCTTTGGATTCTCTCTCTCTCTCTCTCTCTCTCTCTCTCTCTCTCTTTCTGCTCCTCCCCCATTCATGCTCTGTCTTTCAAAAATAAATAAACATTAAAAAATTTTTTTTTTAAAGAAGTGGAAGCTAGGGTGGGAGAAGTGATAAGAGCTCTTTGGAGGGCTTGCAGAGGAACCTCCACTCTTGGGCAGGCCACAGGTGCTCCCCTCCAGCCTCCACCTTTCAAACACTTAACTGCAGTGATCCTGAGATAACTTTTGTTCCTTCCTCCTTCCTTCCTTCTTCTCTTTTCTTTTTTTTCTTTCTTTCCTTCCTTCCTTTCTATTATTCTCTCTTTTTTAAACTCTGTCTCTAGATAAGCCTTGTCGCTATGAAACCTGATGCAACTTTGTGAAAGGTGTTTGCACCACAAGCAGGTAGAGTGAGGCCTCTCCATGGGGGTCACCATGTGACTGACTGTCTGAAATGCCACCATGAGCATCGTTTCTTCTCCTTCTATAGCCTTTGACCAGTTGTCTAGTGCTTTCCTTTGCTCCTCTGTGTCCTGGGGATTGAGTGTCTTCATTTGCTGAGCAAGGACGGTGAGGCTCACAGGAAGGATGTGAACTGTTCTGGGTCTGGCTTGTGGTGGCTGCGGGCCACATCACTACAATCTCTGTCTCCTGTGGTTGGTCACACTGTCTCCTCATCTGCCTATTCTCCGTGTGTCTTATAAGAACACTTGTCATTGGATTTAGGGCCCAATCCAGGATGATCACATCTCAAGATCCTTAATTCAATGACATCTACAGAGCCCCTTTTTCCAAATAAGGTAACACTCACAGGTTCTGGGATTTGACATGGATATCTTTTGGGGACCACTTTTTCAGCCTGCCACCGGCACAAGGGACTCCACAGAAGGAAGAGATAAAAGGAAAGCTGCTTCCCTGTGAAGCTGGGATGCAGCCACCTAGTGCCACCCCCTCTTCCCCCCACCCCTCCCATCAGTCACCCCAGCGCTGTCCTTTAGGCTTCCCAGAGCCAGCCCCTCCCAAAACCAATTTGCAAGGCCCTTCCACTGGTGTTAGGATTATTTTCCTATTTGATAAGAGATGAGGGAATGGGGTCCCAGCGCAGCAGGGTGCTCAGCACCCCATTTTGACTAACCTGGCGCCCCAGAATCCTAGAATAAGAAGAGAGGCAGGGAAGGGCCGGGAAACATGCCATGCCACCGTTTGAGGAGAGAAGTGCGCACTCTCTGTCCTGGCCGGCTGCAGCGGCGGACCCGTCCCCAGCGGTGCACACGGCGGCACGCACACGGACGAACGGGAAGTGTTCCCCCCCCCCCCCCCCCCCCCCCCCGGGGGGGAGCGGCCCCCGCCCGGGGGTCGGGGGGCCCGGCCCCCCCCCCCCCCCCCCCCCCCCGGCCACGCGGCGGAAAGCGGCCCCGGCCGGGAGTTCAGGAGCGCCGCGCGCACCCGGTAGTGCACGCACGCGGCTGCTGGGTGGGGTGGGGTGGGGGGAGCGCCCGGCCGGGCACAGGGCGGGGGAGGGGGGACGGCTGCCGCAATGCGCGCCTCCGCCTAAGCCTGTGTGCCCAGATGGAGAGAGGGGGCGCCGTGTGCGAGCCGGCTGTGCATGCGCGCCCCCGCCTGGGGCTATAAAAGCCTCGCCACCTGCTGCCACTAGTGCGTCCAGTTGCCGGGAGAAGCCAGTTCACCTCCTCCAGCGGCAGCTCCTCTGGACATGGACCCCGAGACCTGCCCTTGCCCTACTGGTGAGCCCCCGCCCCCATCCTGCGCACAGCGCGCCCCTGACTTGCAAGGAAACGGATGCCCGACGCCTGGGCTGAAGGACCTTGGGGGGACGGGACCCTCCATGTTTGCCATTTTTAACGTCGTTGAAGAGTAGACATGGCTATATCCCACAGGGCCCTGAGATTTGGCACCCCACCTCCTCCTTTATGCCTGGCCGCACCCCACTTTTAGCACCTTAACCCTTCCTGCGGCATCCGCCCTTCTAGGTGGTTCCTGTACCTGCAACGGCTCCTGCAAGTGTGAGGGATGCAAATGCACCTCCTGCAAGAAGAGTGAGTATGGGGACCCCTCCCCCCGCCCCTGCCCCCTGCTCCCTGAAGTCAGCATCTCCCTAGGCAAGATGGAGAGACCCCTAGATCCCCTGTGACATTGCTTTTGACTCTTACTGGGACAGAACCACCTGGGGAGGCCTTAACATACGGTTGCTCGGGCCCTGCCCCCAGTGACTGGTTCAGCATGCCTGTGGCAAGATGTTTTTCTATATTCCCAGATTCTGATGGACAGCTATGTTGGAGACCTTCTACCCTGGTCCAAACCCTCACCTCAAAACCTCAAGTACCTGGAGAAGGGAGTGGTGAAGCTGGGGGCTGGCTCTGGAGTTTGGGTCCCTTGGCCCCTCTCAGGCCTTTGAGGATCTCCTCAGTTTGACCTCCCCCAAGTCTCCCTGGAAGCAGTGTAATATGCTTGGGGAGGAGGAGGTGGGAGTGTGTAAGACTAGCCATAGAACCTTCCACCGTCTCCTGGAGCCCCTACCATCTCTGTTCCTCCAAGTTCATCCTTCAAGTCCCTTTTCAAGGCCATTGTTTACCCTGTGATGTTTTCCCCTAAAGGTCCAGCACTAACCCCCACCCCATCCGTGGGACTCCCCTGCACCCACCCAAGGGGCTGTGGGCTATCTACTGGGTACTCCTCCCCAGTGGTAGCCCAGCATGCAACTGACATGCCATAGGTGCTGAGTCAAACTGCAGTGTGAGACTAGGAAGGGGGCAGCGCCTAGGCCCCTAGCACCCCTCCCTTCCCCTTTCCCTTTTGGTGGAGACAGATGCAGGGAGAGGCCATCACACTGGGCATTCCCCCATTTGATCTGCAGGCTGCTGCTCCTGCTGCCCGGCGGAGTGTGAGAAATGCGCCAAGGACTGTGTGTGCAAAGGTGAAGAGGGCACCGAGGCTGAGGCCGAGAAGTGTAGCTGCTGCCAGTGAGGACCCGCACCCCGTGTGAACCAAGTGGGAGAGCTGGGTGGTCCAGGGCCACCTCTTCTGTGGTGAGGCTTGGCTGTGTGTCCCCTTCCTCTGCCAGCTGCTGGCAAGTGACAATAAACCCTATGAATGGCATAAGCCAAGGACTGGTCTCTTCTTAAAGGGGAAGGAGGTGTGGGGAAGGGGGAGCCTAATGGGAGGGAACTGCCCGATTGAAAATTGAAATCCTGAGACATGGACACTGTTCTCTTGGGGCTGGGATGGAGTTCTGGGGGCGGAATACATTCTCCCCCACCTTCAGGTGGCACTCAAGCCTCCTGCTAAGTCAAGCTCAGTTCTGGGGACCGAGGGGAGACTGGACCCATATGTTTGTCTCTTACTTCCCCCTCTCAACCTCCCTTTGTTCATCTGTATAATGGGGTTGGTGGGGGAGATAGTTAAAACCAGGCCCCAGTCCCAAAGCCCTGTGATTTCTGGAATTTTCTAGTTGCTCCTGCAAAGCTGCCCATTGTCGGAGCCATCAGAGGAGAGAGTCCAGGAGGCCCAGGGGCCTGTCTTGGCAAACCGTCAGCTGCGTTTCTAAGGTCACCACCCTGAATAGCCTGTCTCCCCAAAACAGATTGTTCAGCTCCTTTCAAATCACTTCATCTGGCCGTTTGTCTCCAGCCCCTTTTTCTCCAAAGGCAAGTAGGGTAATAAGAGCTTTTATCCATTGTGGTTATGATCCAGTCCTTGGTGAAAGAGAACACTCAGATTTACCTGGGTTGGCTAAGAAGGGAGAAACAGAATTCTGGGAGACAACAGTTTCCCAGTGAGAGGACACAATCCGGTAAACACATCAGTTTTCCTCCAAGTTAGTTTTTCAGGATAGTTCATTCAAAAGCCCACCAGGGTTTATTTTTAAGATCTAATAGGCTGAGTTTAGAAAAACAGTGTGCAAGAAAAGCCAGTTTTGAAAAGGAACAACGGACAGGGTTTGCCCTCACCCGCTAGCATTACTTGTTCTAAAGGTCTAGGAAGTGGTGTCAGCTCAGGAATAGATCCGTTGGACAGAGAGGAGAGTCCAAAAACGGGCCCCGTGTAGCTTCGAGTAAGAGATGATTGGGTCAGTGGCCAAAGGCAACACTAGTCAGTGAACAATTGGCTACCCTTTTGCATATCATGTGAAAAAAAATTTTTCAATTGACTTAAATACCTAAGTGCAAAAACAAAGCTATAAAAGAATTAGAAGGGGAAAATAGGACAGTGTTTATTCCTCTGGGGTGGAGATGATTCTTTTAAATAAGACCTAAAAGATCGAACATTTGAGATTACCTTGTGCTAAGCCCTTTTAAGTACATGATCTTACTTGATCCTTAAACTCTAGAAGAATGGTGTGATTATTATACCCATTTTACTGAGGAGGCAATAGGGCTGAGAGTAATTCGCATGAGGCCGGTTAAAAAATAAACTGAGGTATATGTGTTTATTTAAGCAAAAATTTGATACAAATCTGGCAGATAGAAAGGAACTCCAAGGCGCTGCACAAAATTGAAAGACTTTTATAGGCAGAAGGGAGCAGGAACAATGAAGTTATAATCGGAAAAGGAAAGAAGGAAGGAAGGAAGGAAGGAAGGAAGGAAGAAGAGAAAGGAGAGAAAAAAGGAAGAAAATAAACCCAGGTTGATTATTGCAAAGTTACTTTCCTTTAGGAGATGGGAGGAGTCTATCAGGCATATTACCTAACTAGTGCTGATCAGGCAGTTCCTGATTAACTGGTTTAAGATGCCATTTCTAGGAGAACCAAAACTATAATTGAGTCTCTGTTTGGTGACATGGGGTTTAGCACAAGTGACCCCATTTTGGACGTGTTGTCTTGTTTTTAACAGATCACATAGCTAGAAGGTGGTAGAGTCAGGATTTGAACCCAGGCTAACTGACTAAAATCAGTCCCTTGCAACTAACCATGCTTGTTTTCTTGCTTCTGGCTTGCCTTGTGTTACAAAGAGCATCAAAACAAATCTGAATCACCTCATACTCGGGATGATGTTTTTGTCTGTTGAAGCTACTAGAACAAAATATTACTGAGTAGCCATTAACAACCGAAATTTATTTCTCACAGTTCTGGAGCCTAGAAGTCTGAGATCAGAGTGCCAGCATGGTCCAATGAAGGCCCTCTTCTGGGTCAAAGACTTCTCATTGTATCCTCACATGGCAGAAGGGACTAGGGAGCTCTGTGGGGTCTCTTTTATAAGGGCACTAGTCCCATTCGTGAGAGCTCCATTAATCACCTCCCAAAGACCCCAAGAAACACAAACATCCAGACCATAGCAGATGACTACAAAACCGAAATAAGTGTTGGCAAGGATGTGGAGAAACTGGAACCTTGTACGCTACAGGCAGAAATGTAAAATGGTGCAGCCACTGTGGAAACAGTACGGCAGCTCTTCCAAAAATTAAAAATGGAATTACCATATAACCCAGCAATTCCGCCTTTGGGGATATACCCAAAAGAATTAAAAACAGGGCCTCCAAGAGATATTTGTAGACCCGTGTTCACAGCAGCATTATTCACAATAGCCAAAAGGTAAAAGCAAGGTAGGTATCCACTGCCAGAAGAATGGGTAAACAAAACATAGTGTTTATTTACGGTGGGATGTTATTCAACCATTCAAAGGAAAGAAATTCTGATTTATGCTACAACGTGGAGTCGTAGGCCAGTCACAAAAAAAAAAGAAAAAACCGTATGATTCCAGTTATATGAGGTACCTAGAATTGTCAAATTCATTGAGATAGAAAGTAGAATGGTGTTTACCAGGGGGTGAGGAGAAGAGGATGGGAAGTTGTTTAGAGGGTACGGATTCCAGTATTGCAAGATGAAAAGAGTTCTGGAGGTTGGTTGCACGATGATCTAAATGTACTTAACGTTACTGAACTGTACATTTAAAACTGGGTTGGAAGAGCATGTGACTCTTGGTCTCAGGTTCATGAATTGAAGCCCCACGTTAGGTGTAGAGGTTACTAAAAATAAACAAACAAGCAAACTTTAAAAAATAAAATAAAATAAAGGTGGTTAAGATGGTAAATTTTATGTTCTGTGCCTTTTATCACAACTAAAAATAAAATAACCAAAGCTACACGGCAATAGAAAGTAGTTGCTATATATGTGTGCTATAGACTATATTGTATCTGCTCAAATTCATACACTGAAGTCTGAATCCCTGATATGATTGTTTGGAGACAGGGCCTGTGAGGAGGTAATTAAGGTTGAATGAGATCACGAGAGCGAGGGGCCTTGATATGATGGGATTAGGATTAGTGTCCCCAGATGAGACACTAGAGAGCTCTCTTGCGAGATGGTGTCTGCCTACAAACCAGGGAGAGAGCTCTCATGGGAAATGAACCCTAGCTGCATCCTGATCTGGGACTTCCAGCCTCCAAAACTGCAAGACAATAAATTTCTGTTGTTAAATCCACCCGGTCTATTTTGTCATGGCATTCTGAGCTGACAAATACAGTGTGTGTGTGTGTGTGTGTGTGTGTGTGTGATGGGGAGGGGAGGAGACCAGTATCTATAATATATAAAGAGTTAATACAAATCAATAAGAAATGGACAACATGATTTTAAAATTTCCAAGGATATAAATTAGCAATTCTTAGGAAAATAAACTTGAAAGGCCAAAGAACAAATGAAATAATATTCTATCTCATATCTATCAAGGAAATGCAAATTAAAGTAACATTTTGCCCACCGGTTTGGCAAAAGGGTAAAAGACTGCTATTTTGTATTAAGAGTGAGGGGGTAGGGGAATGGTTATGAACCCCCATCCCCTGCTGGAGGGAATGTAAATTGGTACAGCCACTTTGGACGGCATTTTAACAGTAGATACTCAAACATAAAATGTGTATATCTTCAACCCAGGATGTTCACCATACCATCATTGTATTAGCAGAAGCCTCAAAACGAGTTAAATACCCTTTAGTAGGGAAGCATAAAAATGGTCATAATGACCGCCTAATAAAAAGAATCATGTAAGGGGCCCCTGGCTGGCTCAGTCAGTTGGGCGTCAAACTTTTGATTTCGGTTCAGGTCATGCTCACTCAGTTCATGAGATCAAGTTCCATGTCAGGTTCTGCACTGACAGCATGAAGCCTGCTGGGATTCTCTGTCTCCTCTCTCTCTGCCACTCCCCCTGCTTTCTTTTTCTTTCTGTGTCTCAAATAAATAAATAAACATAAAAAAAAAGAATTATGTTAAGGCTCTGGAAGGCTCTGGAAAAACCACCACAACTTATGATTAAGTAAAAAACTATATATATATATATATATATATATATATATATATATAATATCCATACAATTAAATATATATATAGTACTATATATATATATAAAGCACTATATATATATGCACTATATATATAT
>NW_026057588.1:31284676-31298415 GCF_023721935.1 Panthera uncia
TTTTTTTTTTTTTAACTCAACACTTTGCCTTGGAGATATATCCACATTAAGACATAGACAGCTAATAACTACTATAGAGTATACCGTGGATATGATTGTATCATAGTTTATTTTTAAATTTTCTTAATGGACTAATGGATGGATATTTAGGTGGCTTTTTCCAATAAGCAGAGCATGGCTCCTTCTTGTATATGTGTCAGTGAGTTTCTCTGAGCTGTAAGCTGATGTGTCAAATTGCTGGAGCACAAGAAAGAGCCCTTTTAATAGATCTTGTCAAAAGTTCTTGCTGGGATTGTTCCTATTTGCACTCCACCAACAGTGTCTGAGAGTTTTCAATGCCCCATTCCCTCATCAACCCTGAGTATTAACCTTGAATTTTTTTTGTCAACTTGACGGGTGAAAAATGACATCTTAGATTTTAAATCTAAGTAAGGTTGAGCACCTTTCCAATGCTTTATTGGCCAGTGGTTGTCATTTTCTATGAACTACTGATTCATGTCCTTTGTCCATTTGTCTATTCATTTGCTTGTAGTGTTCTTGTTGATTTGTAGAAGCTCTTTATATATTTTGGCCACTAATCCTTTGTTTTCGATCTGCTTTTTTATTTTTCTGAAAGTTCTCAAAGTTTTTGGCCTTCTGGTAAAATTCTTTTCTCTTGTTTTTTTTAACCCACTTTTCGAGATATAGTTTACATGCTGTAAAATTCACTCATTGTAAGTGTACAATTCAATTATATTAGCAAGTTTTTAGAGTTGTGCCACAATCACCACAGTATAGTTTCAAAATATTTTAATCATCCAGAAGTTCTACCGTGCCCATTCGCAGTTAATCCCTGCTCCCACCACCAACCCTAGGCAACCAATAACCTGCTTTCTCTCTGTATGAGTTTGCCTTTCCAGACATTTCATACAAATGGAATAGCATAATGTCTTTGGGAGTCATTCCATGTAGTTGCATGTCTTAGTAATTTATTGTTTTATTGCTGAATAGTGTTCCTTTTATTAAAAAAAAGTTTATTTATTTATTTTTGAGAGAGAGTGAGAGAGAGAGAGAGAGAGAGTAGGAGAGGGACAGAGAGGGAGACAGAGAATCCGAAGCAGGCTCTGCACTGTCAGTGCAGAGCACGATGTGGCGCTCGAACTCATGAAATGGTGAGATCATGACCTGAGCCAAAGTCAGGTCACACTTAACTGACTGAGCTACCCAGGCACTCCTGAATGGTGTTTCATTGTATGGATTTACCCCATTGTATTTATCCATTCACCAGTTGATGGATGGTTGAGTTGTTTCCACTTTTTGGCTATTTCAAATAATAGCTGTGTTCATAAACAGCTGTGAACATTTGTGCACGAGTCTCTGTGTGAACATACATTTTTATTTCTCTTGGTTAGATATTTGGGAGTGGAATTGCTGGGTCTTATGGGAACTCTGTGTTTACTTTTTGAGGAAATTGCCAGATTGCTTTCCAAAGTGGCTACATTTTACATTTCCACTAGCAATGTGTGGGAGTAGCACATTTTCCACATCTCCACCAGCACTCTTAAATGCCTGTATTTTTTTTTTTTTTTTGAGAGAGAGAGAGAGAGAGAGAGAGCAAGCTGGGGAGGGGCAGAGAGAGAGAGAGGGAGACAGAATCTTAAGTAGGCTCCACGTCCAGTGTAGAGCCTGAGGGGGACTTTATCTAATAACCTTGAGATCATGACCTGAGCTGAAATCAAGAGTGGGACACTCAACCGACTAAGCCACTCAGGTGCCCCAAATGTCTGTATTTTTTATTAGAGCCATTCTGGTAAGTGTAAAATGGTACCTTATTGTGGTTTCAATTTGCATTTCCCAAATACTAATGATGCTGAGCATCTTTTCATGTGCCTAAAAGCCATTCGTATATCTCCTTTGCTGACATGTCTACTCAAATATTTTGTCCATCTTAAGGTGTTTTATTGTGGTAAAACCTACCATTTTAACAATTTTTAAGTGTATAGCTTACTGGTATTAGATCTATTCACATGGTTGTGCCTCTATCACCACCATCCATCTCCAGAGCTTTTCCATCCTTCCCAAACTAAATTCTGTCCCCATTAAACAATAACTCTCCATTCTTCCCTCTTTCCAGCTCCTAGAAATTGCCATTCTACTTTCTCTATGAATTTGACCACTCTAGGTGTCTCATATAAGTGGATTCAAACAGTATTTATTTGTCCTTTCGTGACTTATTTCATCTAGCATAATACCTTGAAAGCCCATCCACGTTGTAAGATTTGTCAGAATTTCACTCCTTGTTAAGGCCGAATAAATTTTCTGTTGTATGTATATACCACACTTTGTTTATCCATTCAGTCTATCAGCAGACATTTGGGTTGTTTCCACTTTTTGGCTCTTATAAACAATGCAGTGAACATGGGGGTGTATAGATCTTTTCGAGTTAGTGTCTTCATTTTCTTCTGATAAAAACCCGGAAGCGGAATTACTAGATTATATGGTAGTTTTATTTTTTTTATTAGGTTTTTAAGTGTATTTATTTTGAGAGACAGAGAGAGAGTATGAGAGAGAATCCCAGGCAGGCTCCGTGCTGTCAGCGCAGAGCCCAGCTCGGGGCTGAAACCCATGAAGTGTGAGATCATGACCTGAGCCGATACCAAGAGTCAGACGCTTAACCGACTGAGCCACCTCGGCACCCCATGGTAGTTTTATTTTTAATTTTTTTTTTTTGAGGAAACTCCATACTGCTTTCCATTGTAGCTGTACCAATTTACATCCTTACCAACTCTCGCTATTTCTTTTCTTTTAGTTAATAGCCATTCTGACAGGTGTCAGGTGATGTTTCATTGCAGTTTTGATGTGCATTTTCCTTGATGATTAGGGAGGTTGAGCATTTTTTCATGTACCGGTATGTCCTCTCTGAAAAAATATCTATTCAGATCCCCTAGCCATTTTTTAATCAGACTGTTTGGTTCTTGGCTATTGGGTTATATGAGTTCTTTACATATTTTGAATATTAACTCCTTATCAGATATATGATTTGCAGACATTTTTTCCTATTTAGTAGGTTGCCTTTCCATTTTGTTGATGGTTTCCTTTGCTGTCCAAAAGCTTTTTAGTTTAATGGATCCCATTTGTTTACTTTTGCTTTTGTTGCTTTTGCTTTCGGTGTCAAATCCAAAAAAAAAAAGTCATCACCAAGACTGATATCAAGGAGCTTTACGTTCATGTTTTCTTCTAGGAGTCTTATGGCTTAAGCTGTTACATTCAAATCTTTAATGTATTTGAAGTTATTTTTTGTGTATGGTATAAGGTAGCAGTCTGGTTTCATTCTTTTGCATGTGGCTGTCCAGTTTTCCCAACATCATTTATTGAAGAGACTGTCCTTTCCCCATTGCTTATTCTTGTCTCCTTTGCTGTAAATTAATTGGCCATACATGTGTGAGTTTATTTCTGGGCTTTCTATCTTGTTCCCTTCATCTATATGACTGTTTTTTTGCCAATACCATACTATTGTGATTACTATAGCTTTGTAATATAGTTTGAAATCAGGGAGGGGCACCTGGGGGGCTCGGTCAGTTAAGCATCCAACTCTTGATTTTGGCTCAGGTTACGATCTCACGGTTGTGAAATCGAGCCCCACATTGGGCTCCATGCTGAGGGTGGAACGGTTGTGAAATCGAGCCCCACATTGGGCTCCATGATGAGAGTGGAACGTACTTCGGACTCTCTCTCTCTCTGCCCCTCCCCCACTTGTTTTCTCTAAATAAGTAAATAAATAAATAAATAAACATTAAAAAACAAATCAGGGAGTATGCTACCGTCTGGTGGTATCCTTTACAGTTTTCCATCATTCGGCTTTTAATGAGTGATCTTTTCCGTCGTTCCATGGAATTTTGAGCCAACGTAGGAGATATACATCTCCCCTGAGCTGCCATCTCAACTCGGCCCCCCAAACCATTTCATCACAAAAATATCTATGAATGCCTGAAAATCACCATGCTCTGTGGTGGACACCGAGGATGGATGAAAAGGAATGGTCTCAGCCCTTCAAGAACTCAGGAGGGTAAAGCCATCGCAAGACTCTGGAGTAGAATCCTGAATGTTCTAGGGCTGGAAGAAACTTACAGACTGTGGCACCCGGGTTCTCTTCATTTTAGAGTTTGGGAGGGTGAAGCCCAGGGAGGGTGAGGAGATACGAACCAAAGCTCTGGTGGGTTTAAGAAGGGAGTGACTCCACTAGGTTGCAGATCAGGGAAACACTCCTTAGAGGAGGAGGCATTTGAAATGGGCTCTTCGAGTTGGAGGGCGCCTGGAGGCGCCTGGGTGGCTCAGTTAGTTACTCTTAATTTTGACTCAGGTCATGATCTCACAGTCTGCAGAATCAAACCCCATGTTGGGCTCTGTGCTGACAGCACAGAGCCTGCTTCATATTCTTTCTCTTTCTCTCTCTCTTTTTCTGCCCCTCCCCTTCTGTGCTCTCTCTCTCTTTCTCAAAATAAATAAATAAACATTTTTTTAAAAATGGGCTTTTGGGGACAGTAGGAGGGAGCAAAAACCTGGAGCGTGGAGTGTCATGTATGTTTGGAGAAGGGTGTGGGATGCCCTGATCCTAGGGCAGAAGTGCTTTGGGGACAGAAAAGGGAAGTTGAGGCCAGATTAGCCAGAAGGGAGTGGTACCAGAAGGTGTTTAGCACCTCCCTGAATGCAGGCTTTCAAAGCTGCCTCTCCACAAGGCAGGCCTCACCCTGCAAGGAGCCTCCTTCCTGGCTGCTGGCAGGACTCAATTTTCCCCATTCCTCTGCATTATTAAGCACCCACCATGAGCTGGGCACTGCGCCAAGTGCCAGAGCGAGGACAGTGGGCACAGCAGACAGCCCACAGCCTAGTGGGGAGTCAAAGATTAAACAAAAAAACCACACACAGCTCTAGCTGCTGGGAGAGGCTGCGTGTAGAGGGGCCTAAGTGCACAGGCTCTGGAGATAGACGGCCTGGTTCGGCCCTTTCCTAGCCACTGGCTCTCAGCAATGTTACTTAACCTCTCTGAGCCTGTTTCTCCCTCTGGAAACTGTGGGTGGTAACAGTCCCTGTCTTCTGGGGCTGTCAGAAGAATCAAGTGAGTTCGCACATGTAAAGCACCGAGCACCAGGCACAGGATCTAGAGCGTGGAAGTATTAGCTGCTTTATCACAAGTATCTGTCATTGTAATAAGGGCTACGGAGAAGGCGCATGTTTGCAGATAATAGACTCAGGTATTTTGGGTTGCAGGGATGCTTTTCTGAAGAAATGACCTTTAAGCTAAGACCCAACAGATGAAAGGGACAGGGGTGGAGAGAGCATTTTAGGCAAAGAAAGCAACTTATGCAAAGAGTCTGAAGGCAGAAAGCACTGCCTTCACCCCAGGTAGCCAGACTTTTAAGATGGCCTCAGTGATGTCATCCTCCTCTACTCATGCCCTTGTGCGGCCCCTCCCCTTGAGTGTGGCCTGGACCTAGTGACTTCTCACAAATACAACGTTGCAAAAGCGATGGGATGCCACTCGGTGTAAAAGTGGCTGTGACTTCCATCTGATCACACTTTGCTGTTGGCACTCTCTCTTGCCCTTTTGCTTTGCTCACTGTCCTGTTGTGAGATGCTCTATGGAGAAGCCCACGTGGCCAGGACCCAGGAAAGGCCAACAGTAAGGAACCAAGGCCTTGGCACAATAGCCCCCAAGGGCCCAAATCCTGCCAACAACGCCATGAGGGAGCTTGGAAGCGGATCCTGTCCCAGTTCACTCTTGAGATGACTGTGGCCCTGGCTGACACCCTGCTTGCTACCCATGAGAGACCCTGAGCCTGAGGGCCTAGCTAAGCCTTGCCTGCATTCCTGACCCACAGAAACTACGAGGTGACACATGTGTTGCCTTAGCTGCTGAGTTTGTTATGCAGTAATAGAAAACTAATACACCACCAAAAGGAAGGCAGGGTCAGTGGAAAGAGAAGGAAGAGCTAAGATCACAGAGATGGCACCTGGGACAGGCACCATGGAATTACAGGATCTCCTGGGAGGAAGGGCCCTAACCTCTTTCTATCCCCCTATCTAACGCTGGAATCACCAGCCTCTATTTCTATTGCTGTGGTGACAGGAAACTATCTTCCAAGTTGGTCCCTTTTGGTCATGGTCAGCTCTCATTGCAAGGAAGGTCTTTGCCATCTAGAGCAGAACCTTTATCCCTGCAGCCCCACCCTTGGCCAGGTTCTGCCCTCAGGACCACAGAGTACAAGTCTAATGTCTTCTTTTCAGCGTGGCATAAACACGTGGGTGTGGAGTCAGAAAGTCTAGGTTCAAATCCCAGTGCTGCTGTTTACAGCTGTGTGACCCTGAACAGGCTGCGTAACTCCAGGGCCTCATCTATAAAATGGAGACAATAACAGCATCTGCCTTCTTGAGCTACGCTGAGGCCTAAATGAAATAAACTCAGGATGTCTTTAACACCTGGCCTGGGGCACAGCATGTGCTTCATATTTTCCCCCACAACGACTTCAGCAGATTAGAGATGCCCGTGAGTCACTGACTCCTCCCATCAAGACATGGGGCCTTCCTCCTTTGCCCGTGAATCTGGACCTATGACTGCCTGACCGACAGAATGGGGCGAAACCGATCTGTGCTAGTTTCAGGGCCCAGGGTTTAAGAGACTCACAGCTCCTGTTCCTGTGTCTCGGTCCTCGGTCCTTGCACCTTTGGAGCCCTGAACTGAACGGAAGGAGCCTAATTGCCCTGAGGCTGCCATGCTGAAGAGGCCACCTGTGGGAGCTCTGGTCAATAGTTCCGGGGTGCCAGATTATGTGAGTGAAGCTGTCTTAGGTCTTCCAGACCAGCCCATTCACCAACTGAATGCCACCAAGTGACCTCAGTCAGTAATACATGAAAGAACAGAATCACCCAAACGAACGCTGTTGGAATTCCTGACGCACAAAACCAAGAGAGACAATAAAATGGTGGTTGTTTAAGCTGCTAAGTTTGGGGCCATTTGTGGCATAGCTATAGATAATCAGAGCAACCACTGTCCAAATATTTGAAGGTAACGCTTTTCTTCCAGAATGAACCTGTCCATGCCTCTCAATTGTTGTTCACATGACAGGGTTTGAAGTCTTAGGACCATTGTGATCAACTGTCTTCTGGACAGTGGAAGCCCAACAATAACACAACCCACAGGGTGGTCTGACCAAGGGTGCCAATCAGGACTCTATCCAGAATGATTTAACTAAAAAGGAAATGATTGACTCACAATGGCTTCAGGAATGGCTGGATTCAGGTGTTCCAGTGATGTTCTAGTCTCCATTTCCTTTGTCATGATTTTATTTTCAGGCCCTTCTCATGGAGACAAAAAGCTTTAGAAATTCAGCTTCACATCCTCTCAGGTTCAAGTGTAGACAGAAAGAGTGACTTCCATTTCCCCAGTATTTCCCCAGCAAAAGTTTTGGTGATTCTTTTTGGTTCATGGCTGGGTGATCCAGAGCCAATCACTGTGGCCAGGGAGGTGGAATGGCTTGGGATCCCAGAGATGGAGTCTACACCATCCAAATCATAGGGACTAAAAGGAGAGAGGGGAGATTCTACAAAGGAATACTAAAAGTACCTCCACAAGGGAAGGATGAATGGATGGCTGTGCAGCAGAACCATAAACATCCCCCTCGGCAGTTAGGAGAGTAAAAGTTCACCTCGTTCATTCTAGATGGCATACTTCTATTAATGCAGGCCAGGGCCACATCACTGGCTCACACTGATGACTAAATCAGAGTAGCTGGTGTGTGTGGGGGGGTATTTTTCCTCATCTAATGCTTCTTGGCTTCCTGTCCCTTCATCTCCCTCCCTCAGCCCTGCATGCCAGGGCTGCAGACATTGCAAGGTCTTCCCTCTCTAGTGTGTCCCAAGCACAGTGAGGCTTTCCCTGGGCGTGTCGCTGAGCAAGACTAGGGCCAGGCCCCCCTCACCTTTGCTGATTGGTCATCCCTCCCCTCACAGAATCAGAATGATTCAGGGCAGACAGCTAAGGCCTGGAGGCAAATTTTACTGCCAACAGGGATGGCTCAGACCCAAGGCTAGATTCAAGACCCTGGGGGCAAAAACAAGCCCTATTGTCTCTTCATAGTGTTGGATTGTTTCCCCTGAGTGGGCCAGTGACCACCTGATTAGAAACCAGGAATTTTGCATATAATGTGCATGTATATGTAAATGACAACAACAACAAAGTCTGTCCACTGCTCCAAGAGCAGACCTTCAATGCTCTAGTCCACAGGGCTGCCGGACACAGATTTCTGAGACCTTGGCTCTGAAATCAGAGAAAGTTTGCATGTGCCCTTCAAATTCTAGCACAATTGGATCATTTGACAGGATGAGTAAACTGAGGCTCGGAGGGGCCCTGGCACATAACTGCCTGAAGGTCAATCAGCAAGTGAGTGGAATGACTGTTAGAATTTAGTCCCTCTGATGGCTAAACTCTCCTGCCCTGTTTGGTGTTTTCATCTGAGTGAGCACACAGGTCCCAGGGCGGTGGAAAAGTTTTTTTACTTTCATTTTGTAATCGGTCCTAATGCAAGGTGGGGGCTGGGGAGGGAGGGGACATTCAAGGGATTACCGCCTTTAATTCATCTGACAAATATTGATTAAGCACCTACTGCAAACTTGGCCCTGTGCCTGGGGCCAGAGCCACATTTTGGGGAGCAATGACCGTTCTTGTTTTCAGTGGCGGGCTGGAATGGGGAGGGACACAGATATCAATCCAACAGTCACACAAGGTCCTGCATATTACAGACATGGAAAGTGCCAGGAAGGAAGAGGACAGGATGTTTACCAGTACGTTCCACAGGCATCCTGACTGAGCATGGGGTTCAGGACGGGTTCCCCAGAGGAAGTGATGTTTCCACAGGACCTTAGAGTAAATGCTATGAGAACAGCCTGTCCTTGCCCGCCTCCTCACTGAACTCCCGGCTGCAGCAACCAGCATACCCTAAGTTGCCAGGAACCTTCCAGCGATCAGAGGTTGCTGACTCCTCTGATGACACACTCTGGGCATTCCCAGGATGATGATCTAAGGTCCGTTACCCAGAAGCCAGACACACTTGAGCAAGGGAGCTGGGTGTGCCTCCTCAGAGAGGAATTTGGCTGCTACCTCCATTCTTCTCCTCAAAGCACACTGGGGAAGAAATTTCTTGTGGGGTTTTCCCTTCCAAATGCTCCAGGGCAATGCTAACTTTCCAACTGGCTGCTTCTTCTGCAGGCTGGAGTACAACTCCTTCCCCTCCCCTGCCTGGCAAAGACCTTCCGGCCTTCCTTACCTACCTCCTCCCAGACTGGACTGACTTTCTTCTTCTCTGTTCCCCCTGGCCCTGAATGAACCTCCGTCCTAGCCATGACCCTGGTGTCACTTTTCCCTATGCACTCACGGGGCCGCTCCCATGACTATGAGTTTCCTGAGCACCAGGCTTGTAGTTTCTTGATCCTTACTTTCCCTTGTTGATGTCTACCTTTCAATGATCTACCCTTAACAGCTGCTGGATGTTTTGATTTGAATCACTAGGCTGTGCTATGCACTAGCTCTGTGACATTGGGCAAGTTACTTAACCTCTCTGGGCCACCATTTCCTCCTCTTTAACATAAGACTAAGGGGGTTGGGGCGCCTGGGTGGCTCAGTCAGCCGAGTGGTCAACTTTGCTCAGGTCGTGATCTCGCAGTTCGTGAGTTCGAGCCCCACGTCAGGCTTGCTGCTGTCAGCGCAGAGCCTGCTTTGGATTTTGTTCCCCACCCCCGCACCCCAATCCCTCTCCTGCTTGCTCTCTCTCTCTCTGTCTCTCAAAAATAAACATTAAAAAATAAAATAGGACCAAGAGATAGTCCTTATGTTGCAGAACTTTTTACCTCAATACCTGGGGTTCATTGTCTCCCCACTCTGAAGTATGAAGAGATGCACACAAAATGAGCAGCAAAAGGGACGCCTGGGTGGCTCAGTCAGTTAAGCGTCTGACTTCGGCTCAGGTCCTGATCTTGCGGTTCATGGGTTCAAGCCCCGCATTGGGTTCTGTGCCGACAGCTCGGAGCCTGCTTTGGATTCTGTGTCTCCCTCTCTCTTTCTTCCCCTCCCCTGCTCACGCTCTGTCTCCCTCTGTCTCAAAAATAAATAAACATTTAAAAAATTTTAAAAACACACACACAAAATGAGCAGCAAAATGTATTAGAGTATAAGATCAGAAAGGAAAAATAGCAGGAAAGCTCTCTTTACAGAGAGGAGGCATTTGAGGGTGAATACCCATGACTATAGGTAAGGGTCCTTGTTTTGTAAGGTTCTGGTTGCCCCCCACTTCCCTCTTGTTCCTTCTCAGGTTCTACCCTTATTGGTTTGATAGCTCTAGGTGCTGTGTTGTCCATTCCTGATTGGCTCAATTCCATGGTATGAGGGGTGGTCTATGGCCATACTGTTCCTTGTGGGTCATAGGTTTTACGGCCTACTCATTTTTAGTCAGATCTTTTGTCAAATTCCTGGGAAACCTGAGGGGGAGTAGGTGGTGTCTGTTACATTCCTTAAAAAAAGATTTTTTTGATGTTTATTTATTTTTGAGAGAGAGAGAGAGAGAGAGAGAGAGAGAGAGACCATGAGTGGGGGAGGGGGCAGAGAGAGAGAGGGAGACACAGAATTTGAAACAGGCTCCAGGGTCTGAGCTGTCAGCACAGAGCCCAATACAGGGCTCGAACTCTGAACAGCAAGATCATGACCTGAGCTGAAGTCGGACACTTCACTGACTGAGCCACCCAGGCACCCCTGTGTCTGCTACATTCTTACGAGGAACCTTTCGCCCGAAGGGTTTGCTGTGGTCAGACACTTCAGCATTGTTCCAAAATAAGTTTTTTTCCCCACCCAGTGACTTCAGGTCCTAATCTTTCCGTCTCTCTGCCCATTTTATCCTATCTTTCCCTATCCTACTTACCTCGTAGGGTTGTTAAAAAACAAAATTCAACTGGGTTAATTTGAAGATCTAATTGGCTTTATTAAGTGACTCATGAATCAGTATCCCATCTTGCAAGTAAGGGGGAGTTCGGAGTTATACAAAATGCAAAGTTTTTATAGGAAAGAAAGCGGGGCAAGAAAGTCATGAGCAAAGGAAAAGAAAGGATTGTTTTAGGCAAGGTCACCTTCCTTAGGTGGAAGGGCAGGGTGGATTAGTTCATCCTCCTTTGGGAAATAGAGAGGGCCCCTGTGACAGATTGCCTCATTGGCACTGATCAGAAAAGTCCTCATTGACCCTTAAGACTTACACTTCTGCGGAAGGTTAAAACTGCAGTTTAGGTTAGGTATTTAGCCCCCGTTTGGTGACGTGGCCTAAGGGACACCATTTGGGGTCAGTAGTTTTCTTTTTAGCAGTTGTTAATGGGGTTAAATGAGAGCCCGCACAGAACACGCTCACTAGCTCACTACACTCCGTAGCACACAATAAAGCACTCTATATACATTGCCTAGATAGGTTGTCCATAACCATCCCATGGGCTTACCATGCTGTGACACGATTATTAAGTCTTGACAGGTACAAAGAGGTTTTTGTAATCTGGTCTTCCAACAGATTTTTCTGTCCAGGAGGGGGCCCCAAGACCCGCTCCGCACCCCTCTACCCCAGCTTTCCCCCGCCCCCCAAATATCTCGAGTTCAAGCACAGGCCAGGGGGCAGGGTGCCGGGCGCAGGGCCCAGCGGCCCGGGACGCGGTGTCCCGGCTCTGCACCCGGCCCTCCCGCACGTGGTGGCCCGCGGCGTACGGAGGCGGTTTCTGGGAACCGGGTCCGGCGGCCGTGCGCACAGCCCCGTGCGCCGCGCGGCCGCCGGTGATTCAGCGCGGGGCGTGTGCAGGCGGCGGCCGCACGGGGCGGGCTTTTGCACTCGCCCCGGCTCCTTCCCGCTATAAAGGCGGCCCGCCGCGCTGCGCTCCACCACGCCTCTTCTGAGCGGCCAGCCACCTCTCTGCAACCGTCTCCGGACTCCAGCTACCGCTTCTTCTCGCCATGGATCCCGACTGCTCCTGCGCCACCGGTAAGCTCGGGTTCGGGGCCGCGCGTCGGTTGTAGAGCCAGAGAAGCAATCTCTGACGTCCCCTTCTCTTCTTGATCACTCACTTTCGGGGTGCTAACTGCCCCTCCCCAGAGCCTCTCGGTGTACCTCTCTCTAGGCTAGTCGAGCCCCGCTCCTACCGACAAGGGGTCGGACTTCATGGCCTGTCCGGGTTCCCACGGGCAGGTTGTGGAACTGAGACTCAATCCCCGGGCTGCCAGCACCCATTCCCGCGTTCGAGTCCTCCCCAGGGACGGTTCCGTTCTCACCGCTGCCTTTCTCCTTGCAGGTGGCTCCTGCTCGTGCGCCGGCTCCTGCAAATGCAAAGCCTGCAGATGCACCTCCTGCAAGAAGAGTGAGTGCCTTCTTTTCTCGTACACCCCCTACCCACCGCCACCCCTAGCCCATACTCCAAGGGGAGTTAAAACAGGATAGTTGATGCCCCTTCCTCGGGAAAGGTGCTGCCTCCACGATGGGCCCCATAGGGGAGGACCGGAATCACTCATCCTTTGTGCCCAGCGCTCATCTCTGCCGGCTTCTTCCCTTTCACAGGCTGCTGCTCCTGCTGCCCCGTGGGCTGTGCCAAGTGTGCCCAGGGCTGCATCTGCAAAGGGGCATCGGACAAGTGCAGCTGCTGCGCCTAATGTCCCGGAGAGCCCGTCCCTGATGTAAATAGAGCAACGTGTACAAACCTGCAGGGTTTTTTGGTTTTTTGGGTTTTTTTGCTATTTTTTGTTTTGTTTTTGGTACAAACCTGATCCGTTTGCTACATTCCTTTTTTTTCCCTATAAAATACGTGAATTATAATAAAAGTTGTTAAATTTTTTCTCGCTTCTGTTTTCCTTTGCGTGCCCAGGAGGGCTGGGGTAGCGGATTGGACTGGAAGTGCAGAAACCTGGGTTCTGTCCACAAATGTTAGTCCCTAATAAACTGAGTGCCTTAAGGCAAGTCAGGTTACATCACCGAGCTTAACTTTCTGTAAAATGGAAGAGCCAGAGGATATAAAGGCATGAGGACTCATCGGGTCCGTCTGTTATCATGTCAAGCGTTGATGGCACAGAAACTTCTCAATCCAGAATTTATTTCTTTAATTATAAGTAATCTCTAAGCCCAAGATGGGGCTCAAACCTCCTACCTGAGATCAAGAGTCACATGCTCTAGGGACTGAGCCAGCCAGGTTCCCTGTCAATCCAGAATTTCTCATGCTCCCTGGTTTCTCTGCCCAACCTCAGATCCTCACCAGATTTTAGGCTTGAAAAGTGACTAAAGGGAATTGGAAAACAACTTCTCACCTGTTTGAATCCTACATGGGGTTCTCAAACCCCTGTGGTGAAGGAGTAGTTTTTACTTTCTATGCATCACAGACTAAACCTTGGTAAAAATATATTAATTTTACAAAAAGGCCATAAAAGAACAATATGATGCTCATGTATTTAGGTTGGACACACATAGTTTCAATAAATACATGAAGAACAAAATTAGAGATTTTAAAACACTGCGCATATGTATGTTCACTGAAGGTGTTCACTGAGCACTAGAAACAATTCACAAATTCCCCAGTGCTGTGGACCACACACACCTGAGTAGCTATGTCCTGGATGTCCTTCCCCACAGAGAACTTGGCTTGCTCCCTGCCACTGTGCCACTGACAGGACACCCAGTACCCCTGAGAGCTCCCTGTTGTGA
>NW_026057588.1:31298425-31320825 GCF_023721935.1 Panthera uncia
GACATCCCCTTCCCTCAGCCCCTGACTCAGAATTGGCACTGAAAGTTCCTGCAGATAAGATGGTGGAGTCCCCACCGCATCCTAGAGCAGGGCAACCCAGGCCCCTGCAGAGAGGTCAGCAAATCGTGTCAAGGATGCAGCCAGCACCAGAACCTAGGTCTCCTGCCTTCTGAACCCTCCAGTGTCCTGACCCTTGATGTTCATGAATTTGATGACCACGTGTGGTGTCTCTGACCTGGTGCAGCCCTTTCCTCTGCAGACAGCCCAGAGCTTCCCTGGCCCTCCTGGGCGCTGGTGGGCAGGGGGTGCCCCCCCTCTGACCTTGAGGACTTCCCTCGCGTCACTGTGTGGTTCAGGGGGGGCAAAGGACTAGCCTCCATTGTCCCTGGAGGCCCTGTCTCTGTGTCTGCAGGCGTTCTGCCCTGTCCTGGAATCAGATGGGGGCAAGGCAGCCTCTTGCTAGGGGGTAGGACCCAGTTGTCTAGGGACAGAGCAGGCCATCCTCAACCCAGGGCCCTGCAGGGCTGGGGGCAGAGCTGTGCCGGGCCCGCTGTGGGAAGGGGGGTTCCTGGTGACCCACTTGGGCTCTGACCCACTCGGGCCTTTCTCCCCCAGGCTGCTGCTCCTGCTGCCCCGTGGGCTGTGCCAAGTGTGCCCAGGGCTGCATCTGCAAAGGGGCATCGGACAAGTGCAGCTGCTGCGCCTGATGTGGGGGAGCACCTGTTCCAGATGTAAATAGAGCAACATGTACAAACCTGCAGTTTTTTTTTTTTTTACTTTTTCATATTACCATGACCTGTTTGCTACGTTCCTGTTTCTGTGAGATGTTTGAATGACAATAAATCATCTAGACTCTTCTGGCTCCAGGTGTCTAGCAGTGTGTTGGGAAGGTGGGACTTGTTTCTAGTTGGGTTAAAGGGGACCTGGGTTGGGGGAAGTTGAGGTGGTGGCCATGGGAAGTGGGGGTAGGGCAGGGTTTCCTGCGGTCTGGCTGGTCCACCTCCTTTGAGGCCCTTCTTGGACAGCTATGACAGCCACCACTGCCTTCCAGAATGTCCCCACCCTTCGTTGTATCTGTGTCACTACCCGGATTCACTCAATAGCCACCTATGGTGCATCCAGTGTATACACAGGCATTGGGTTCTACTTGTCGAGGTCGCATAGAGCTTACAGACTGCCTGGGAGAGAGAAGTTCTGAATCGAAAATACATGTCTGTGACTGAGCATGCTGGGGGGTGAGCCCAAGTGGGGAGACCTGCCATGGGAGCTGCCTTCCTGTCAGAGGGGACTGCTTGAGCAAAGGCCCTGATGTGTAGGCCCACGTGGCTGGGTAAGTGTGCGAATGGAGTGTTCCAAATTCACTTCGGAGACCGCGTGTCTCCATCTGCCAGACTCCCCACCTGGCTGCCCTCTGAGCCACCCGGAGGTGGGACAGGGGAAGAGAGGACCACACCAGGGTCCCCCTTTCCTCTTCCCAGCTTCCATTCTGATTTCTTAGGTGTAAGATGGGCTGCGGAACCCAGATTTTAACAAGGACCTAAGGTTGTAACCCACCGGGGCGGTCACATGGAGCGTTTAGTGAAATAAAATGAGCCTCTGCCAGGACATATTTCCACCCTGGTTGGAATTTGAGGCCAAGTCCCCCAACGTGTGGCTGCCTGTCCTGGGGGCCAAGAGAACACGGAGGTACCAGGTTCCTGTCAGTCTGTGGAGGAAGAGGTGGGTAGGCCTTGCCCTGCAGGATGTGGCAAGTGTTTTCGCAGAGACCAAATCAGACACCACCCCGGTGTGGATGGGCTGGTGTCCTCGTCACTGTGTCCTAGTGAGAGCCTGGCACAGACCCTGTGGCTCTTGGACAGGAGAGCGATGTGCCGTTGCCACGTGTGCTCCGGAAGTCCTGCTGCCACAGTCACAAACGGGCCCAGTTATTTCACAACTCCACCTTTGGGACTCACAGCTGCCAATCCTCTCCGTGGAAGGGTACAGAATGTCTTCATTCGGCCTGACAAACACAATCATCGGCCTGCAGCGTTTTACTTTTCAAGTCCTGTGTGAAGTAGCCTTCTCTCTTCCTCCCTGAGCCCCCCATTTCCCCAAGGGGTGGGCGGGGCATGACCATTACGGTGGCAGCTCGAGAGATTAATTTACAATAGTTTTTTTATTTTTTTATTTTTTTATTTTAATTTTTTTTTATTTAAAAAAAAAATTTTTTTTTAACGTTTATTTATTTTTGAGACAGAGAGAGACAGAGCATGAACGGGGGAGGGGCAGAGAGAGAGGGAGACACAGAATCGGAAACAGGCTCCAGGCTCTGAGCCGTCAGCCCAGAGCCCGATGCGGGGCTTGAACTCATGGACCGTGAGATCGTGACCTGAGCCGAAGTCGGACGCTTAACCGACTGAGCCACCCAGCCGCCCCAATAGTTTTTTTAAAAAATGAATATGATTGCATCAGAATGGCTCATTTAATTCCAGAAGCCAATGCCTTGTTTAGCTGGTAAGGCAGTTAAACATGGCTGCTCTGGGGCCAGATTGCCTGGCTAGAACCACAGCTCTACTACTTAGGGAAGTTATGTGGCCTGTTTGTGCCTTGTAGTTCTCATCTGTAAAGTGGGGGCAGTAAAAGTGAGGTTAGGCGCCATATCTGACAATCAGTAGGTAGATCCATAAATGCTCTCTCCTGGATTCAAAGAACACTTATTGGACCTCTGCTACATGTAAATCACTGTGCTGTGCTGGGCACAGAGGAAGATAGTATGTAAATAAGACCCAATCCCTTTGCAAAACTGGAAGAGTTTATTCAAGTCCCTGTTGAATTCAGGGAGCTTTTATTTATCATTTCTAGACACAGCTGCTGAGCTGGGGCAGAGAGTGACACAGAGTCTGAACATACCTGCCTTTAGGAGAAGGCAGAGAAGACTCTAGGTATGAAAGCCTTGGAGAAGGGTGTGATTCAATCGGACCAGGAGGCCAAGAGAAAACCATTCATTCATTCATTCATTTGTTCATTTGCATGGTCACTCTTTGGCCAGAACTGATTGGAGAATCGGTGAGTAGGCTGGAAGAGTAGGGGGTTAACTCTTCCGGGAAAGCGGGGAGGCTGCCTGACCGAGGCAGAGGCTTCCTATTAGATGAACCAATCAGATCCTCTCCCCTGAGGAGCATAGTTTCCAGGTGCAGGTACAGGAACAAACGGTAACTGGAGCTCTTGCTGTAATTGGACCTACATCATGGGAACAATAAGAATGCACCCAAATGGTGGCCACAAGGATGGTTAGACCAAACTACAGATTTGTTTTCTGTGAGCACTGCTGTCCCTCTCAGTCTTCCGGACACTCGGAAAGCTGAGCATCTGCCCGGAAGAGTCCCAGTGACCTCACTTCCCTCTGAACTCTGAAAGCAAACCCCGTAGCAGTTAGGGCCCCTTGAATGACAGCAACAGATACACTTGATCTTAGCCAAAAGGCCGAGAAGCGATGACAGCAACAGAAATGGACTCTGGCCAAATTAGGTAAAAAAGAAATTCGTTGAAAGGGTACAGGAGACGGTGTAACTGATAGGGAGGGTGGAGAACGAGGCCCAGAAAATGGGCAGGAGCCATAGGATGGGGTGGGGGTGGGGCTGTCAGCAGCAGTTCGTGTCCCGGGAGCAGCCTGGCTGGGCCGCTGCTGTTGGCATAACGGTCACCTCCACTTCTCACTGCCCCCGTCACTGCCACTGGCCACAGCTCTTGCAAATGAATTCTAGACTGCCCACTAAGCTCTCCGCCTCCTGCCCAAGACCCAAAGTCCCAGGAAGTCCAGCTGGCTGGGGGTGGGGAAGAGGCATATCTGGCCACCTTTGGATTCCCTGCAGATGCCCCAGACTGACCCTGGCAGGAAACCAGTGAGCCATGGGAGAGTTTAATAAAGGACTTTTTTTCTTTTTCTTTTTTTTTTAAGGTTTATTCATTTTTCAGAGACAGAGAGAGACAAAGCGCGTGTGGGGGAGGGGCAGAGAGAGAGGGAGACACAGAATCTGAAACAGGCTCCAGGCTTGTGCTGTCAGCACAGAGCCCAACGTGGGGCTCGAACTCACAAACCGCGAGATCATGACCTGAGCTGAAGTCGGACGCTTAACCGACTGAGCCACCCAGGTGCCCCCCCTTTTTTTTTTTTTTTTTTATCAAGGAGTTGGAAGCAGTGCGAGAATCGACCAAGCAATGGAGGCCCTGGCCGGCCTATGCCTGAAGCGCCAGAGGGAGGGGTTGTCACTGGACAGAGAGCAGCTGTCGCTGTAGGAGAGGATGCCCCAACAAGAGCTGTGACCTTCAGGTGGCATCTGACCTTGCAAGGGAGCCTGGGGAATACATTCCGTGACCTCCTGCCCTCCCGCAACCAGATGCCGTTAGGGTCCCGCCCTCTAGAGGGACTCATAGAGGGGAGGGTGGACGGTGGATCTGGAAAATACTCGGCACGCCTTGCAGACGGAGTGTGCCTCCATCAACAAAAGCAGCACAAGAGAACAAGTCTCTTCCTTGCACCCTAGAAGAATCTCACTGATCTAAGGATGAATTCAGCTCAGGGAGCTGGAGGGAGGAAGGGGGTCGGGGTGACGGTAGAAGGCCAGTGATAGGAAGGAGGCATGGTGGGACATTGGAGGTCTCTCAGAAGGCCTGCAGGTGTGGCCCAGAAAATTTGCTCAGAGCCCCGTGAGGAGGAGGGTGGAGGAGAACCTGAATCACACACCTAAGTCCCTGTGGGACTCTCACCTGGCCCCACCTAAGGCATCACAATACCCATTGAACCACCCTTTCGGAGTGATCCCTGAGGCCACTCCTGGCTGGCTGCAGTCCCACCCACATCCACCGCCACCCCCGGGGCAAAGCCGTGAAGTCAGCAGAGCCTGCCTCCCTACTTTCCCCCCACATCTCACCACCACACCCAGATCCTTCCTGGCCCCTTCTTTCCTCTGATAGCACAGAGCCCGAAGCGGGGCTCCAACTCACTAACCGTGAGATCATGACCTGAGTCAAAGTCAAGAGAGGGACGCTTAACAGACTGAGCCACCCAGGTGCCCCTGCAGACTCTTCTATCTAGCAAGGATAGGGAGGTTGGGGCATGTTGTAAAGGTTGGCTGGTTTTTGCCTCGCAGCCAGCAGTGGGGGACTTCTCACGAGTCAGAGATCCCTCCTGGCCTCTGCCTTTGCCTGCACAGACTCAGCGATTCTTGAGCATCAAGGGAGGAGGCTGAGGCAAGGCTGGAGAGCTGGTGTCATCACCGACGCTTGGGTGATGTGAAAGACTCAGTGGCCTAGTCCCCAGAGATTGCCTAGCAAACTGGGGGATGGCATCTCAGCCCCGTCACCAGCCACTCTGGCCTGCCTGACACATCATTGCCATTGCTGGGGGTAGGGGTATTGCCATATATAAACCTCTGGACGCTACTCCCTCCAAGGCACCTCCTGTGCCCACCCACAACAAAGCTAAGCTACATCCTCTACCAGCAAGCCATCCAGGGGTCTAGGATCACCCCAACTTTGACAGATTCACATTATCCTTCAGAAAGAGAAGGCAATGCTTCACCCAGAAAAGGGACTCTCTGGGGGGTACATTCGGGCTTGTGATGGACATTGGTCAAGTCTGGCTGTCTGGGATGCATTCTCTAACTTCCTTCTGGTGAACCCCCTCCGCCACATTGTGCCCAGCCTCAGAGAGAGGGGAGACCCAGGAGTCTGACCAAAAAAGGTAGAAGTTCAGATCCTTGTTCCCCAACGAGCCTCAACCAATCAGATATTCCCCTTTGGAACTCACACATGGACTAGAATGAATTCCGAGGATATTCCTCATAGGCACATGCCCTGACCAGATTCTTCGGGCCCTGAGACCAGGCCTGTGGATCCTGTGTCCCAACATTGTGGCACTTCCTTGGCTCCTGCCCTCTTTCCAAGCCTGGACCCACAGTGCTCCCCACCCCTACCCACTTTTTACCATTCCAGCAAATGATGCTTAGCTTAATTCCCTTAAGGGGTCTGGGGAAGATGTTGGTGGGCCAAGGGGGCATCATAGGACCAGTCTGTGGCATCATAGGACCACCCACCGAGCCAATCTTGGCCTCATCAGACCCCCAGAGCCTAAGACTCTGAGGGCAGAACAAGTCCAGAGACCTGGATATCACCTCCCATCCTGGACCACATTCCTTCATGCCTGGGCCTGTAAGTCACACCCATGGGTGAGGTTTTTTTCTGGGCAGGTAGGCATTTCCTGCCCTTGGGGCCTGCCACTCTTCAGGCCTGGGAAAATTACTTTCCTGGCAGAGATTCATAGTTTGTACCAATCAGATGAGCCTCCTCATATCCCTATGGGCCACATGGTACTGGGTCCCTGGTATAGGTGAAAAAACAAGGCAAGTCCCCAAGGCAAACTCCCTCAGAAGGAAAGTGCTCAAAGAGGGCATGTGTGCGGGGCCCTTAACACCACTGACTCCTCTTAGAGTCTGCCCACCTCAGTGTGGGCCCTTGCCTCTCCTGGAGGAGGGGACAGTGCAAGAAAAATCTTGGACATGGGAAAAAGAGCCTTGTTCAATCATTTCCCCGATAGAAGGGAGCCATAGAGGGTTAAGGGGCAAAGAAACAATGTGACTGCTGCTGTTCACATATTCATTCCTGGGTACTTCCGCTGTGCTGGGCCAGTGACAAGGACTGATTAGTACTGATGAATTAGACAGCCTTTGCCTTCTAGGCGTCTTCAGTCGCCTAGAGGTATGTGGGCAGAGTCAAGGGCACGAAACAATTCAACATAGAGGGCAGGATGGAAACAAGTAGACTCCCACCTCTTGGCCACCACCTCCACTGCAGCCACGCCGGCCCAAGCTGCCATCTGCTGTCATCCTGGTCTCTACCTGGTCTCCCTATGTCTGTCTGCCTTGGCCCCTTGAAGTCTCTACTCAGCCCAGCAGCCAGAGGGGCCTTCTGCTCAAAACCCAACATTGGTCTCCATCTCACTCTGTGTGCCAAGTACTCACAAGGACCCACGGATAGAGCCTATGGATGCACATCCTTTTTTAGAACATTAGATTTTTAAATTTCTGCCAGCGAAATGGGTGCAAAATGATATCTCACTGTGACTTTGATTTGCATTTTCTTGATCGCTGATGGTATGGAACATCTCTTCATATGTTTATTGCCATGTGTTTCTTTTTCTGAAAAATGCCTGTCTATATCTTGTGCTCACTAAGAGAAAGAAAACAAGTGAAGTCCGTACCTTATTCAGATTTCCTTAATTTTTACCTGATGTCCTTTTTCTGTTCCAGGAAGATACCGTATCGCATCTAACCATCAAGTGTCCCTAGGCCACTCTGGGCTGTGACAGTTTCTCAGACTTTCCTTGTTTTTGATGACCTTGACAGTTTTGAGGAGTACTGATCAGGTGTTTTGTGGGGTGTCCCCTCTATGGAATTTGTCTGCTGTTTTTCTCATTACAAGACTAGGGTTATCGGTTTGGGTGGGGGTGAGGGGTGTTGGGGAGGGGTAGGTGGGGACCACAGAGTTCCTCATGATATCTTCTCAAGAGTATAATATTATCAACATAACTTATCACTGTTGATGTTGACCTTGACCACCTGGCCGAGGTAATATTTTTCAGGTGTCTCCACTGTAAGGTTATTCTTTTTTGCCCCCATCTCCACACCGTAGTCTTTGGAAGGAAGTCACTTTGTACTCGAAGTTAAGCTCCTCGAGAGCCAGTATCTACATAAATTATTTGGAATTCCATCCAGGAGATTTGTTTCTTTTCTACTTATTTGTTAGTTCAAGTATTTATTTATATTAGCATGGGTTCATAGGTATCTATTTTATACTTTGGGTTAGGATCCAGAATCGTTTTATTTATGTTGTTGCTCAAATTGTTCCAGCTCTGGCCCCCGAGAGCTCTTTCAGTAGTCTCCTGGGTCCTTTTGACATACCCCTATCATTGTGGGTTTTCTTCCCTGTTTTTTTTTTTTTTTTAATCACTTCATTACTTTCCATTTGTGTGCATTTTTCTGTGGGTTGTTTGTACCCTTCTTATTATGTTATAGACATTCATTATACACCCTTGAAATTCAACCTTTGTCTGAGTCTTTTGATGGGCAAACATTCTTACTTCTAGTTAAAATGATCAAATTTTATTATATAATCAGTTCTTTTGTGGCTCGTTTAGGAAATCTTTTGCTACTGTGAAGTCTGAAAGATATTTGAATACCTAAAAATATCTAAAATATATCTTGTAAAGTTTTGTTTTTAAATGGAAGTCCTTCATCCATCTGGAATGGGATTTCTGTATATAGTAGTGAGACAAGTATCTAACTTCATCTTTTTCCTGGTGAGTAAGTGGGTCCATTTATTGCATGCTCCTTCTCTTCCCCGCTGACCTGACTTGCCACTTCTGTTAAGTACCAAAGTCCCATAGATATGTGGATCCATTTCTGAGCTCTGTTTTTCAACAAAGATTTTATTTTTAAGTAATCTCTACACCCAACATGGGGCTCGAACTCACAACCCTGAGATCAAGATTCGCATGTTCTTTTGATGGAGACAGCCAGGCGCCCCCCTCTTTCTAAAACTTCATAATAAGACTTGATGTCTCCCCCTGCCTCTATTCCCAAGTCCCTAGTGTTCTTCAGAAATATCTTGGCTATCCCTGGCTCTTTCCTCTTCTATATACATTTTAGAATCACCTTATTATAGTTCCATGGAAAAATTCCTGTAGACTCTGTTCAGAATTGCATTGAATCTGCAGATCGATTTGGGGAAAGCAGATTTTTCCCTCTCTCAAACAACAAAAATTTATTTTCTCATGGTTCTGGAGGCCAGAAGTTTGAGCTCAGAGCGCCAGCATGAGCCCTCTTCCTGGCTTGCAGACAGCTGCCTTCTCACCGTGTCCTCACACGGCAGAGAATGAGTGAGAGCAGACGTCCTAAGAATATTAACCCTTCCTATCATGAAATGCGATAACTTCAGGAAAATGCTGGTAAATGTTTAATGATCTGTTCCCCACTGGAAAAAAAATGCATTCATACACACGAATATACCCATTCATTATAAATTTTATTTTTATTTATTTTTTTATATTTATTTATTTGGGGGAGAGCATAAGTAGGGGAGGGGCAGAGAGAGGGGGACAGAGGATCCAAAGTGGGCTCTGTGCTGACAGGTTGACAACAGCAAGCCAGCTGTGGGGCTCGAACTCCGGAACCACAAGATCATGACCTGAGCTGAGCCGAAGTCAGACGCTCAACCGGCTGAGCCACCCAGGTGCCCCAAGTTATTATAAATTGTAATGATATAAAGAATATATAGCACACAATTTAGAAAAAAATAACAAAATATCCAATACTCTTTATCGTACTCTTGTCATCCATACAGTCTATTGATTTTCACAAAATGCTTTCACTGAGTTTTGCTCAACTCTTTTATCTGTAGCCGATCGATAGCTTGCAATTGATGAGTCAATACAGTTCCAATATGAATGCAGGTTCATTTTTTCATTTTTATTAATGAGTAGGATGAAAGCCGCATAGGGCCTCTGTTGTGTACCCTTCTTTTTTTTAAACAACCCTTCAAAAATGCAGACTCATTCTTAGGCCACTCAAAGACAAGCTTGGCTCAGTTTGACTCACTGGCCATAACTGACTGATCCTTGATATTCTTGAGATTGTTTACATCTATTGTATCTGATTGATGAAAATGCTATACAGTGGTGTATTACTGTGTCCCTTTGCCCCATTGTGTGTTCAGCGACCAAAATGTGTGGCTAGAAATCGGGCAATGTTTACACTGCCTAAATTGGCAAACACTGAAAACCAGGGCTTAGTTTTCAAGTCTAGACTTAAGATAGTGATACAGTAAATGCGGATAATGCAGACTGAATCCAAAATATGTAACCATTCCATTATGAGTAGCAGGAAGAATTGAGGGAAAAGGATCTTCTGGTATTTGAAACTACTATCCGATTCAGCAAAGAAATCATTCATATCATTGTAATGCACAAGTAAAGTTGCAACATACACCTTTCAGTACCGGCACCCTCATCTCCCAGTGCAGACTCTCCCGCACATGACCCAGTCCTGGCCAACCAGAGTTATGGGGTCAGCGATGGTCATGTGACCCAGCTTAGGCCAATCAGAGTGAATTCTGAGACATTTGCTTGAACTCTGGGACCACGGATGGTCTATTTCTGCTGGGGTTGCTACACTGCTGGGACCACCACAGGAAGAAAATGCATCTGAGTGTGAAGCTGACAGAGGAGGGCGGGACCAAGAATTGGAGAGAGTCCTGATGTGTTACTAGGGCACCCACAGCCCATGGGGCTGCTTAGAATTTTCCTGGATTTTCAGTTAAGCAAGCCAATATGTGATTATGCTCTTTCACTGAGGCCAATCTGAGTTGGGCTGTTTGATTCTTGTAACTGAGTCTTTGGTCCATTTCAGATCCCGAGCCGCAGCTCTGGTCTGGAAGGTACAGACAAGCTAGACCAGAAAGGATGCACAAGGGACCAGACACCAGGAGAGCAGTGCCCTGTTTTGGATTTACCCCTCTTTGGAGGGCCTGATCTCAAGTCACTTGGTTCTGCTCCTGGGACCTTAGTTTCCCCATCTGTCATCTCTTCTCAAAAGCGTGCAAAGATATGTTGAATTAAATAGAAGCCTCTTTGCCAAAGCACTGACAGTATTTTTCCTCCTGTCAGGGCATCTGTGTTCAACAGGGAGAGCCCCCAGGGGTCGATCATGGAATACACCATCCTATAATGGCTCACATCAACAAATGCTTTCTCTTACACAACTTCCTGGTGTGATACAGAAGGACATTTGTTGTGGCCACTCACCGATGACTATGACACAGGAATGTTCAGGGGAAAGAGTGTGGGGCATGGAGTAAGCCAGCCCTGGGTTTTATTTCTGGCTTATGCCACTAACCACCTATGTGATCCTGGACAAGATACTTAGCTTCTCTGAGCCTCAGTTTATTCATCCACCAAATGAGACTATGAAGATTTAACAACAATGCCCAGCATAGAGAAGGTGCTCAATAAATGGTAGATATTATTACGATAAAGATGTGTGACTTTCCACCAGATTAACAAGGATTTTAAAGTTTGGCAATATCAAATAGGAATACTAACCCACCGCTTTGAGAGACCAAAGAGCTCTAAGACTCACCTACAAGGTTCTGGTTTTGACAAGTGAATGAGTTCATGCATTTCTTCTGGAATTAAAAGCAATTGTTTGTGAAATAAAACTGAGACATAAACAAAGTCACAAGGTGGATAAATACTCAAGAGGCTCCCAACTCCTGACCCAATGCTGTCCTCAGAACATCTCTTAAGGGCAGTCACATCTCAGCTCCAGCCCACTGTGCTGTGGCATGTGGGTTCAGTGTGGCCAGACCTTGAAAATTCTGAGGACAAACCAGAAACTGAGCTTTTTTTTAAATGAAATTTATTGTCAGATTGGTTTCCATACAATACCCAGTGCTCATCCCAACAGGTGCCATCACCCACTTTCCCCTCCCTCCCACACCCCCATCAACCCTCAGTTTGTTCTTAGTATTTAAGAGTCTCTTATGGTTTGCCTCCTTCTCTCTCTGTAACTTTTTCCCCCTCCCCCCACTCCCTGTTCTTCTGTTGAGGAAACCGAGCTTTTTATGTAAGATATCCAGGTTTTTAAAAGATCATGTGGAAACCCAAAAGCATAATGCTAACTGAAATAGCCAGACACAAATAGACAAATACTGTATAAATCCACTTACAAGAAGTACTTTGAGTAGTCAATTTCATACAGACATGGAATAGAGGATACAGGGGGTTAGAGGAAGAAGGGGAATGGAGTTATTGTTTAATAGATACCATGTTTCTGTTTTGGAAGACGAAAAAGTTCTGGAAACGGGTGCACAGCATTGTGACTATTCTCACTGCCTCTTAATTGCACACATAAACATGGTTAAAATGGTGAATTCTATGTTACGTATATTTTGCTACAGTAAAAATAAATTATATTAGAAGAGAAGAGAGAGAGGAAAAAAAATTGAGTGAAGTCAGAGCACCAGATTTGGCCAATTTGGAACGCCTGGTTGAGGTATCCCTATTTGGAATGCTAATTCTAGCCCATTTTCCCTCCATCTGCCCAAATTCTGCTCATCCTTCAAGGACACCCCTTGGTGTCCTTTGGCCCAAAGGTCACCCCTTTTCATTCCCCAAGGGTGACGGTCCAGGAACATTGAGCCTGCTCTGCTGCATAGCTGAGCTAGCCTCTTGAGAAACACATTCTCCAAGTCACCATAGACTCTACCCCTTTTTCTTGTCTTTTGGTCCACTTCACCCCTTTGTATTACCTCCCTGGCCATGTAGGCATCTGAGATTTCAATCAGGATCTATTTTCTCGTGTTCTTATACAATTCAGTGTTAGCATTATTGACTGATTCCTCCCTGCCACACCTGCGGCCAAAGGCCAGGCTACAGAGAGGGGAGACCTAACGTACCCCAGTCTCCCTTCATCAAGGATGAGACTTCGTTGTTTGTTGCTTTAATCCTGGGTGTCTCAGCCTGCTCACCACTGACATTTTGACCTTTGTGGTGGAGGTTGTCCTATGGACCCCTGGCTTCCACCTGCTAGATGCCAGTAGCACCTCCCTGGTTGTAACAACCAAAAATATTTCCAGATCTTTCCAAATGTCCTCTGGGGATCAAAACAATCCCCAGTTGAGAACTGGTTTAATTCATCGATTCATTTACCCGGTAAGTGCTTCCTTAAAATGAAAATCCAAATCGGGTGGAGCGAGTAGTAGGCAGGTTGAAAGCTAGATACGTTTTTTAAAAATCAACAACATAATTTGGCAATGGTTACCCAGAATTCTAAGTAGTCTTCCTCCCAGTGTCACAAATCCCAGCTCAAATCTGCAAGTCTGAGTACTCTACAGGTTTTTGAAAAGGGACGGACTTCGCTTACTGGGTGTTTGCTGCCACCTGGTGGTAATTTTGTTCATTGCAAGCTTGAGGGAGTTTCACTGTTACTAGTCGAACAACCAGCCCATCAAAAAGTTAAGACAATTCGACTTGCTTTCCTTAGATGCTAGAAAGCAGTTCTAAGTTCACAGCTAAGACAGACCAGCCCTTCGGAAAGTAGTTTGGAGATATCAGGAGCTGGTATAAGCGGCGACCTGCCGGTTTCCTAAGGTCTTAGTTTGAATTTTTGCCCCTACTTTTCCTACTACTAAAGGTCCTTTTTGGAGTGTGTTTAAAATTTGTGACCAAGTACATTTGAATTCATTTTGTGAAGATGTTTTTGAGAATTTGGTAGTATGCTTGGCGATAATTAGACATATTTAGGATGTCATAAAATGGGGGCTTCTTGTATGAAAGCAGTGTTTTCCAAACCCGTCTGAAATTAGAAACTAACTAGGCCTAAGATAGGGCCTTACTGAATGTTAGCAGTTAACAGTGACTGTTACATTACAGTCAGCAAGCAAGTCTGGAAACCTCAGTCAGTGTTTGGGGTTTCAGAACTGTCACTATGATGCTCAGTCTCCTGTCTGACCTTGAGGATGGTGGGATACCCCTGAGATTCAGTTTGGGCAGAAGCCAAGCTCCACAACTGTTAATACGGGTGATATTTAATAGCAGAAACAGCAAAGTTTCAAGAGACTCTGAGAGAATTCAAGAGAGCGAGCCTTTGGTCCGTCATCCACACAGTGGCCAGACTCATTCTGGTAGAACATGTCACTTCTCTCTCCACCACCCCCCCCCCCCCCCCCCCCCCCCCCCCCCCCCGCCGCAGTGATTCACTATTTTCTCTCTGAGTAAAAGCCAAAGTCCTCACATTGGCTCACAAGGCCCTAGGTGACTCTCTCCCATCAACCCATGAGCTACATTTGCTCAGTCTTGTCCTTCATGAGCATAAAGCACGTTCTGTCTTGGGGCCTTTGCACATCCTGTTCCTCCCATCCGCCCCCACCCACGCCTGGGACGCTCTCTTGGACCTGCTTCCACCCCCCATCCTTTCCAAGTCTTCACTCAGCCCCCTCCCCCTCTGAAACCCACCCCATCCCCCCTTCCCAGCTTTATTTTTGAGCAACTGTCGTCTAATCTCCCATATATTTTGACACTTTGTCTATCTCCTCATCACAGAATGCATGCTCCGTGAAAGCAGGGACTTCTTTCAATGGAAAAATTCTTGCTTACTGCAGACATTTATTGACAGGGTGTATACATAAGCAATAAGGCAGACACGGCAGCCTTCCAAATTAAAGATCTCTCTCTTTAGAAACAAGTACATTATTTGAAGGAAACCATTTATAAGCCATCATATAGTTATCGTAAAGGGTGTCTTAAAATTATGGTAAAAATGGTCAATCTTTTTCTGCTTAGTCCTTGAAGCAATATTATAAACTAGCATCTCGGTTTTATAGGCTCCGATGAGATCTGACCTGTATTTCCCCTGCTTGGTACCTTGAAGGTTTATTCTGCCAAGGAAGACACGGGAACTATGAAAGGCAGCTGTGGGGTAGCAGCCCCGGACTTGAGAATAACCCACATTGGAGAATGAGTGCCAAGAAATGAGCTGTGCTTGCTTGGGTGGTTCTAACAAAAGCGAGTTTAATCACCGATGTTTCTAGGGCCTGAGGTTCTGGGCTCAGCGTTGGATGTGGTCTCTGAAGGCCTGGTGCCGAGCTCTGTCTCTGTCACTCGTAGGCACGTCACCGTGGGCCAATCCAGTGCCCAAAATCGTGCCCAGCACGTAGTAGGTGCTCAGTGAGAAGGCAGCTGGAGATGGCAATGCACTCTTGGAGGTACTGGGGGTAAGGGGAACCAGGAGTCGCAGGTGAGGAGGAAAAGGTAAACACTGCTTTTCCTCTCTTTTGAAGGACTCTGAACAACGTGTGTTCTACCAGATGTTTGTCCATGCCCAGGGCCAGGGCCAAGGTGTGGCGTGGGAGGAGCCTGCAGGGAGGTCAGAGGCCAGCACAGAGGGCCCGCCCTGGAGAAGTTCATAGCCTAGCACAGGTGATAGACGCCTCACCATCCACCTAACATGGACCGATGTCATCTGTGCCACTGAGGGGCTCAGAGATCACCAAGGAGGGAGCAACCTGTTCTGGGAAGGAGGGGCTGGAAACCAGGAAGTCTTGATGGGGCCTGAGAGAATGAACTCGATACAACCAGGAAGAGAAGGTGGGGGGAGGGGGAAGCATATCTGGGGGGCAATAATGATGTTTTAGTTTCCTTTTTCTCCTTTCCTTCCTCCCCTCCCCTTGATTGCTGAAGTCATGTATTTCCTACTGGTGGAATATTGATAAAGTATAGAACTAAGAAAATCTCACACCCAAAGATGGTCCTCGCTCACATTTTAGTGTCTATCCATGTAGTCTATTTTTGACATTGTTAATTTTTAATCATGCATAATACACGGATATATTCTTCTCATAAAAAATTAAGACATTATAGATAGGTCTTGGGTCCCCTTAGACAGTCAGCCCCACTCCTGGTCCCTTCCATCCAGCCCTTGCCTCCCAGATGACCACTCCATCAGGGTAATAAATATCATTTCAGACTGTTCTCTATATACCTGGAGATGTAGAGACCTATTTTTAGTTGGAATTATATTTTATACTGCAAATTCAGCATTGTGGCTGCCTTTTTTTTTTTTCACCTCACGCGTGAGTACTTTTTAAAATATATTTATACACATAACTTAAAATATATTGTTTTGTAGTTTTTAAATTTGTGTGAGCTGTGTTGCTCATACTGATGTGCAACTTGTGTGACTGAATGATTTAGGGCAAAGGGTTGAGAGTGGAGGCTCTGGAAGCTGATTACATAAATTCGAATCCTGTTTCTACCACCTCCTAGCTGTGTGAGCCTGGGTGGGCTACTTAACCTCTCTGTGCGTCAACTGCCTCCTTCGTGAAAGAAAGCTGTTAGTAGTTAGTATCTCACTTTCTCAAGAGTTGTTGTGAGGGCAAATGAGATAATGCGTATCCACTATTAAAAGCAGTCCCTGCCATGAGGGGTGCTATGAGCCAATGAGAGAGTTGATCAATTTGTTAATACTTATGGGACCAACTCATTCTTTAGGGGTGAAATAGCATAGTGGCTAAGAGCATGGACTGTTCAGCGAGGCTGACTGCCACGTGGGTTCAAACCCCGGGACCACCCCTGGGCCAATGAACTTTGGGCAAGTTTCTTAATTTTCCTGCGCCTTATCTATAAAAACTTACAGTATGAACATTATAGGAGGATGAGTTCATTATGCCTAAGTATTTAGAAGGTATGTGCCCTTAAGTGTCAGAGTCATTTTCTCTCTGTCTGCTACCTAATATTTCAAAGATTTATTATAGTCATTTAAAAAGCCATTTGTTGGGGCGCCTGGGTGGCGCAGTCGGTTAAGCGTCCGACTTCAGCCAGGTCACGATCTCGCGGTCCGTGAGTTCGAGCCCCGCGTCAGGCTCTGGGCTGATGGCTCGGAGCCTGGAGCCTGTTTCCGATTCTGTGTCTCCCTCTCTCTCTGCCCCTCCCCTGTTCATGCTCTGTCTCTCTCTGTCCCCAAAATAAATTAAAAAACGTTGAAAAAAAAAATAAATAAAAATAAAAAGCCATTTGTCTATTAATAGACACTTAGGCCATTTACCCATCTCCTTCCTTGTGCTTGTTTCTCTACCCAGGAGTGGAATTGCTTGGTCACTGGGTATGCACATTTCAATTTCTTAATATTTAAAAAATGCTGGGGCGCCTGGTTGGCTCAGTCGGTTAAGCATCCGGCTTTGGCCCAGGTCATGATCTCGGGGTTTGTGAGTTTGAGCCCCGCATTGGGCTGTCTCCCATCAGCACAGAGCCTGCTTTGGATCCTCTGTCTCCCTCTCTCTCTCTGCCCCTCCCCCACTCACGCGTGTGCCTGCTCTCTCTCTCTCTCTCTCTCTCGAAAATAAATAAACATTAAAAAAAATTTTTAATTAAAATAATAAAAATTGCACATCTAGATTTACTCTTTTAGGTAGTTGGATTAGTAGTATCAGTTTTTCCACTTAACTATACAGCATGAGTAATATTCAAATAATATTCAAATATCAAATATTCAAATATCCAAATGTGGATTAAACTGGAAGCATTTTCTTCATCCATCATTTTATAACCATTACGGAAAATTGCACACATCTACAAAAGTAGAGAGAATAATAAAATGAACCTCTATATACCCATCCCCCACCCCCAACTCCATTAATGTCAACATTTTGCCATGCTCTGTAGAGCACTGCAAATAATGGCTCAATATGCATCAGAAGCTTGTGCTGTAATTTATTGAACCTTTTCCCTATTGCTGGAAAATCAAGACTTTATTTTTTCATGCCGATAATAGGATTTCAATGTCTCACGTTTAGTGACAGAGTACAGGAATGTCTTGCCATTGTGTTTTAGGTATTGCCCTGCTCCCTGCTTGGCCTAGCGCGGATCCTCTTCTGCCCTTAGGTTTCTCAGATGCAGAGCTGGAGGCAAGGATTCTGTGCACGTGACTTCCTGAAGGACAGAGGGAAGCAGAACAGGGAAGGGAAGAGCTGAGCAAGGATGTGTGGCCAGGGACTCTCTAGCCTGACCTTTTCCACCAGGGTGTTCTGGAGTGAAACTCATACCACTGACTTGTCCAGGTATGGGCCGGACTGTGAGCTTTCGCTCCCTCACATCTGTTAGACCCTGGCTGCCCTGGGAATGGGACATAACCTGCCAGGCATCTTAAGGGGAGGCAGAGGCCTCAGTGTCAGGTACAAGAGAGTGACGGCCTGTGGTGGGTGTGGAACACCCAAACACCCACATCCTGCATCCCGAGACCTTTATTGACACTTATTGATGGGTGAGGTTTCATAAGAACTATCTGTGAGGTTAAAGCAAATCTTCTGAGCTCTTGGATTAAACTGGAAGATTTGGGGCTGGAGAGGCGGGAGGCAGGAAATGAATCTCTCCTCTTTTCATATCTGGCTGCAAAGCCCACGAACGCCCAAGCTCAGGCTGCAGCTAGATATGGAACGAGATGAAAGATTGGGCCACATGATGGCTCAAATGGAATTTAAGACATAAACAAAAAAATCAGTCAGAGAGCTTCAGGAGGCTGCAGGGGATGGGGGGAGGGCAAAGGGGCAGGCAGAGGGAAGATGATCCTGAGCTTTGGCAGATTTATGGGCCTTTGGAAAAGGCTGGTGGGGGGTAAAGGAGGGCCTGAGGTGGGTGGATACTGAGATTCCGGGATGGAGCTATGGTTTGTCAGGGAGATAGGTGCACACAGACAGGAGGGTGGCGCGGGACTCTCTTGGCTGCCTCGCAAAGTTCAGGTTCAATAGGCAGGTTAGGGTGGGCTCTTAAGGGATTAAATAACCTCATCCTTAGAAGGCTGAGCCCTGATTTTCTGACGGACACGGAAGTGCTGTCCACCCTGCTGCAAGAGACCCAGGTGGGAGAAGGGAGCAGACTTTGCAGCTCGCACTCGAGTGGCCTCATACACACACGTGTTTCCTTTGGCTGGGAAGTGGACTCTAAGAATCAAAATCTTTAAAAATCTGGGGCTCCAGGAGCATTGGACCACTGTTCCCGCATGGCTTCAATGGGACTGTCTCAGTAACAGTAACAGTGCCCCCTTTAAAGTGTGCATGACGCAATCCCCACTACTCCCTAGTGCCTCACACCTGCCTGCCTCACTCATTCACCTGGCCGGCTCTGCGGGGGTTGGGGGGGGGGTATGTGACTTCCCACTCACAAAGTCTTCGAGAAATCTAACCTCCATCATCTTTTTTCTTCTCAATCATCTTTTGAGGCTCCACTCCCCGCCTCTGGCTGTAGCAATTTGTGTGATGTCCAGGAGAGCAATGAGGAATGGAAGCAGTGGACGGGCCAGACCAGCATAGAGGGTAAAGATATGAGTCCTGGAACTGGACTTTCTGGGTTCAAATCCTGGCTCCAGTACTAGCTGTGTGAGCTTGGGAAGTTGCTAAACCCCCCTCCTCCACACCGGGGTCTCAGTTTTCTTATCTATAAAATGGGAACAGTGAAATGAATAAATATGTGTAAAGCTCTTAGCAGTGACAAAATGTTCCACAAATGTTAGGTATTATTGTGATCGCTAGCCCTGGACACTGATGTCACTGTGCCTCCCGCTGTGCAAGGCCACTCCAGGGTTGTGCTTCCCCTGGCCATCTGCTACAGCGGCTCTGGCCTGGCCACCAAGATGCTCTCCCAGCCGTGCTCAGCAGTCACCACAGGCCTCCTGTGATGGGGCCCTACCCACTCCCCCAAAGTCCCAGCAGTAGGTACCAGACCCCCAGGCATTCTTGGATGCATTCTTGGATGCCAGCCTCCATCCAAGGAACCCCTTCCAGGGATCAGTGTGCAGTGGGCCCAGGCCCACCTTGTTGTCCTTTGGATCTCAGGAAGCCATTCCCTTCTGAGCCACATGACCTCCATACCTCCTCTGGTTTCCCTGAGGAAGGGAAATTATACAAATGCCAATTCCTGGGTCACAAAATGCCAACTCCCTGAATTCCATGAATCAGAATCTCTGAGGTCAGGGATGGCGAGTGACACGCACGCACACACACACACACAGACACACACACACACACACACACACACACACACCCTCAGTTTTTCAGATAAAATTACGTTCATGTTGGGGCACCTGGGTGGCTCAGCCGGTTAAGCATCCGACTCCTGATTTCGGCTCAGGTCATGATCTCACGGTTCATGGGTTCAAGCCCTCCGTCGGGCTCTGTGCTGATAGCGCAGAGCCTGCTTGGGATTTTCTCTCACCTTCTCTCTCTCCCCCTCCCTCTCTCAAAGATAAATAAACTTAAAAAATTATATTTGTGTTCTGCAAAATACACAAATCTCAACTGTGCAGCTTGATGAGTTTGGGCAAATGCACACCCCCACCCCATGTATCCCACACCTTGGTCAAGGTGGAACATGGCCATCCTCCAGAACTTTCTTTCTTTGCCCTTGGGACACACTGCCCTCTCCCACCCAGCAAGCACTGTTCTGATTTCTATCCCACATTGGTTGTGTCTGCTTATGAACTTCAAATACATGGAATCATGTACTATGCACTTCTTCTGGCTTCTTTTGCTCAGCGCTGTGTTTGAAATTCATCCATATTGTTGCATGTATCAGTAGTTTGTTCATTTATATTTCTGAGTATTATTCCACCATAGGCATGTGCCACGATTGACTTGTCTCTTCTTTGATAGACATTTGTTTCCAGTTCGGGGCTGTTATGAGGAAAGCTGCTATGAGCATTCTTGTATAAGACGTTGTGTGGACATATGCTCGCCTCTCTCCCGGGTGGAAACCCAGCAGTGGGATCGCTGGGCCTTTATTCCAGACTGCCAAACTGTTTTCCAAAGCGGTTGTAGCATTTTGCACCCTTACCAGCCAAATAGGAGAGCTCCAGTTCCTTCACGTTCTTGTCAGCACTGGGTGTTGTCAGGCTTTGAAACTGTAGCCATTCTAGGGGTGCCTGGGTGGCTCCGTTGGTTAGGTGGCAGACTGCAGCTCAGGTCATGATCTCACAGTGCATGGGCTCCAGCCCCGTGTCGGGCTCTGTGCTGACAGCTCAGAGCCTGGAGCCTGCTTCGGATTCTGTGTCCCCCTCTCTTTCTGCTCCTCCCCCCTTCCCCTGTTCCAGAGGCTCTGTCTCTGTCTCTCAAAAATGAATAAACATTAAAAAAATGAAAGTGTGTTTATTAGTATTTCATAAAGTGACTTTTTAAGTCTTTTGACCATTAAAAAATTAGCTTAGCTTTTTATGATTAACTCTCAGAAGTCCTTTATGTATTCTGGATACATATCCTTTGCCATACACATGTATTAGGAAAATTTCCTTTCAGTCTGTGGCTTGGCTTTTCATTTTCTTAATGGTATCTTTTGATGATCAGAAATGTTAATTGTTGATGAAAAGCAGTTGGCTGTCTTTGTTCCTTTTGATTAGGGCTAGTTTTCTAAGAATCTTTGCCTATTAGCCATATCTTTACCAGATAATGGTGAATTATTGCGTATATTCCCCCACTGGCCACATTCTTCTTAACACATGTGAACACACACACACACACACGCGCGCGCGCACGCGCCACATGGAACAAGGAACCCAGAACTTAAGAATCCATGACATGAGGGGTTAGAGACAATGGGTTTTCACCAAATCTCCATACCACCTCCTCCCCTTTTTTGTGATAAGGACTCAATTATCTGGGACATGTACCTCCAGTTAAGACATTTCCCAACCTACCTTGCAACTGGGGGGAGCCAACGTGACTAAGTTTTGTCTAATAACTAGTGAATGGAAATGGAAATAAAACTTTAAAAATGTATCCTTAAAAGGGATGAGGTGCTCCTTCAGGTTTCTGTCCTCCTCCCTGCTGGCTGGAACTTGGGCATAAGAGCTGGAGCTTAAGCAGCCATTTTGAGCTGTGAGGCAGGATGCTAATGGAGCAAGAATGTAGAAGGAGCTTGAGTCCTTGATGACTTGAGAGCCACCACCTCATTTGAATGGCCTCTCTCTTCAGACTTCTCATATATGACAGAGAAAGGATGTCTTATCTTGCTCAAGCCAATAGTGTTCGTGTTGTTATCATTATTGTTTTCGGTTTGTTTTATGCAGTTGAATCAAATACAAATTCTTGGCTGCTTTCTTGGTTAGGGAGAGGAGGAAAGTCAACTTTCCATTCTTTGGTTAATGGATGTAACCAAAAACAAAAACAAAAACATCAAACCAAACCAAAACCCAAACCAGCCAGCCCAGCTACCAAGGAATTTCTCAAGAAGTTACCCTGTCACACCTTACTTGGAAAGGAGCTTAGGAATCTGGAACTTTCCTATAGCCTTTGCATGTCTCTTTATGCGGCCTCATTGTACCCTGCCAGTTGGATCTGGATGAGCATTACTGACTCCCTCTGATGCATGATGGACTGAGATTCAGAAGGCAAATGTCTTGCCCCCTGTCCCAAACAGGCCACAGACAGAATTCAGATCCCCTGACTTTTCCCCCCAAAGCATCATGGGAATACCTGGAAACCACAACGGTACTGGAAATGAAATGGAAAGGGGATAAAGGTAAAATCCTGTTCCTCCATTCACAGTGGGGTGTGACAGAGCCAGGACTGGGGAAATGCAGGGAGATGCCACTGTTGTGTGCTGTCTCTGCACTGGCATGATGCCCCCCCCCCCCCCCCCCCCCTTACCTCTCTAGTCTCACCACTTGAGACCCTGCTGTAGGTTGTGTTGCTCAACTCCTCTCTAAACAGCAGAACCTCATTCCCCAAAATCAGTTCTGAAAAGAAAATGGCAAGACTCAGGGCTGCAGCCTTATACCAGCCTGGGTACAAATCCTTTTTCTTTCTTTCTTCTTCTTCTTCTT
>NW_026057588.1:31320925-31359821 GCF_023721935.1 Panthera uncia
TTTTTTTTTTTTTTTTTTTTTTTTTTTTTTTTTTTTTTTTGTTCCTTAGCTATGTGACCTTGGGCAACTTCTTCCACTCAGCCTGCTTTCCTCTTCTGAAACACGGGATGCTTTGAAAGAGTTCTTGGCAGGATTAAATTAAACAGCATAAATAAAGTTTTTGGCATATGGAGTTCCTTCCCCCTAACTTTCCCTTTATTATAATAGGGTTCTCCAGTGTTCCTTGTCCCTGAGAAGTGAGAAACTGTTAATTCAATATATTCTAATTATGCACCCTTCTGGGTGTAAAGTATGGTGCTAAGATTATTCACTAGCTAGAGAGAAAGCAACCCTGATCCAGCAATCCAGGAAGGAGCAGCGCTCTGGTTGTTCAAACACCCATGCACCCGGCTTGCTGAATGGAAGGCAGGGAGCAAAGAGCCCTTTTTGCCAAAATAAATGGCAATAGATCCTCCCTAAATGTTGCCGGCTGGCGAAATGCACCAATGAGCTAAGTCAAACCCATTCACACTCACAACACTGAAGTTATTTCTGTTCTCAGGTTTTCTTTCTTTCATTCATTTGACACATTGATTAAGTGCTTGTTCTATACAAGGCCTTGCATTGAAATGAACATATTTTAATTTTTTTTGCAGTAATATGTTTCGGGGAAAAAAAACCCAACAACCAGGACAGTTGCTTCTTGACAGGATAGATGTTACAAAAACACCAAAGAAACTGATTATTGTAAAAATCGGCAGGGTGCCTGGCTGACTCACTTGGTTAAGCTTCCGACTCTTGATCTCGGCTCAGGTCATGATTTCACAGTTCATGAGATCGAGCACCACATGGGGCTCCATGCTGATAGCATGGAGCCTGTTTGGGATTCTCTCTCTCCCTGTCTCTCCCCTCCCCTGCTCATGCTCTCTCTCTCAAAATAAATAAACATTTAAAAAATCAGTACTATATTGGATAAAAACTCCTCCTTTCAGATTTTCCAGTTTAAGCTGAACCATGAAACTAAAGATCAGATTTCTCATACTACAAAATCAAATACATCATAAAAATGAAAATTCTGTGAAGACACTTAAAGATAAAAAAAGCAAACATATTTTTCCAGTAAAAAATTATCAGCCAGATGGAGAAATAAAGTTTTGTTTTCACCTGAGCGCCCTCTGTCTTGACTTTCTAAGGATGGTTTTTTCTTTCTTTCTTTTTTTATTTTAAATGTTTATTTATTTTTGAGACACAGAACATGGGCAGGGACAGAGAGACACAAAATCGGAAGCAGGCTCCAGGCTCTGAGCTGTCAGCACAGAGCCCAATGAAGGGCTCGAACTCATGGAGTGCGAAATCATGACCTGGGCTGAAGTCGGATGCTCAACCGACTGAGTCACCCAGGCACCCCTAAAGTGAGACATCTAAGGTAGCCATCGGCCATGGGCTGCCGCCTGGTGGATGTGTGTGAGTGGTTTTCATAAAGGTAAACTCTGGCATTTACCTGGGTGGTAAACCTGAGCTCTTACCTGCGCTCTGCCGGGTGGCCAGCATTTAGCAATCTTTTCCCTCAAGGCAAGACAAAGTCTGGCCACACCACAGTTTCAGGAAATGCCTCTGGCGTCCAGGAAATACCTGACTACCAGGACCACACATATACTAGCTGGCCCAGCAGCGCCATGCCACACACGCCACGGTCAGAGCACATTTGGGTCAAATGCTGGGGGTGCCAAGTCTATTTGAGAAATTCAGGTTCTGCTTTGGAGCATAGTCGATAATTTGGGGGGCTGGAGTCTCCATTCTGAGGTCCCCTGGCAGGTAAGGTCAAGTGGGATTTTTCTCAATTAACATTATTCACCGAGCGCCCCCTGGTGGACACAAAGCTACAAATGCCCTGCCACTGCCTTCCAGGGCTTCAAATCCGGGTGAAAAATTTTGGATAATTGCAATGTCATGCTATGCTGGGGATGGGTAGGTATGCAGCTTTCCCCTGATGGGTCAGGGAAGCCTGTATTCAATTCTAGAGTATTGTGGCAACAGGCCTCGCCAGAAATAAAAACAGTTAACACTTACTGAGCACCTACTATATGCAAGACTCTGCTCTAAGCCTTAAACGCTTATTAACTACTTTAATTAATCCTTAAAACAACACTTCCTGGTAGATTATTCTTCTCCCTGCAAGAATACCCACGATGTGAAACAGGTAATCTCCTCCCAAAGTAAACTTCGGTATTCTTGGGTATAGTTACTAAAGAAGGGAGAATGAATGGTGGAAAGCCCCAAAGCCACCCACGTCCACTATTGTTCCCCATACTTATTTGCTGATTCTTGATTTTTCCGGAGTTTGCAGCAAAGGATTAGGTCTTCTGCTTTCTAAGAGTGGTAATAGCTAGAAGTCTGCTTCGGTTTCCTACTTTCATTCTTGGAGACACACTTTTCTTTTGTGATTTAAGTCTCCCCCGCCCCCGCCCCTCCAGCTGCAAACACATTTAATAATCAACCACAACAGAGCCCCTGACAGATGGGCCTTGAAACAGATGGCTCCATTGAAAGGCAGCAATTGAAAATGGAACGTAATTTGAACCAATCAAGAAGATGGGGTCTCTTGGAGGCAAAGTTTCTACAGAAACTGAAACCGTACCCCTACAGCTCCTTTGGTATATTTCCACATCACCCCTCCCCCCCACTGCAGATGAGCCTTCCAGGGGGTGGATCCAACTTTTTTTTTTTTTTTTAAACATCTGGAATGTTGAAAAGGAAGAGAGAGAACCCTTAGGGCCTTGTCAATCAATTTCACTTTTCTTTTGGCAAATGTAGCATCCAGTGACAAATTGCACAATTTGACATAAACAAAGTTGATAGATGTCGGCAAAGCTGTTTTAAAACAGCAGCAATGCAGAGATGTGTAGGATGGGGTTTTTTCACTCAACAGTCAGTATGTTTAATAACAAATAAAACAACCAGATGTTTAATAAATCCTACCACCTTCACAATGTCATCTGATAGTAGCTGCTATTGGTTAATGAGACTATGGTATTGGGGCCCCTGGGTGGCTCAGTCGGTTAAGCATTCAAATCTCGGTTTTGGCTCAGTCACGATCTCACAGTTTTGTGAGTTCAAGCCCTGCATCAGGCTCTGTACTGGCAGTGTGGAGCCTGCTTGGGATTCTCTCTCTTTCCCTCTCTCTGTCCCTCCCTTGCTCACGTGCTCTCTGTCTCTCTCAAAATAAATAAATAAACTTAAAAAAAAAAAAAGAATGTGGTATTTGTTCCAATCCCAATTCAGGAAGTTGGTAGTAAAGTCCATTTAAGGACTTCACTGGATAGCTCTTATTGTTATAGGAGCTTCTTTTTTCAGTTTTTTAAAAAATGTTTATTTATTTGAGAAAGAGAGAGAGAATCCCGGGCAGACTCTGTATCGTCAGCACAGAGCCCGATGCAGGGCTCAAACCCATGAACCGTGAGATCATGACCTGAACCAAAATCAAGAGCCCGAAGCTTAACCAACCAAGTCACCCAGATGCCCCTATTGTAGGAGCTTCTAAGCTCACCTCTGAGAGTTTCTTGGACTAGGAAATATTGGCCTTGACATCCTGAGACTAGAGAGTATAGTCTCTGGTGTGCCACTGTCCCTATGTAACCTTGGGTGAGTCATTTAATCCTCCTGGAGTTTAGGTTCCCCACAGAATACGTGATGATGATCAGCCCTGCCCTGCTTAACCCTGGGTTGTTGCAAAGTTCAAGCACAATATTAGATGAGAATCACTTTTTCTTTAATTTGGAGTGTATTGATTTTTTTTATTGAGAAATAATTTCATCTAGTAAAGCGCACAAATCTTGAAAACTCATCTGAAGTGCACAGGGAGAAGCTTCTCTTTTAAGCTTTTAATGACTTGTAAAGAATATTACTGATCATTCAGCCACGGTTTGAGAAGCTTTATGTAATTCGCCACCACCCGCTAGGAAGCCATCTCTGGCAGTGCAGTTCAGGATAGGGGGCAATCGTGGCATTGGATTTTGTCTGTCATTTAAGAAATATTTCTTGCTTTCCTTCACAGTACCACACGCTTGGGATTGTGGGCAAGTCTAAAGACATAAAACAAGGTTCCAAACTGCAAACAGTCGGGGGAGGGGAAGTGCTATGAATTCCGGATAGCAAAACATGTAACATTCCACAGTATAGAGAATATTTCACTTATTTTTTACTTTTTTATTGTAGTGTAATGAATAATATATGTGCGGTAAAGTGCACAAATCTTAAATGTGCAGCTCGATGAATTTTTAAAAAGTGAATACATCCATGCACTCAGCACCCAGATTAAGAAACAGAACATTAACAGACCTCAGAAGCTTCTCTCATTTCCCTTCCCAGTCAACAGCCCTTCCGCCCTTCAAAATCACCACTATTCTGATATCTGTCACCATAGGTTAGTTTTGCCTGATTTGAACTTTAAAGAAATGGAGTCCTACTTTTGGGTCTGGTTCTTTTTTACCATTATGCCTGTGAGATTCATTCATGTTCACTCTCTTAGTTACTGCAGTATTTTGTTATGTATCTGCGCCATAATTTATTTATCCATTCTTCTGTTAATGGACATTTTGGCTGTTTCCACTTTTGGGTTAGGGTGCTATCAACTTTGTTGTGTATGGCGTTTGGTAAAAATATGTACACATTTATGCTGGAAATAGAAAGATGGATCCCATGAACATACATATATACACATGTAAAATTGTTGGGTCCTGGAGGACGTGTGTATTTAGCTTTCATATATTTTGTGAGTTTTCCAAAGTGGTTGTCCCTGTTTCCAACCCTTCAGTAATATATGATGGTCCCAGGTGCTCCACAGCCTTTCAAAAATTTTTATTCTCGTGTTAAAGACGCGTACCATAAAAAATATACTGTCTTAGCCATTTTCAAGTGTACAGTTGAGGGATATTAAATATTTTCATAATGTGCAACCGTCACTACCATCCATCTCCATAACTCTTCACTTTGTAAAACCGAAACTGTACTCATGAAACAAGAACCCACTATTTTCCCCCCCTTCCATCCAGTGCCTGGCAACCACCCTATCCTTCCTTCTCTCTATAATTTTGGCTACTCTAAGTACTATAAGTATAAATAGAATCATAGCATTACTCTTTTTGCAATTGGCTTGTATCAATTAGTGTGTCCTCAAATTTTATCTATGTTGTAGAATATGTCAGAATTTTCATCCTTTTTAAGGCTGAATAATATTTCATTGTATGTGTATACCTCATTTGATTATTCATCTGTCGCTGGACACTTGAGTTGCTTCCATGTTTTGTTTGTTGTAAATAATGCTGGCTGCTATGAATACGGGTGTACATATACCTCTTTGAGACCTTCAGTTCTTTTGGGAATGTACCCAAAGGTGGACCTGATGGATTCTATGGAAATTCTATTTTTAATTTTTTAGGAACTTCCATACTCTTTTTCCAAAGGGGCTGTACCATTTTACATTCCTATTCTTCACACATCAAGCTTGTTCACCCATGGAGCTTTCACTCTTCTTCGTCTGCTTGGAGTGCTCTGCAGCCAAGACTTTGCAAGACTAGCCCTTCCTCATCATTGTGTTTCAGCTCGGACAGCACCTCTTCAGAGAGGCCTTGGGACGGAACAGGCATTCTCATTCTCATTACCCTGCTTTTTTTTGGTCATAGCCCTCCTTACAAACTGGCAGGTATTTATTGTACTTTTGTTTCTCCCACCAGCTCAACAACTCCATTAGAGCAAGGATCTTGTCTGTCGTGGTCACCACTGTGCCCCCAGGGCCACTGTGCCCCCAGTACCTGGCACTAGGATGGTGCTCAATAAACGGTTAGAAACCCGCGCTAGAGATTGTGCATTCGCTCTCAGCCAACTCTAACCAGGAGGGAAGACTGAGGGCCAAGGCCACGGGCTAGGGGGGCGTGGCAGCTCAGCCGGAGGCCCCGGCCACAGCCCCGCCCGTGTCCTTGTTCTCCTCCGCGGGTCTCCATAAAGTTTATTTGGCGGCGCGCCGCGCGAAGGCTTCTGGGAGGGCCGACTTCGGCCAATCAGGTAGCGCGGGCGAGCGGCGCGAGAAGCGGCGGCCGCGTTCTCCAGCCGGGACCTGAGCTGCTGAGACTGCTGCAGTGTCAGGTAAGGGTGTCGGTGTCTATGTCCTTCCCACTCGGGGCTTGTCCTTGAACCAACCCGGGGCCCCGAGGCTGGGCGGAGTCCGGTCCGCACGCTCGGAGCCACGTTGCTCTCACTTCCCGTTCGCCGTCTGGCAGCCGAGCACGCTTGACGCCGGCGACTCATCTCCCTGTCGAACCGTCCCCATTATAGTGTCTGGCAGCGCCCTGGGAGTGCCTTCTATCCGCTCTCTTTTTGAACACGGAGCTTTGGCCTCCTGACTCCCCTCCTCCCTTACTGCGGCGCTCTGCCGCGGCGCGTCACGCCCACACCCCCACCCCCACCCTGTGCACAGCGAACCCACTCTGGGTTGGGGCGGCGCCCCTCTCCGCCACAGCACTCCGCCTGCGTGCTCGCCCCTGGGGATGTACCCCGTCCTCTCTCCAAGGGCGGGGGTGTCGACCCTGTTAGCCTTTCCCCACCCTTGGCCTGTCTGCTGTACCCGCATGCAGGGGAATGCTGCTCCGCACGTAGGGACACGCAAGAGATTAGAACCTGGAGATGGCCTGCACTTTCTTGGCCCTCGCTGCAATGCCTGAGTTTACTGGGTTTCTTTAAAAAATTGCGGGACGGACCCCAGGGATCTTCGGTCAGAGTTTGGACCACCCTTTCACAGATCCGATGGTTTGCCCTTGTCAAGTGAGAAGGAGATTTGGGTTTTTTGTTGTTGGTTGTTTTGACCGAATTGCTTTTCAGCATGAGCAAGGATCACCTTTTGTATTCTGTCTGCGGAACCTCAGAGGGTGTCCTTGGGCATCATAGCTTTTCTTTCTTTCAGCTGTTCTTCGTGCATTTGTATTTGGGACATTTGAGTTTCCATTCATGATGAATTTCTGTTCAAGGCTCATAGTTTTAAATACTTATGTTTTAGGCTAACAGATCCTCTGTTTGTATCTCCAACGGGGGCTTCTCCCTCGACATCTACCCAGCTACCTATTTTCTATCCCTACCGAGATGGATGTTAGGGAACTCAGACTGAACCTGTCAAGAGAGGCCTAGCAAGCTTCCCATCATCTCCCCTCCCAAACTGCTCTTCTTTTTGTTTTTGTTTTTGTTTTCTATCTCGGTAATATAAAAGATCTAGACAATAACCTTTGAGTCACCCTTGACTGCTCTTTTTCTTTCTCATTCCACATCCAGTGCTTACCACCCTGGGCCAAGTCACCACCACCTCTCACCTGGATTATTGAAATAGTCTCCCAGCTGGTCTTCCTGCTTCTGCCCTTGCATTCATGCCCTATTTTTCAGCACAGCAGCTAGAAGGATCCTTTTGAAACGCAGGTCAGATCATATCACTCCTTTACACAAAAACCCTCCAGTGAGTTTCCGTCTTATTTAAAGACAAATGCCTCCTAGTGAGCCATAAGGCTTTACATAATCTGACCCACTGTTACTTTCCCACTCTCACTTTCTGCTGTTCTCCCTTTCCAGATGTCAGACATGCTTTGACCTCAGGACCTTTCTGCTAGGGGTTCAATATCCATGTGGTTTGCTCCCTCACTTTTTTCAGGTTTTTATTCAGGGATCATGTAGTGAGGCTTTCCCCAGTTTCTGTCTTCATTTCTGCTTCACTTGTTCTTCTTAGCAATTATATTTTAGTTATTTACCTTGTGTATTGTCTTTCCCTTCCAGAATGTGAAGGGCAGAGTGTTTTTATCTGTTTTGTTCCCTGATAATCTTCAGCACCTAGATCTGGCACGCAGTAGGTGCTCAATAAATGCCAAATAAACGAATGTTCCTGACACCTTTAGAGACTTGGAAATACAGTGATGAATTAAACAGTCCTGCCCTCGTTGGAGTGATGTTGCTATAGAGGATACCGCCAGCAATAAACAAACAAATATAGAGTGTAGTATCAGACTATTTTTAAAAGGAGGACAAGGATTTCTGAACAGATTGAAATGAGAGAGCAAGTGATGGGAATATCTGGGGTGAGAGCATTCCTGGAAGGGGAATACCAAGTTGCCAAGACCCTGAGGTGGGAACAGTTGCAGAAGTGGTGAGCTTGAGTGTCTGAATCTGTTTCTTGATGGACTGAAGTAGAAAATAAGGTAGAAATACAGATGTTCCAAAGAGGGGGAGAGGTCAGCAGAGACCCAGAGGTGAGGGTCCAAGGGGGTATTCAGGGAACAAGCCACTTTAATTCATCAAACATGTATTTGGTACCTATTTAATGCTAAACTTGGTTGCCGAGGGTTCAGAGTTGAGCAGTCTGCCTTACGGGAATTTGCCACGTAGAGGAGACAAACATGGGAAGAAATAATTACAACTATTTCACCAGAGAAGAACAGTAACAGAAGGTTCAGAATATTGTGGGAGGGGTGTGGGATGGGGAGGACTGCCCTAGCTGACTTTGCAGGATACATAGGAGTTCCCCATGTGACAGTGTAGGCTTGGGATGTGTTATAGCAGAATATGCAGCTGCATATGCAGGAGTACGAAGGGAGGAAACCGCGAGAATCGCCCCCAAGAGTAGAGACTTATTAGGGTATCTTTGGGGGAAGGGGAGTGAGAGATGTGGATGGTAAAAGTGACAGTGTCAGAATGCATGCATTTCCTCCTGGAGAGGACGGAAGGTGTCCCTGGTGAGATTAAGGCAGGGGAGCATTTCAGAAAGACTTCTTGCTAAGGGGAGGGTGAGTTAGAGGAACGAGGTAGTCAGGAGAAAAGCTTGAGGGTCAGACCGGGGGTGAGAGAGATGAGGATTGCCTTTCGCAAAAGGTTTGGGAGGTAGACCTGGATATTGGCTGGATGTTCAGGAGCAGAGGAAGGCGACCCTCATGTGATTCCCAGGTGGTTTCTGGCTGACTTGCTGGATGCTAATAGTTTTACCGAGAGACTGGGAGCCCAGGAGGAGAAATTGGTGGTGTTGGTAGCTAAGAGGAGAGAGAAGTGATGAGTTTGGTTTGGGACATGTGTGGTTTGAGGCACCCATGGGTCATCCAGGTGCAGATGTCGGGTGGACAGTTGGAGGTACTAGTTCAGGGGAGAGAGCTGGCCTGGACGTAGAATAATTTCTACCAAACCCTTGTTTTGATAAATTAGGGTTCTTATCTGGGCCCAGATAGTCCTCAGGGGTCTTTGGGTGGCCTTTTGGAGGAGGGGTCCTATGAGCCTCCTGCCATTGTATCTTCAAGAGTGTGTGTGTGGTTCTGTTACGTCCACATGTGTACATGAACATTAGACTCACAGATGTCTGTGGCCATTCGAAATATTAATAATCACTGGTAGGGGTTCTAGTTGAAGCCATGGCCAAAGGTGGATCTTATCCAGAGAAATACACAGTGTGGGAAGAGGAGGTCCAAGGATAGAAGCTTGGCATTTAAGGGATGGATAGATGTAGAAGCCACAGCAGAGGAGGCTGAGGGAGGGAAAAGCTGGGAGAGCAGGAGGCGAACCAGGGAAAGGTGGCATCTTCAAGTCAAGGGAGGAGAGTGTTTCAGGAAGAAAGGAATGGTCAGGGTGTCAGAGGCTGAGAGGAAGGGTTGAAAGTCCATTGGACTTAGCAGTTAGGTTAGTGGTGGCTGCAGAGAAATGGGAAAATAGTGAGGCAAGCAGAAGTTAGGTTGCAGCGGGTGATGTGTGGATGAGGCATGACAGAGGATGGCCATCTTTTTTTGAAGAGAGTGAGAGCTGGAGGAACGTGTGGGATTGAGGATTTGTTTGTTGTTGTGTTTGTTTATTTTTTGAGAGAGAGAGAGCAAGAGCGCATGTGCACACGCATGAGCAGGGGAGGGGCAGAGAGAGAGAGAGAGGGAGACACAGAATCCGAAGCAGGCTCTAGGCCCTGAGCTGTCAGCACAGAGCCCAGTGCGGGGCTCGAACACACGGACCACAAGATCATGACCTGAGCTGAAGTCGGATGCTTAACTGAGTCACGCAGGCACCCCAAGGAATTGTTTTTAATCTTTTAATTTTAGAATAATTTTAGATTTACAGAAAATATGTAAGATCAGTACAGAGTTCTCTGTACTCCTCACCCAGTTTCCCCTACTGCTGAGGAATTATCTTAGGAGAGGAGACACCTGAACTCTAGGAGAAGCCGCCAAAGACAGCCATCATTTCCTGAGCTCTGGCTGTGTGCAAGTCCCCGCCACGGGCTTTGCCTGCATAATCTAACGTCATCCTCACAACAGCTCTCTGATGTCTAAATCTGTTCCCTTCCTGGTCTTTCTCATTTCAGTAAGTGGCACATTCATGCTCCTGAGTTACTTACTTAGGCCTAAAACCTCGGCATCGTGTTCGACTTCTTTTCTCTCACGCTCTACATAAGTGATTCATATTTACGCGAAATCTATTCTTAAAATGTATACGTGAGTCAGTCTCTTCCGCCACTACCATCCTGGTCCATACCACTCTCCTGTAGCACATCTGGGTAGTAAGAGCAGCCTCCTGACTGGTCTCCCTGTTTTTACTTTGTGCCCTTCCTCCCTGCAGTCTGTTCTCCGCGCAGAAGTGGGAATGAGCCTTTGAAAAGGCTTAACCCTTTGGTAGTTCCCATCACACACAGACGAAAATCAGACGTTCTTATTACCATGTGCTGTGAAACCTACACCACGTAGCCCCTGCCGTAACCCCTCTCCCACCACTTTTCCCTGTCATGTTGCGCTTCAGTCATGTGGCCTCCTGTTCTTCTTCACATACGCTAAATTTGCTTTTGCCTTGGAGCTTTTGCAATCGCCGTTTCCTTTGCAAGAACATTCTTCCAGATATCAGTATAGCTCACTCCTTTATTTCATTTAGGTCTTTGTTCAAGTTTCCTTTTTTTGTAAATGTTTATTTATTTACTTTGAGAGAGAGAGAGAGGAGAGTGCAGGTGAGGGAGGGAGGGGCAGAGAGGATGAGAGAGATTCCCAAGCAGGCTCAGCAGCTGTCTGCGCAGAGCCCAACACGAGGCTCGAACTCACGAACCATGAGATCATGACCTGAGCCAAAACCAAGAGTCGGACGCTTAACCGACTGATTGACCTAGGCCCCCCCGAAGCTTCTTTTTAAAGCTTCTTTTTAAAGAAGCTTTGCAGAACACCCCAGCTAAAGCAGTCCTACTGTTCGTTCTGCCACATTTCCCTGTTTTATCTCCTTGTGAGCACTTATCAATACCTGGCATCATTTGTCTATTTGTTTATTTTAATTGTCTTCTAACAGACACAAGTGTTTTGAGTCCCAGAACCTTGTCTAGTTTTTCCACAGCTCTGTCCCCAGTGCCTTGAACAGATAGTACCTAGTGCATGGGAGATGCTTAATAAATATTTGTTAAATGAAGGAAGATGGGGCTGTGACTTTGGTGGACCCAACAAGGTCAGCATAGGAATTTAAACAATAGGAGTCAGGCTGGCTGGGTCCAGGGACCCAGAGGAGGTCCCACAGGACCAGCCAAGAGGATTCTTGTCTTTCCATCAGATAGAAATCAAACATGAGCCGAGAGGAAGTGAGAGCAGAGTTTCCTGAAGACGCAGAGTGCAGATACAAACGGAGCATCTGGGAGACTCAGAAAGGAAAGACGAGGGAGTGTCATCTATGCTGGGGGGCTGGGGTTCTTACTGAGGATTGTGATCTGTTCGTTGTAAGTGCTTCTTTAGGCATCTGGGAACTGGTTAAAATGGACAAGTATTTAGGTGTCCTCTATAAGCCGCTTATGCCCTGGGGCCAAGGGTCTTGGTAAGTCAGTGGTCTGGAAAACATACCTAACAGCCTCGCTGGTCACTCCTTAGATGGTGTCTCTTGTGCTGGAAGACTCCAAAGAAATCATTAACTCAAGAATCATTAAATCAAGAAATCATTCACAAGGAGGACGTGCACTGTCTGTACTATAAGACGTGTGTAAGGCGGGGGCTCAGGCCTTAGCAAGAATGAAGGCAGCAAAAAAGCAGTCCTTCATGGGGTCCCTTCTGTTTCCCTAATCTCAGTTAGATATTCTTGGCAAAGTTTGTGGAAGTTTATTCTGTCAGTCAGTGACTGTGTTGGGGAATCTAGCTGCTATTCAAGGACATTGTCGGAGTTAAGAAAAGTAAAGCTACAGAATGCTTTAAACTTTAGGCTTTTTGGAAGAGATGGAGAGTCTTGATATAAATAGACAATAATATAAAACAAATGAAGGAGAGTGATATCAGCACAATGGCAAGCTAAGAGGTCCTGATGCCTGTCTCTACATAAAAACAACAGAACAACTAACAAAAACCACATATTGACAAAAATAGGTCTGTGAGAGCTCCACAGTGACACAAGGCAGCTGCAGACACCCTGTGGAGCACCAAAACTGAGGATTGGCTACATGGAAATCTGTAAGGCAGATAAATGAACAGAATTTAGGTGAGAGGAGATGTTTGTGGGATGGATGTTTAGGAAAACCATTTGGTAGGTAGGACTTGAATTGGTAAAAATAATAGCTGAGGATTATTGCGTGGTTATTATGTGGCCTGTGAAGAAGATATAGCTCTTTTTCCATTTCACAGATGGGGCCTAGCAAGAGTAATTAACTTGCCCAAAGGCGCCTCACCGGAGAGTGGAGGGGCTGGCTGGAGCTCAGGGGTACAGTGGAAGGTGGGGAAAATGGCATGAGCAGGGCGTACGTAAGGATGGTTAGGAGCAGAGTAAATCGGGTAACTGGTACATAGGGTTTAATCAAAAGCAGTGCCTCGTCTGCATCCCTGTGAGTGGAAGGCATTGAGGCTTTGAGCAGGAGCAACATAGGGAAAGTGATGGTGGAAAGATTGAGGCAGCCACAGCAAGCAGAGTGACGTGGGAGTGGAGTGGGAGGGGCTCGAAGACATCCTGGTGTCTCTCAAGAACTTGGATTTAAAAGGATGGAAGTCCTGCCTCTTGTAATGGTGAAGAAGATAGAAGCAGCAGTTAGACTAACTTCATTGTGGTCGTCATCTCCCAATATGGGCAGAGATATGCATGTTACGTTGTAGATCTTAAACTTACCCGTTGTTCTGTATCGATTCTATCTGAATAAAGCTGGGGGAGGAAGGCAAGTACCTTTTGCTATCTAAATCTGTTAAGTAATGAGAGTTGGGATAGCACATTTGGAGAGTGAAGGCTATCTTGTCATCTGAATCTAAAGTATTTGGTTTCCTGAGTTTTTGTTAGGGAGGAACAGTGGTTTGGATAGTGAGAAATACCTGTCTGCTTTCTCTCAAAAAATATATCTGCATCTCTTTGGTTTCTGAGTCTGGAAGGCAGAGAGTACCTGTATATAAACCATCTGAAGTCATGCGCAGATGTAAAGGAGAAGGGCGAGTTAAAACCAGAGAGAGAGGGAGTGAGAGTGAGAGAGAAGCCAGGGGACAGAGTGAAGGAGATGAGGAGGGCAGGTCTTGGGCGGGGGGAGCTGGGGGGGGGCGGTTACTGCATTTTGAGATGTGCCAGATGTGACAGTTACGTGCTTGAGTGGAAATGCGTAGGCAGTGCCTGGAAACTCTGGGTTGCAGTGTGAGTGCAGGGCGCAGAGTGCCATCGAGGATTCAGGGCCACTGGTGAGACAGACACTCCGAAGTAGGGGATGTAGAGCAGTTTAGAAATGAACAAGTTGTTGGGGCACCTGGGTGGCTCAGTGAGTTAAGCGGTTAAGTGTCTTACTTGATCTCAAGGCTCGTGGGTTCGAGCTCTGTGCCCACAGCTCAGAGCCTGGAGCCAGCTTTGGATTCTTGTCTCCCTCTCTCTCTCTCTGCCCCTCCTCCACTTACACTCTGTCTCTCTCTCTCTCTCAAAAAGAAATAAACATTAAAAATTAAAAAAAAAATTAACAAGTTGTTTGAAGTTAGACAAGGTCACATACAGCCATGGAAAAGAATTCAGACTGACAGAGGTATAAGATGGAAAATCCCAACTCTTCCCTTTGCTTTCTGGAGGTAATGCTAAGGTACATTTCTTGCTATGTAATGTTTCTTTACTGTGAATTATCTGTGAATTATCTTAAGTGTATAGCTCAGTGAATTTTTACATATTTATCCAATCATGTGACCACTAACCATATTGAGATATGGAACATTTACAACGTGAGCTGCCATAATAAAATACCATAAACTGGGTGGCTTAAATAGCAGAAGTTTATTTTGTCACAGTTCTGGAGGCCGGGAGTCTGAGATCAGAGTGCCAGCGTGGTCGGGTCCTGGCGAAGACCTGCTTCCTGGTTGTTAGATGGCTGCTATCTCACTGTGTGCTCACATGTTCTTTCCTGGTTGAATGTGGTGGGGGGGGGGGGGTAGGAAGCAAGCTCCCTGGTGTCCTTTAGTAAGACACCAATCCCTTCATAAGGGCCCCATCTTCATGACCTCATCTGAACCTAATTCCCTTCCAAAGGTCCCATCTCCAAATACCATCACATCGGGTCTTAAGGCTTCAACATGGGAATTTTGGAGGGGCACTTTCTAGTCGATAGCACCCGGAAAGTTTTGTTCTCCTTTCCAGTCGGTTACTCCCGTGCCCCCACCCTAGAAGAACCAGTGTTCTGATTTCTACCACCATAGATTTAGTTTTTTCTGTTCTTAAAATCCATTTAAATGCAATCGTGCAGTGTGTGTTTTTTCTTTAAAATAAATCTGGCTGCTTTAGTTAACCACTGTGTCGGCAAAATTTATCCATATTCCACATAGCTATAGTTCAGTCTTTCCTATTGCTGTGTGGTATACCAGGGTATGAATATGCTGCCATAAAAAATCTCAAATGCGATAATTCTGTCTATACAATGGTGTTTTTTGTTGTTCGTTTGTTTGTTTTGTGTGTGTTTTGTTTTTTTAAAGTGACATAGCATTTATTCAACTTGATTTTATTTATTTATTTTTTTATATATAATTTATTATCAAATTGGTTTCCATACAACACCCAGTGCTCATCCCAACAGGTGCCCTCCTCTATGTTTTCAGATTATTTGGTGGTGGTGGAGGGCTCAGACTTTTATTAGAATCTGATAAAAGCTGTAGTGCTTTTCTTATATTAAGAAAAACAGAATACATGTATTTCCAGGGGTTCCTAGTGACTTTGATGTCGGTGTCATGGCCTTCAGGACAATAAGCTTTCCTTGGTTTACAGCAGGGTTTCTCAGCCTCGGCATTATATTTGAGCCCTATAATTCTTTGTTGTGGAGGCTGTGCTAGGCATTGTGGTATGTTTAGCTCCACCCTCGACCTGTACCCTCTAGATGTCCGTGGTATGTGGCCTGTCTCCCTGAATTGTGACAACCAGAAATGTCTCTAGATATTGCCAGTGACCTCTGGGGAGGCAAAGTTGCCCTCAGTTGAGAAACATTGGTTTAGAGAAAAAAAGCCAGAGCCAAAGACCTTTTAGAGGCTGATTTGGTGATCTTCCCTGCTCATGCCAGTTTAAGATGTGGCCGGTGTCATTAATTTCCATCACCACTCAAATGAGGCTGCTCCTTCTAACGACACATTAAGTGAGTTTAGAGACTGACTAAAGGGGTGCCTGGGTGGCTCAGTCGGTTAAGCATCTGACTTCGACTAAGGTCATGATCTCACGGTTCCTGAGTTTGAGCCCTGCATCAGGCTCTGTGGTGACAGGGTGGAGCCTGCTTGGGATCTTTTATCTCCCTCTCTCTCACTGCCTCTCCCCTGCTTGTGTGCTTTCTCTCTCTCTCAAAAATAAACATTAAAAAAAAAAAAAAAAAAGACTCACTTAAAATCTCTACATTTGTAGCAGCAGTCTCTTAGGAATTACCTGAGCCAACCCCATCACCTCAGTGGTGATGAGACTGCAATCCAGAGAGGGGGAAGGGTCAGCCCCAGGGCCAGAGGCTGATGTGGGGCAGAGCCAATGCGCAGTTCTTCCATTCCAGGCCCAGCTTCTACTCTGCTATTGCACTGGACAGCCCACTGGACTGCTGAGAGTTTATCAGAAACTTCCCTGGGGGATACTTGATGTTTTTATATGATGCCAGGTTGCTCCTCTTTGCTCTCTGGATATGAAACAATACAAGGGGCATTTTATGTATCAGGAAAGCTGATACTGTGCCTTCTTTACTGCAAACACTGAGTCACCCAGGCCAGTGCTAGTCCCGAATCACCCAGCTCTTTCATTTCACTCTGTCTAGGGTAATTTGTTTTAGCTCTTTATTTTCTCCAGAAGTCTACCTTCTGAGTAATGATCAGATCCAAGTCTCTTTTACTTAGTCTCATGGGACTAGAAAGAATTATCCAACAACAGATTTTTTTCATCCTTTTCCTAAAGGCATCTGAAACAATAGTATCTGTTAAGATGCAGTTTTTCTCTTTGGTTGTTGTTGTAATTGACAGCTGACAGATACAGCAAAAAGTGGAATGGTAACCAAGGTTTACATTTTCAAAAGAAGAGAGGAGAGCAGCACCAGTCTTAAACTTTTGATACCTCGGGTGAGGCTTTACTCATTAATCTTTGGTGCTGAATATTGAACGCACTTCTCTTTCGTTTTAATCCTATTTAAGCCCAATTAATAAGATGGTTTGAGGGCAAGATTTCTTCTTGAAATTAAATGCTAGATTTCTTTTGAATCACACCTTCATTGTGGAAACTTGAAGTTCTAATAAAAACCACATTTGATAGTGGGTAATATACATTTAAAAATTATAACTGTCTATCAGAAGTTCTTACTGAATGATAATGAAGTTGTGCTTAAGTAAGTTATAATTTAGTATCAAATATTTACTAGAAGATTTTTTTGAAGCAGAGATGTTTATAATTAAATGACAAAATGTTGCCAAATTGGCAACTTTGGAATAAAAGCTAAAATAACATTTTACAATGATGTAAATCAGTAGAGTTTATAAAATCCTTTCTGTGTATCATCAACCCCTTGAAGCAGTTAGGGATTATCATCCTCTTTTTATAGATGAGGAAATTGAGAGGAAAGATTTGGATTTTATCCCAGGGGTAAATCGACCTACTTTAAGCCAGTAAGTGAACGTTGCAGATTCAAACGAGGTGCTTCAGAGTCCAGTCTTCTCCTGTCTACCCATTCTGTTTTAAATATGTATCTGTATGTTTTTACTTATTTTACTGTCACGTTACAACTTTTAAAAATAATTTTCAAAAAGGAGTAACATTGTTAATTGTATATTTTGAAGAGAAGAAAAGAGGTGGAAGTAGCACCAATTATTTCCTCTGAAGTATACAAAAAATCCTCCCCCCCCAAAAGCATCTGCAAACTATAGCAGGCTAAAAGTGCATTTTTTAGATTCCAAGATCTTTGTAGTTGAAAGAGATAATATTTGGGTGTGTGGTAAGATTAGAATTTCACAGTGAGTACTTAGAAGTCCTGCTTGAGTGTATTGACATTCTGCAGGGAAAATCGTTGCTGTCATTTCCCTGTGCAGTCACCGAACTGAGAGAGATTCCTTTAAGACTGAAGGAAAGACAGACGCCCTTGCTTTATCTTTTCATCTCTTTGTTACCCCCTTCATATTCCTTGGATAACTGTTCTGTTTGGATTGTGGGTGATAAGGAAAAGGGAAAATGCACATGGGTTTGGTATGTTGCCCTGTCCTTGAAAAGGGCAGGGAGTTCCCTCTAGCATTCTGTGCGTTAGGTCAGAAGAACACTTTCTGGATAGATTTCATCATTTACAAAACGGATTTCTTCCCCCAAATCTGCTGTCTAAATAAACACCTTACAGAGGGAAGGGGAATGACAACAGGCCTGTTGTGTTAATCTTTACACGGTAGTGTTTTCACTGCTAGTGAGGGAGCTGTGCCAGGGGCATATAGCCAGTAAGCGTTGAACCTGGATTTACTTACCAAGTCTAGCTCAGATTTACCTAGGCAAAATAGAGGTTGGCAAACTATAACGTGTAGGCCTGAGAAGCTAAAAAGGGTTTTTACATCTTTAAATTGTGGGGAAAAAAATCCAAAGAAGAATATTTTATGACAAGTGAAAATTATATGAAATTCATATCTGAGTGGTCGTGATTAAAATTTTATCGGAGCGCAGCCATGCTCATTTGTTTACCTATCATCCGGTTTCAAGCCCAGCTGTGCAGGTGCAACAGAGAATGGCCCACAAAGCCTAAAATAATTTGCTGTCTGGCCCGTTACAGAAGAAGCTTGCTGACCCTTGCCCTAGCATACCGGTCTCAAAGACTAGAAACTGGAAGAGAGTTTGGTAGACAGGATGGATGGCTATGAGGCTCTTTCACTCTTTCCTTTGTTTTCGGTCAGCTTTGAGGTACTGGAGGTGCTCGTTTATGGAAATATATCCTGTAAGTATCATGGGTTCACAGCCACCTCTGAGATGACCCAGTAGTTTTTAAACCGTGGTTCCCCAGCTTGGGAGTCCACAAAGCCCTGGGAAAGTGGGAAGGCACATTCTACTGGTGGCTGATGCTTTAGAAGAAAAGACACTAATGAACTAATAATTAATACCAGAAAACAGATGTGTAGACGTTTTAATACAATAAGCATGAATACTGTAAGAAACTGAGAATCAGACCATCTGCAAAATCCTGAAGGGGCCACTCTGAGAATACTGATTTAAAATGGTCTAGAAGTGTTGAGCAGTTTGCATATTTAATTATCCATTTGGAAGGGAAAAATACCCTTCGTGTGTTTCCTTCACTGTCACACTACTCTACTTCACCACCACGGCGCTTCACTTTTGACACCCAGTGTGTGGGTTTTCCACACATCAGGCAATTTTCAGATTGCCTGCGCACCAGCTGGCTGTTACAGTTTAACTCACTTCTGGCACCGTGTACCTGGAGATAGCGGCAGATCCCACCAGTTAAGGGTCCAGTCCCACAGAACCGTGCCCACCCCCCACCCCCCTCTTTCGGAAGCCAGTCGCGAAGCCAGGTTGCTACATGTGCTTCTGACCTACCGGCTCTAGATCTGGGGTTCCCGCAACCCTCTCCTCAGGTTCGACTAATTTGCCAGAGGGGCTCACAGAGCTCAGAGAAACATTTACTTACGTGTTTACGAGTTTGTCATAAAGGATACGGATGGACACCCTGATAGATACTTAGGGTACTTAGGGTACTTAGATACTTAGGGTGGGGTCTGGAAGGGCCCCCGAGCACAGGAGCTTCTGTCCCTATGGAACTGGCAGGCACCACCCTCCAAGCATGTGGTCACCAACCCAGAAGCTCGGCAGATCTCATCGTTCAAGAGTTGTTGTAGAGTGGCCGGGGCTGAGAGTTCCAGCCCTCTAATCGTTTGGTCTTTCTGGTGACTGGCCCCATCCCAAGGCTGTCCAAGATGCCCCATCCCCAAGTCACCTCATTAACATAAGCTCAAGTGTGTTCAGGTGGAGCTCCTTGTGAGTTGCAAAAGACTCCCCATCTCAGGATATTCCAAGGGTTTTAGGAGCTTTGTGCCAGGAACTGAGACAGAGACCAAATAAATTTTTTATTATACTACACTACTCTTTTCTGGCTTGATTAAATATTTAACATGGTTATATTGCGATTGTAAAAATCACCATATTTTTCATAATTAAGACACATCTTAGTAGCAAATCAACTGAAATTATTTGATGCATTTTTGCTCTGCCTTTTTATTTAGTTCATCTCATCCTGTAAGCAATTTGGGGATTTTTTTTTTCCCTCTCGCTAAAGGATGTGTATGTGTCCAGAAGGGGGCAGTTTTTGGGCAGCGAGCGACAGGTGAGTGCTGACTAATTTGAGGAGATGGAAGTCCGCTCAGCCCTTGATTTCACCTGTAGGGAAGAGCTGTCTATAAAGCTGTGGGCTCTAATTTTTTCCTCTGCTTAATTTTCTCAGCATCCTCTAGGTGTGGTGAAGAGATCTGGATTACAGGGACTTTGCACTAAGAGCATTCTTCTAATATAGTGGGGTGCCCTACTGTGGCCTCTGAAAAACCTTGGGTTATTGTCTTTCATTTTGGGAGTAACTTTTTTATTGAAGTATGATACACAGTCTGAAAAGTACACGAATCATGAGTCCAGCTCAGTGAATTTTCTCAAAGTGAACACACTGTTAAGCAGCACTCAGCTTAAAAAAAACAGAAAATTAGCCCCTCAGAAGCCTCCCTTCTGTCATCCCCCCCCCCCCCCCCCGCCCCAAGAGTAACCAGTCTTGCTTTCTAATAGCAGTGATAAGGTAGCCTTTCATTTTAAAGCTTTTGGTTGCCAGTGTCTGAGGAGGTCTGTGGAGGCTCAGGAAGACTTCTGCTATGTAGCATGGGAGAGGTTTGATGCTCAGGGCCCTGGTATCCTGCGATGCTTTCTGAAGCACCTGTCAGTGTTTCCAAAGTCCTCTCCTGATCAGGCTCAGTCGTTGCTGACAGAGGAGCCCTGGTGTTGCGGCTTTGTCCTTGCTGGCCGTTTCCCATCCAGCCCCAATTTTGCTGCCTTGACTGTTCGACGTTCCACTTCCGTGGGTCCTCTGTGTGGCATTTTCCTGTCTCCCTCCTCCATACCTTGCCAAGGATACAACTGGCATCCAGTCTCTGCATGTGTCTTGGCCAGATTTTCCAACATAAAGCTTGGACTTTGCCCCTTCCTACCCCCAGTTCTCTCTTGGACAAGGTTAGTAAGGTTATTTGCTTGATCATCGTTCAGTATCTTGAGTCAAAATGGATATTTGGTTGGTTTAACCCACTTATTTTATGGCTAACTTGATATTTACTTTGTGGAAGAGATAAAGTTTTTCTTATATTTATGATATTAATTGTAAATTAAAAAATTTTAATGAAATGGGATGGGATGATGACTACATCGCAGTATAGATTTGGAAGCCCTCATAACATTTTTATCAATTAATATCCACTGGTTGAGTTATAATGCAGGATAGATCCAGTTTTTCCCAAATATGGCATTAAATATATAGGTCTTTTCTCTCAGACAGACATGGAACAAGCTTATTTTCAACTCTGAAGTTGAATAATGATATTTTTTCTATATATTTACTCTTCTGGTTTGGAATTCTGTTCACCTGAAAACTGAGCTGTTTCTTCTAAAATTCCACTGGTTTTTGTCTGGGTATTTAGAGGGAAAGTACCAGTCTGGACCAAGTGTGATCTGAATTCCTGGCATTTATACTGTCACTGCCTTATGCTGTGCAGCCTCAGAAATGTTAAGTATCAGTTGGTAGTCGGAAGGGAATGTTTTTGCTCTGGTCTTTGCTTGCCAGTGGATGCTGATTTGGCAGGAGAGTGCAGGAAGCCTTCAAGAAGAACAGACTCTCCACAAATGGAAGAATAAAACTATTCATTCCACAAATGAGCACCTACTGTGTGCCAGGTGCTGTTCTAGAAGCTCGGGATCCATTAGAGAACAAAACACACAGAATCCCTGTCCTTGTGCAGCTTACGTTCTAGCAGGGGTGACAGTCAGATGGGGGTGTGCTAGGGACAGTTGCAGCTTCCGCTCCTAAATATTTTGTTCCAGGTTGGCATCAAAGGCCAGGTGACAGTTGAGCTGAAACAGAGAGACAGGGAGTCAGTCAGGAGTGAATCTGGGAGAGGAGCATTCTAGATAGAGGAAACAAGGGGTAGAAAGGCTCTAGGGCAGGAATGTGCTTGACCCGTTGGGGGAGTAGCACAGGGGCCCCAGGGGGACTGGAGCCCAGGAAAGGAAAGGGGGTCAGGGCTGGAGATAAGTCTGGAAGGTAAGAGGAAGGGAGGCTGCTTCTGTAGGGCTTCACTTTGTACAAAAGGTTTAAGCAAAGGAAGGATGTGGCCTGACTTTGAAAGGATCAACTAGACTGGAGGAGGCAAGGGCTGAAGCAGGGAGGCCAGGGAAGAGGTGATAGTGACTTGAATGGGTGCAGGTGGTGGGATGAGGTAGATTCTGGGTGCATTTTGTGGGTAGACTTGAAAGGCTTTGTTGGCCTGGAGGAGTCATGGAGGCCTTCAAAGATTTTGGCCCAAGCAGCTGAGTAGTGGTGGCTCCACACAGAGAAGGCCAAGGAGCGCGTTTTGTTGACAAGAGATTAGAGCTCAGCTTTAGACATATTAAGTTTAAGATGGTGTTTTTTAGAGATTCAGCTTTTAGTTTATCGTGGTCAAATAATTCTATTAACTTTTAAAAGTCTTATTTTTGGGGCCATATTAAAGTAAAATGTGACTTTTATTTTGCATTTATTATTTACACTCATATCCATCATTCCACGTCTTTGTAGGGGCACGTCATTTGAGAAGTTGAGCGTTTCCTTTGTCTGAATTTGTCCGACGTGGATGCAAAATGTTAGATGTATTTTTCCCGTTTTTTTCCTTTTTTATTCGTTTCTTTAAAAATATTTATTCATTTTCTGAGAGAGAGAGAGAGAGAGAGAGAGAGAGCGAACACAAGCAGAGGAGGGAGAGAGAGAAAGAGAGGCAGACACAGAATCTGAAGCAGGCTCCAGGCTCTGGGCTGTCAGTATAGAGCCTGACTGCAAGATCATGACCTGAGCTGAAATAGGACACTTAACCAGCTGAGCCACCCAGGTACCCCTTTTCCTTCTGTTTTAAACTTAGAAAAGTTTGTTTCATTCAGTTCTTTATTAAAGGAGCTACAAGATTTTCCTTATGAAAGAAAAAAAGTATTTCCTACTCCTTGGCTCTGTTAGACGAATTATTTTTATCTTAGAGTAAAAAGGGGTGGGGGGAATTGGCGGCATATTACTTTTCTTTTCCCTTTCTGGTGAGCGACCATGTTTCTGCTAGTTAGTAGAATGTCATTGGCCCTGTTGGTTTCTGAGGAAAAACATTTCTCTATCAGACAGGAGCCGTTGTTTAAAAATACTCGTTTCAGGGGCACCTGGGTGGCTCAGTCGATTAAGTGTCTGACTCTTGATTTCAGCTCAGGTCATGATCTCAACGATTCGTGAAATTGAGCCCCAGCATAGGCTCTGTGCTGACAGTGCGGAGCCTGCTTGGGATTCTCTCTCCCTCTGTCTGCCCCTCTCTCTCTCTCTCAAAATAAATAAATATATATTTAAAAAAAAAAAACACTCTTGTTTCTTTCTTCTGTCCCCGAGAACAGAAGAAAGTTCTGCCATCCCCTTGTTCTGCCATCCCCATTTTCCCACAGGTAGAGATGGCCAATTACAGCCTCACTTCATTGGTTCAAAACAAAACAATGGTTATCTAGAAACTTTAGGAAAAAGAGTTAGCATGTATATGACTTTTTGCCTAAAGATTAAAGAATACCGAAGTGTTTTTATGTTTACCCCAACTGAGCCATATTATTTGTTTTTACCTTGTGCCTTTGCCTATAAATTTAGTATCCTTGAATGTCCATTTAAGAAAGAAATCCTCATTTTCCTCCTGTGGATTTATGGTGATAACCATGCCTTTTTAACATTAACCTGTGCTTCATAGCTTAGATATAATTATATATTACGTTACCGTTGTAACTACCATTCTAGACTAGTGGCATTTCAAAGGTGCAGTGAAAGCCATGGGTTTAAAACAAAGAAGAAAAGTATGATCAACAAGGGCTACTGTTTAAAGATTGAAAAAAAAATTTTTTTTAACGTTTATTCATTTTTGAGAGACAGAGAGAGACAGAGCATGAGTGGGGGAGGAGCAGAGAGAGAGGGAGACACAGAATCTGAAGCAGGCTGTAGGCTCCGAGCTATCAGCGCAGAGCCCATGTGGGGCTCAAACTCACGGACTGCGAGACCATGACCTGAGCTGAAGTTGGATGCCCAACCGACTGAGCCCCCCAGGCGCCCCTAAAGATATTTTCTAATAAATAATTTTGTCAGTCCTTTAGCAGTGTAAGTTTTTTTTTAATGATAGTGATACTGTTTATGTTCTGTTGATACAAATAGTGGTAGGAGTTAAAAACATGCTCTTGTTCAAGAATCTTACGCAAGGGATGTACAGTATGTATAAGATTCATAAAGGTGTAATATCCATTAAATAGTAACACTGTTCATAGGACTTTTTCTCTGTCAACTGCTGGACAAACAGGTGGTCTTGTTAATAATATTTGTGATCTCGAAGCCAGCTGCTATTTATATTAACACAATTATTAGTAACAGTGGCATTTCTAAAAGTAGTAGGTACTGTAACAATGGAGTCTAATATCCTGAATATCATCTATCACCAGCAGACATGGATCTCTGCTCTCAGTAACCTCGTAAGTGAAAGAATGTGTGAATGGACTCTTGAACATGAATTTTAAGACTGTCTTTTAGGTTAGTGGAGGAACAGGTGTGTGAGAATGACACGGGATTAGTCAGGAGACCTGTGTTCCTGTGTTCGTCCAGCCACACTGCAGCTGAGAGTGCTCGGGGCACCGAACTGAGCTCTGTGTGGACTGGCCTTGCTTCTCCTGTCTACTCAGGAGCCTCGTAGAGTTGTTGAGAACCATATGATATAAGGGCCTCATAAATTGCCCTGCCGTCTGTGGATGGTGGGGTTTTTCTAAGACAGGTGGAGGAATAGGAGGTGCCAGGGTGATTGTTCTTTAGCCTTCCCAGCGGGGGCCACCGTGGTTCCATTTCCTTGTTGGCTTTGAGTCTGTGGAAGGAGGCAGGAATTCTGTTCTGTAGCTCGGTATCTTTGCATTTGTTCTCGTGGCAGAAATCAATCTTGGGGCTGTCAGTATGCACAGAAATGATCTATTTCTTCACAGTCTGACTCATTTTCTCTGTCAGGCCTGTTCTTGGGCTCTGTTCAGGAACAAATCCTGCTTGTTGATGAGCTGTCTCCTTGTCTGTTTACAAAAAGTCCTCGTGTTCCGTTTAGCTTGTAACAGACTCAGGCAGCATTCGAAGCTTGTCTTTCCCTTGATTTAGGTCTCTTTCCTCCCCCATCTAGGATCTGCATCTCCAATGGATACTGAGGGGTTTGGTGAGCTCCTTCAGCAAGCTGAACAGCTTGCCGCGGAGACTGAGGGCATCTCAGAGCTTCCCCATGTGGAACGGAACCTCCAGGAGATCCAGCAGGCGGGCGAGCGCCTGCGTTCCCGCACCCTCACACGCACGTCCCAGGAGACAGCAGATGTCAAGGCGTGAGTACTGGTGGGGAGGCAGCACAGCTACTGGGTGGCTCAGGGGCAGGATCCGATTCTTTCCTTCCTTGAATTAGGATGCAGTCTGTAAATGACAGACACAAGCCAGATTCTTGGGAATTCAAGAGGTTTTGTAAACAAGTCAGCAGCCTTGTTCTGTCTCCCTGCTCCAGGTTTTCCAGCCTGTCTGCCTGACCAAGCCATGGTCCCGTATCACAGGCAGAGATGATTAGGATGGGAAAAGGTGAAGAGTTTTATCACACAGAAACTCGTTACAGTAGTTCCTGATTGGGTTTGCTGACCACGGGGTCATATTTATGACCGGCTCCCGTAGCTGTATTAGTAAATGCCGTTACACAGATAAGTGTTCCCTTCAAAGCCAGGGAGCACTCCGAGATGAGCAGACTTTTTAAGAGCACTCAGAAGAAATTGATGGGCTGTCAGTGACAAAAAGCCATTCAAGTGAGGGGTGATTCTTTCTGGTCATTGTTGGCAACCCCAACAGCTGCTTCTGCAAGGCCTTGCACGTGCAGTGCCTGCCAGTTGCCCATAGAACAGGAAAGTAGGTGGGCCCAAGAGAGTGCAGCTGAAGAAAAGTGCTGACTGGCTGTCCAGCCAGTGGCTCCTGCTGCCACACAGCATCCGCCAGGCTGTTGATTGCACAGTGGGGGTTGGGGCACCACTAGCCAGTCCTGGGCCACTTCTGGCGCTACAGCCATGAATTAATTACATGTGGTTCTTGCCCTCAAGGAGCTTGTAATTTTGGGAGACAGGAAAAACAAAACAAAACAAAACTTTGCTGCTTTCCATGAGAACTGTGATTTACTGATTACTTGTGTCAGAAATTTTACTTAATCCTCTCAACGAATATTAGGGCTCTTGTCCCCTCATTACAGTTGAGCAGCTAGGGCTCAGAGAGGACAGGTAACTGTCAGTTCACAGACCTGGTGAGTGTTGAGCCAGGATTCAAATCCAGTAAGGCTGACTCCAGAGCCTTGATGGAAGGGCCATGGGGGGATGGAGGGGTGCTATTACTTGTGACCTTGCTGGGTCTGGAAAATCACTGAGATTCTGTGTGGGCGATGTGGGAAATCGTTAATCGTCTGTTCAGTCTTCATTGTTTGAACTTGAGAAAGACCCAAGTACCGATGTTTCCATGAGGATGTTATTTTGGGTTTGTAACAAATGTCACAAGAGTGAGTATAAGTGCTACATTCTTCTCCCAACTAATCTTGAAAGCTGAGTGCTTTGGCTGCTCCGCTGAGTTAGTAAGGACTTTGTGGAGATTCTGTAGGTCTCCCCAGAATTTTTATTTAAAATGCTGGTTAGTTTTGATTCCATTGGTTTTGGTAAAGGCAAGTCAGAAGAACTCTGGCAGGAATATTTTACCATCCAGCCAGGTGCTCTTCTGCATTGTTTGCCAACACCCCCGCCAGCCTTGAGACAGATCTGCTTACTTGCCCTCCTTGCAGGCTCCTTACTGTTGCTGCCGATCGCCTGCCGTTACCCTCAGTCTTGAGCACGCAGGCTCTGTGCTTGTGTGCAGGGATGCTGCGGGAGCGAAAAGACCGTGATGCCAGCTGAGTTGCTATAGTTATAATTTAATTGCATCAGCTTTACAGCCTATTAAGAGCAAAAAGGGAAAATGTTTTCTTGGTAACAATTATCAGTCATGCTCTCTTTCTTGTAAATTTCCATTCTTCCTCATCTCTTTCTACCTTAAATTCATTATTTTAGGGAGGAGGAAGTTGGAACATTGAAAGAATGGGTATAGGGTGGGGCAGGTGCTTAAAAAGAAACCAAAGGGCTGATGACTGTATTTTTCCACCTTGATAGGCAGACATAAAGTGTGATGTGAATATTTTAGTACAGGGTGAAGGCAGAGAAGAGAACTGAGTAGGAAACATTTTCTTACATGAAATAAATTTTGAAAGAAAATGTGTCTTTAAGATTTTAGTTAAGATTAAATTGTAGATTTAAGATTGAATTGTTCTGTGCTGAATTCATTTGTTTAAATATACTTTGTTGGATTTTTCATTTCAGGGAACAGATTTGAAAGCTCTTTTGCATGTGTGTTTGATATTTTTAAATTGTTAAATTTCTTCACACATAAAGAATATGCATAACATACATAAAGGTGTGAATCAGGGGTTGTCAGCCTGTGACCCATGAGCCAGATCCAGCCCGCTGCCTGTTAGAGTCTTATTGGAACATGGCCACACTTATTTATGTATTGTCTGTGCTGCTTTTGTGCTACAATAGCAGAGTTGAGTGGTTATGACAGAGACCGTATGGCCTGCAGAGCCTGTCTGCCTTTTACAGGATAAGTTTGCTGACTCCTCGTGTAAATAATAATAAAATGAATTGCACGTTGCACAGTGAAGACATAGATATCGTCAGTATCTGTGAAGCCCTCCCTGGGTACCCATTTTCAATCTCATCCCCCCTCCTTTCCCATCAGAGATGCCTCACTGGATTTTTCCAGTCAGATTCAGAAGCCAAACAACTTAGAGTTGTACAAAGAGAAAGCCAGCAGTCACTCTCTGTCCTTAACTTTATCCCCAGAGTAACCAGGGTTATTAATTTGCTTATTCTTTCACACTTCTCTCCATGTTCGTGCAAAGCATAGATGCACATTTATGTGCCCACAGTTTCTCAGTAAATTATAAATTTACTTGAGGTAATACCACTAAGCAACCTTTTTGAGCACTTGCTCTTTGTCAGGCATCGTGCCAACCACTTTACATGCGTTATATAATTTCTTCTTAAAATAGCCCTGTGAAATAAGTGTTTATTATCTCTGTTTTATAATTCAGAAACGTCAGATAGCAAGGGCCAAGCCAGAATTCAAATGCAGCTTGGTCAGTACGAATCTCTCCCATTCCTGTGGCACTTCTCAGTTCCCAAAGAATTGTCATAGGCGTTCTCCTGGCTGATGGTCCCGTGTGCTCCTAGAACACCTTTTGTCCTCCTTTTCTGGGACTAGAGTGTTTGACTCCAGCCTCTGTGGTTCTTTGCTCAGGAGAAGCTGCCTGGTTTGCGGAAATTGGGGCAGGTATAAGGCAGGGAGCCTTTGGATTTTCTAACCTTATAAGCTAGAAGTTTCTGGTACAGCCTTTATTTGTAAAGCCACCTGTTACCCTAGATTCCCTGCTCCTTTCCTCAGTTTTCAGTCCGACTCCCTTTCCCCGTCAAGGCTTCTGCCTGTGACTGGACAGTTCCTGTGGGTGCTACCCCCCCCCCCCCAGATGGGACCTTTCTCTTTGGACTATTCTAATAGCTAGGTTTTCCATGTCAAGGCTGTCAACCCTTGTACACCTTAAAACTGCCTAGGCATTGGGCACGTTCCCACATACCACGGGTGGCGATATGGCACTTGTGGGACAGAATTTGGCAGTCCCTCTTCCAGGGTCCCTCTTCCAGCAGTCCCCCTTCCAGGGTCCATCCCAAAGATACACTGACAAAACTGTGAAAGACGTGTGCCCAGCAATATTCATTGTGGCATTATTTGTGATAGCAAAAATTGGAAATGACTGAAGCATCCGTCCATAGGGAGCTGGTTGGATAGATGTGGTATGTCTTTGTAATGGAGTACTTTTCAGTAGTACAGAAGGATGAGAATGTACACTACTATGGAATGACTCCAGGAGATATTGTCAAGTAAAATAGAAAATCAGGTGGAGAAATATGTACAGTACTCTTCCTTATTTAAGAAAGCAGGTAAAAGACATCCAGTGTTCATGAATTGGAAGACTTAATATTATTAAGATGTTAATACTTTCAAAATTGATCTGCAGATTCAGTGCAGTCCTTATCAGAATCCCAGCTGGCTTTTTTTGCAGAAATTGACAAGTTGATCCTGTAATCCATGTGGAAATACAAGAGACCTATAGTGGCCAGATTTTTAAAAGGCAGAAGAAAGTTGGAAGGCTTATAGTTTCAATTTTGTAACTTCAGACAAAACTACCGTAATCGACACCATGTGGTACTGGCATTAAGGACAGACAGTTGAATAGAATTATGAATCCAGAAATAAACCCATGTGTCTATGATCAGCTGATTTTCAACAAGAGTGCCAAGAGCATCTAGTGTTTTTGTCAACAAATAATGTTGGAACAACTGAATATCTATATATAAAAGAATGAAGTTGGACACCTTAACTCTAAATGGAATACAGACCTAAATGTAAAGAGCTAAAGCTTTAAAACTCTTAGAGGGAAACATAGGTCTAAATCTTTCTGACCCTAGGTTAGGCAGAACCTTGTTAGGTAGGAAACCAAAAGCACAAGCGACAGATTAAAAAATAGGTAAATTGAACTTCATCAAAATTAAAAAATTTTGTACTTCAAAGGACACAAGAAAGAAAACCCACAGAATGGGAGAAAATATTTGCAAATTATTTATCTGACAAGGGACTTGTATCCAGAATATTGTTAAAAACTTACAACACAATAAAAACACAACCCAATTTAAAAATGAACAGAAGATCTGAATAGCTGTATCTCCAGAGACGATGTACAGTCAACAAGCAAATGAAGATATGTTCAACATCACCAGCCATCAGGGAAACGCGAATCAAAACCACAACATACTGGGGTGCCTGGGTGGCTCCGTCGGTTAAGCGTCTGACTTCAGCTCAGGTCATGTTCTCGCGGTTTGTGAGTTCAAGCCCCACGTTGGGCTCTGTGCTGACAGCTTGGAGCCTGGAGCCTGCTTCGGATTCTGTGTCTCCCTCTCTCTCTGCTCTTCCCCCGCTCATGCTCTCTCTCCTTGAAAAATAAATAAACATTAAAAAAAAAAAAACAACACAACATACCACTTCACACACACATTAGGATGGCTATCATTCAAAGACAGACCATAGTACGTGTTGAGCATGTGGAAAAAGTTGAAACTGCCCTATACTGTTGGTGGGATGATTAGTGGCCCAGTAGAGGTGGTGAGGTATTGACTCTGGACTCATTAGTTCACGTTTGAAATTTGCGCTCATGGTCTCTTAGAATTTGCTAACCTTGGGAGGGGCCGTCCTTCCGATGTCAGCAAGGCCCCAGTTGTGAAAGCATCAGATACAGAAAATAAAAAGGCACGATTAATACAAAAAGTAAACAAACAAAAGGTTACTTACTGGAAAGGGAGGGACTAAAGTAGAGAAAACAGGGACTTTTTTTTTTTTTTTAAATAAATTTGACTTGGGAATTGTGTAAATATTTTACATTATTATAAGACAAAATTAAATTTCAAAAAAGGAGTTCCTAAAAAAGGAAAGTAAATGCTTAATCCAGTTGGTGACATAACCACACATAAAGGAACAGTTCCAAGTGATATCATAATCTGTCTTCAGTCATCATGTCGGAGGTGTTGTTACTGCTGTTTTGGGACTGTTGTGTGTATAGTATAGGATAAAGCAAATAAGTAGGTAGGGTGGTGATGTTGAGAACTGGAACTTTTAGTGTGGGAGATGCAGATAGAAAATCTGTGAAGTTAACCCCAAACTTTGTGTTTTAAATTTTAAATTGGAAGCATCAGTATAAACTCATGATGTAATCTATCTTAAGAAAATTGAAACAGAAGTAAAAACTTCATGTCTAGCTCTGCTTATGGAAAAGGCCTAGAAAGAGTGTAGCAGTGAGCAGGCCTAGTGCCTCAATAGTGCCTCTGAAATCTATTTTTTGTTTGTTTGTTTATTTGTTTATTTTGAGAGAAACCAAGCATGAGCAGGGGAGGGCCAGAGAGACAGGAGAAGGAGAATGCCAAGCAGGCTCCACACGGTCAGTGTGCAGAGCCCGACTTGGTGCTCAAGCCCATGAAACTGTGAGATTATGATGTGAGCTGAAATCAAGAGTCGGACGGATGCTTAACTGACTGAGCCACTCAGGTGCCCCTAAAATCCATTTTTTAATAAAAGCAGCTGGGGCTCTTTGGAGAGTTAGCTGACTCCAGGTCTGGGGCAGGTCTGTGTAAGATGAACATGAGACACCTCGTCATATCAAACAGAGGGAAGTTATGAAGGGCTACTTGAGTCGTGTCAAAAGAACTCAGGAACCATCTTCAGAAGGTCTCTACCGGCTGAAGAGACAATTTGAGCATCATAAGGGTAGTAACTACAATGGATTGAAACACATTAATAAGTGTTTAATATATCCCAGTTCATATATCTATGAATGTTTAAATTTATGAGTTCATAATGACATTAAAACGAAACTCATCAGTCACTTTGAGGGTGCTGGAGAACGATCTCCTAATTCAGAGTAACCATAGTGGATGAAGAGAGTTTCTCTGAAAGGAAATATTCTAGCTGATGAAAATAGAATACCACCATTTTGCAACCCCTTGGGAATTAATGACTCTCAGCAGTGATCACCACTATCTGCCTACATTCCAAAAGAAATAACCAGACATTGCAGACTTCTTGGTCAAAATCTCAAGTAATCTAAGCAAAAAATAATGCCACCCAAATCCAATCAGACCTTTAGAGCTTATTTTCAATTTAAAGGAAACACAGAGGCTGGAGGAACATGTTAAACAGCATGTGGGGTTGCAGTCAGTAAAACCTGTTACGGGAGAAACTACGCCCTTGCTACTTGTAGTGTAGTCCCATAGGTAAACAGGATTGTGAGCTTTTTAGAAATGGAGAATCTCACGCCCCATCCCGGACCTACCAAGTCAGAGTCTACGTTTTAATGTGCTTTGCAGGTGATTCACATGTACAGTTCAAGTCTGAGTTGTACTGCTCTACAGGGCAAATAATCCAGAGTCTCCAATAAAGAAATTGTAAGGAAAAAAAATGAGATGGGGGAGCAACCCATAGATTAAAAAGGATTTAGGAGGCATATCGTCATTCACAAGCAGAGACCCTTATTTGTATCCCATTCCAAAAAAAGCCACAAATTTTTAAATTGTGAAATAATTGGGGGAGTATTTTAGATCTACTTCAGAATAATCTGGGTGGTGGAAAGAGGAAGGTAGGTAGGGATTCACATGAAACGGAGTAGGCTATGACATGTTAATTGTTGAAGCTGGATAATAGGTACAAGGAAGTTTACTATTTTAATTTTGTATTTAAAATTGTTTTTCTATAGGTTAAGAAAATTTTTTAACATTTATTTATTTTTGAGAGACAGAAAGTACGAGTAGTGGAGGGGAAGAGAGAGAGGGAGACTCAGAATCTGAAGCAGGCTCCAGGCTCTGAGCTGTTAGCAGAACCTGATGCAGGGCTCGAACCCACGAACTGTGAGATCATGACCTGAGCCGAAGTTGGACACTTAACCAACTAAGCCACCCAGGCGCCCCGTGTTTTTCTATAAGCGTTTAAAAAGGAGGGCCCACTAAGATGACTGTATTCAAAAAGGTAATAAATATTGGTGAGGTTGTACAAAAAATTGGAACCCTTGTACATCGCTGATGGGAATATGAAATGGTATAACTGCTTTGGAAAACCATCTGGCAGTTCTTCAGAAGGTTAAACAGAGAATTATTGTATGATCTAGCAATTCTACTTCAAGGTATATATATCCAAGAAAAATGAAAACATATATTCACACAGAAACTTGTACTTGAATGTTCATGGCAGCATTTTTCATGATAGCCCCAAATTGGAAACAGCCCAAATGTCTTCTCAACTGATAAATGGATACATACATAAATATAAAATGTGATGTATCCATATAATGGAATACTGTTCAATTATAAGAAGAAATAAAGTGCTGATACAGGTTACAACATGGATGAATCTTGAAAAAGTGTTATGCTAAATGAAAGAAGCTAGTCGCAAAAGGGATGTATTGTATGATTTCATTTATATGAAATGTCCAGAATAGGCAGATCTGTAGAGACAGAAAATAGATGAACGGTTGCCAAGTGTTGTGGGGAGTTTGGGAAGGGACATGAGGAATGACTGCTGGTGGCTAGGGTTAGGGTTAGGGTTAGGGAGGGTGATGAAAATGTTCTAAAATTGCGGTGATGGTTGTACAACTCTATGAATACACTAAAACCAATTGAATTGTATGGTATGTGAATTATATCTGAGTAAAGCTATTATAAAAGGAAGGAGGGTGTTACCCTGATAGCCATGCTCCAGGCTTCACCCAGCACTACTCAGAATCATTGGGAGGAAAGTTGCCTGGGTGATTCTAATGTGTAGCCAGGGCTGAGAACTGCTGTATTAGAAAGTTAGCTGTTACGGATTATTAGAAGAGAGCTAAGATTGCCTATCTGACATGGTAGCCTGGAGGAGAAACCTCAGAGATGGCATTCCAGTTAACCCCTCTAACATGGAAGAGACAAAAATCTACAGTGGGGAGCCCTCTGGGTGCACACCATCTATTTCTGTAGTACTTAGAAGAATAGAAATAAACACGAAGTCCTTTCTCTTCTCCAGTAAGTCTGTTAGTTCAGGACTGGAAATCTTAGGTGTCACCCCTATAAGTGTTAGGGTTATTTGTGCCGCCAAGGGGTCTAGCTTCTTCTCAGTTACTCAGAAGGGGCATCAACTTTGTCGGTGGGATTTTGGGTACCAAATCATCATCCAGGAGAAACAGTCTAAGCATCCAATTCTAAGTTTCTTTCTTCCAGAGAGTGTTCTAGATATTAGTAAGACTGTGATTTATATAAAAAAACAAACAACAAACAACTCTTCCATTGTTACATTGCCCCAGGTGAGTGGAAGTGAAACTAGCCATATTTTTCCCATCTCTCTTCAAAAGCATTTATTCGGTCACAGGCTCCTGTATTATTGGACTGGGCAACAGAGAGGGAGCTTGAAGATGTGATAGATATGACGTTTGGCATTTATTTATTTAATACTTATTTTGAGAGAGAGTGTGTGCTCGCACCTGCACAGGAATAGGAAAGGAGCAAAGAGGGAATCCCAAGCAGGCTCCGTGCCGTCAGCACAGAGCCTGATGTGGGGCTCTGTCCCACGAAGCATGAGATCACGACCTGAGCCAAAATCAAGAGTCGATTGTTCAACCGACTGAGCCTCCCAGGTGTCCCTAGTGTTTGGCTTTTAAAGAGAAGCCATGGGGAACCAGCCTTGGATTTGGGTTTGACTGCACTTTGCAAATCATTGATGGCCCCAGACTTCGTTTTCTCAGCTGATGAATAGTTTCTACTGGGTTATTCCTGAAGCTTCTAAAATTTGTGGTTCACTATAATCTGTCTTTACAGATGCTGTGAATACAGGATGGTGGTAAGAGTTTGTGCTCTGGAGCCTGATGACCTGGCTCTGCCGTTTCCTGGCTCTGTGACTTTGGATGAGTCAGTCAACCTCTTTGCACTTTAGTTCCCCCATCTGTATGTAAAATGGGGATTGAGAATAGCATTTACCTCATGATTTACTTTGCTGTAAAATGTTTGTAGTAGTCTAGCCTATCATTTTATTGATATTCTATCATTTTATTTAGGCAAGTTCTTCAGTGTAATTCAGGCATGATCAGAACTATCGCTTATTACCAGATACAGCACCGTGTCTATTATTCCATGTGATAGATCTTTATGGAAAGGCATAAAAAAACCATATAAAAGTGTCTGGGCTGTACATAGGAGGTTCTGAATAAAAAAATTACTCTCTAATATTTTATGAAGCATATTAGATGTCCTAATCCTGCTTTTTTCTCCCTGCCCTGTATGCTCATGTAGGTCAGTTCTCCTCGGGTCTCGGGGACTTGACATATCCCACATCTCCCAGCGTTTGGAGAGTCTCAGTGCAGCCACCACCTTTGAGCCTCTTGAGCCTGTGAAGGATACAGACATTCAGGTAAGACCTGCCAGGTGCCAGGTCTGGTGCAGGTGGAACCCTAGCATGCAAACCAGGCTGAAGGCCCTGGACCTTTGTTGTCCAGAGGATGTAGGAATTCTAGATTTCTTTGTTAATTCTCTTCCCTAGAGATTAAGAGAATGGGAGACTCTGCTTTGGAGATATGGTGGGGAACATCGGTTACTTTCACAGTGCTCTGAGAGGCTGAATTTAGGAAAGCAATTCTGACCTGCGCTTTTTAGATTATTGTAATTATGAGAACAGATTTTCCTTCCTTCCTTGGGCTTAATCCAGGGCACAGAGACATTAGTTATAAGTTTCTCTTGCTTTCTGTGCTGGATCTCAAATAATTTTACTCTTTGTCTTCCACATTTCTTTTCTACATCTTACTTGTATTGGTTGGCAAAGAGCTGGGGAAAACTTAGAGTACTGTTTACTGAAATGTACTCATCGATTTCTAGGAAGTATTTGGCTGCATTAGAGGCACCAGGAAATGGTCTAATAGAGCACTCCAGTCTCATTTAACCTAACATGCCACTGGCATAATTGATTGCTGTTTTAATCTAATCAGAAACTGGTATGTGCGTGTGTGTGCACGCACACACACAGATTGTTAAGGAAAACCTTGTGATTCATTTAGTTTTGAGGAATTGGGAGGCTGCATTCACGTTAGAGTGAAGGGACAGTGAACTGTCATTTTAATCATTGATTCACATTTGAAATGAAAGGATGCGGGTTCTACAAAGGCAAACCATTGTACAGATGGGTACTAATTGTGTTATTATTTGGGCTCAGTTTGAATTAATACTCTCTACCCACTATCCTTCCCAAGAACTATTTTTATCCATCTAATGGCCACCGTTCTACTGCAGTTATTCCATTTCAGTAACTGAAAACCCTGTGTTTGTGTTGAGTTAAATAACTATAGATGTTATTTTTCCTGTTATTGATGTGTTCCCATAGTCTTCAGTTTTTTTAAATCTTGTGTACTAAATCATATTCGCTTGTCACCTTATAGATGCCTGCTCATTTCCATGTAATCTTTTTAAATTTTTTAATGTTTTATTTATTTTTGAGAGAGAGAGGGAGAGAAAGTGCGTGCGCTTGAGAGTGGAGGGGGCGGGGGCGGCAGAGAGAGAGGGAGACACAATCTGAAACAGGCTCCAGGCTCCGAGCTGTCAGCACCGAGCCCTACGTGGGGCTCAAATTCACGAACTGGAAGATCATGACTGAGCTGAAGTTGGACGTTTAACCAACTGAGCCACCCAGGCGCCCCTCCATGTAATCTTAAAATGGCATGTGTGTGTAACTGTTGTTTCTGTTTTATTTTTAGCTGTACCTTTTTGTCCCTTCTCTTTTACTGCTTGATGCTCTATAAACCGATACTTACAACAAGGATGAGGTGGGCAAAAGGGATAGAGCTCAAATTAATTTGAATAATCATATATTTTGAAGAGAATCCCTAATAGTGTGGAAGAAGTGGCACTCGCTATAAGGTTGTGTGTGTGTGTTTTTAATATTTAAAATTCCAAAGAAGTTTTTTTTTTTTTTTAACCACCAGCTTTTAAATGTTCTTTAACATATCTGTAATACATATTTGGAGTACTCGGCACATTTAGTAATGCACTTCATGAATTCCCTCTGATGTGGTACTCCATTTTTTTGATTTGAGATATTAATGACAGGTTTATAAATGTATCGAGTCATGATGGTCTTCTAACCTTCTGTTTAATGCATGAACACTCTGCTTCAGCACCCCCATTAGATGGTTTCCCAGCAGTGGATGCTCGGTCACATCAAAGAGAGTTTCTTAATTTGGAATGAGCATGGCTAAGAGTTTTGGTCCTGCACCACTGGGAAATCTTTGAACTTTGAGAGGAAGCGTGCTTCCATTTCAGAATTTTACCTCAAGCCTTTTCCAGAATAGCTCCAAAAATGCAAAATGGTCAATCCAAGATAACTTTTGATGAATTGGGAATTGATCATCTAGACCTAAAGATTTAAGACTTACTATTTTCAAAATATTCTGTTGATTTCATCTTCTTGCCAACAAAGGCAAAGGAGAACTCAATTTAAGTTTTAAAGGGCTGAGGCCTTGGCTCTATCTGAGATGGTTCTAGTATTGATAGGGGTTAGAAGTTTTGTATTGTGGGACTCACCCCGCCTATACTTAAGCCTCCTGTGCATACAGTATCTTCTTGTTTAGTACAAGAAGTACACTTCTTGTTTAGTAGTTAGATGTAAGTGCCAAATCAGCTTTCACCCTGAACATGGAGCATTCTTTCTTTTCATCCTTCTCATTGCATTGTTGGTGTTCCAAGAAGAGTCAACTTGGTCATTTTCAGTTTTTTGCTTTTACAAAAGCCAGATGTACTTTTTGACAGACTTTTTTTCTCATTTATTTTAACAGCTTTATTTATTTTATCTTTTTAAATGTTGATTTATATTCTAGAGAGAGAGTGTGCACGGGCATGAGGGAGGGGCAGAAAGAGAGAGGGAGACGGAGAATCCAAAGCTGGGCTCTGAGCTGTCAGTGCAGAGCCCACCTTGGGGCTCAAACTCATGAAATGAGATCATGACCTAGGCTGAGGTTGGACACTTAACCGACTAAGCCACCCCGGCTCCCCTTAACATACTGAGATGCAGTCCACATACCATAAACCTAATGGACTTTTGTGTATAAATTTTTCCAACCAGTGCCGTTTTTGCGATGCGAATGCATCTTAATCCCACATGCCGAGTATCAGTCAGAGTGAATTTATTATGTCAGTTTATAAATTCGTAGAGGGAAATGCTGAAGGATCCTTTGATGGATGCTGTCCGAGACTTTGTACCACCCATTGTTTCTATTACTTAGAAGCCTGAAAAGGCATTTCCCCATGTGTAGATATACAGATAGATACGTGTGTAGTCCTTTTCTGTTTGATGAACATTGATTCTGTTTCCTTCTGTTTCTAATGGAAAGCGTGAAATTAATAGAGGATTTTCACTGTTGCTGTTTGGTTGTTTGTCACGACTGATGATGTTGGCATGCACTGAAAATGCAATTTTAAAAGACTGTAGTGGCCAGCAAAAGTAACCTATTTAAAAAATTTACTTAAATCTATATGTATGGCTAACGCTAGGAGAATTTTTTAAAATATGTATTGGTTTTCTTTTTTGGAAATGGTTATAAAGAACGCCTGCATGTTTGTGTAATAGAGGTGAAGAGCAATGGCTGTTAACAGAGCAGGGCACCGCGATGACTGTACTGCTCTGTCCTAAGTTACTTCGTGGTGCTTGCAAGCACAGGCCTTCTCACAGAGATCCACGTGCTCACTTCTGTCTTTGGAAGAAAAATATCAAGGGCAGGTTGCACATCTTTACTATGATCTGAACGGACCTAATGTACCACGGATGATATGTATTATATACTAATAAGGTGCGAATTTACACAGTTTGGTTATATTGTGGGCTTTTCACTAAATTACATGTATATTTCAAGAAGGCTGTGCGGAAATTGCCTGAGTTGGCCATAAAAATGGGAGCTGCAGTTTCTCTGCATTAGGCTCTATTACTTCCAAATGGCATGGGACCAAAATATAATAATGTTATTGCTAAACTTTATTGTATTCGATTCCTAGGGCGGTCACAACAAGTTTCCACAAACTTAGTGGCCTGAAACGTTAGCAATTTGTCCTCTCACAGTTCTGGACTCTAGAACTTTGAAATCAAGGTGTTGGCAACACCATGCTCCCTCTGAAGGCTGTAGGGGAGAATCTTTCCTTTTGTAACTTTTGGTGGCACCGAGCTGTTTCTTAACTCCGGTGTCTTCCTCCATCTCCACAAGGTTTTCCTCCTCTGTGTCCAGTCTCCCTCTCCTTTCTCTCATAAAGACACCAGTCATTGGGTGTAGGGCCCATCCTATATCCAGGATGATCTCATCTTGGGATCCTTATCTTTTTTTTTTTTTTTTTAATTTTTTTTCAACGTTTTTTATTTATTTTGGGGACAGAGAGAGACAGAGCATGAACAGGGGAGGGGCAGAGAGAGAGGGAGACACAGAATCGGAAACAGGCTCCAGGCTCCGAGCCATCAGCCCAGAGCCTGACGCGG
>NW_026057588.1:31359921-31398769 GCF_023721935.1 Panthera uncia
TGAGCGGGAGAGGGGCAGAGAGAGAGGGAGACACAGAATCGGAAACAGGCTCCAGGCTCCGAGCCATCAGCCCAGAGCCTGACGCGGGGCTCGAACTCACGGACCGCGAGATCGTGACCTGGCTGAAGTCGGACGCTTAACCGACTGCGCCACCCAGGCGCCCCGGGATCCTTATCTTAATCACATATGCAAAGATCATATTTCCAAATAAGGTCATATGCACAGGGACTAGGAGTTAGGATTTACACTGTCTTTTTGGTGGGGGGACACAGGTCAATCCACTACACGTACAGTGCCAGAAATTTTAAGACTAAATTAACTGTAATTAATGAAACATCATCAAATCTAATTCTTTCATAGCTGTATGGAGTATTGGGCTAAGACATCTATTGCTAGTTGTTCCAGTGATTGCAGACCTCAACCAGATATCTGATCTCGCCCTCATCATTCTCTTTGGGGCCTTTGGGAAGACCCCTATCTGACTTCAGAGTTTAATAGTAGTTACTCTTTCCAAACAGACTAACGCTCCAATGTGTTTAACATCTTCCGTTTTCTTTCTTTTTTTTTTAAGTTTATTTATTTATTTTGAGAGAGAGAGAGAGAGAGAGTGAGTGAGTGCGCGTGAGTGGAGAAGGTCAGAGAGGGAGAGAGAGAATCCCAGGCAGGCTCCATGCTGCATGGGGCTTGATTTCATGAACTGTGAGATCATGACCTGAGCCAAAATCAAGAGTCAGATGCGTAACTGACTGAGCCACCCAGGCACCCCAAGAGATATCTATAGAGACATTTTTCAAATAGAAACAGTTTACTTTTCTAAAGCATTACATACTAGTGTTTGGAGTATGTATCGGTCAGATTAACTTGTGAGACTTTACTGCAGTGTGGGGAATAAACTTAAGAATTCCCTGAGCTTGCACCAATGGGTTAACAAGGCATAAAGAATTAGACAACCATAGGATGTACACACCCAAGTTTGGGTAAACAAGATTAGATAAACGGGGCAAAGGCCCCCAGTATAGGACAAGTGGGGCAAAGGCCTCCAGTATAGGAGGTATAGGTATAGGAATAGGGAATCTCAGGATGAAAACATCCAAGATGAGGTACACAAGATTAGGTATTTAGGGTGGAAACACCCCCCAACTTAGTACAATAGCAGAAAGCTGCTTTCACTGGAAGGAAGGACCAACTTAGGTAAATGGGTAAATAGGGCTATAGACTGCTGCAGGGCGAAGTTGCCCAGAGCAGAGCTAGTTAGCAAAAGAAAGGTGCCTTGTTGACCCTGAGGTAGCATGCTCTGTCTTTCTTGTCCCCTAGACCAGTTTAGGTCAACAGAGGTGGTGCCTCACTTCTGCTGTAAGTAACCTCTCGCCTAGTGCCAGGATTTTCTTTTGTATTAACCCAAACCCTTAACACCACCTATCTTCAAAACCCCCTTTTCCCTCACACCCATGAGTTAATGTTCATGATTTCATTGTCTCTTTGTGCACGCCCATCACCACGTTTGTGTCTTCGGATCCTAACAGAACAGAGCAAGGACCCTTAACTCGGGGCTCTTGTCTCCTCTTGGATGTTAGCCTCTCTCGCATTTTTAATCCTGCATCCCGCTTTCTTACTGGACAAGAGAGAACTCCAGACCCAGAGTCTGCAGTGGTAGCCAGTGGTAGCACACTGCAGTAGAAGGAGCTGTCTTGTGTGTGTGCATGCATGCACGTGTGGGTATGTGTGTGCATGTGTATATTTGTACTTCAGCCACCTTTCTTTAGCCTAGAGTAGTGCCTCTGAAATGTCCGAGGCCTCACTTGTGAGGCTCTCCTCATGTGCGCTTCTTTCACGGCCTTCTCAGATCTCTCCCCACAGCCTACAAATACAGTGTGTCCATTTTATTGCCTAGGAAAAAACCAAAACTTTCCAAATGTTTCCCCACAAAGTAAACAGAAATTGAGCTTATGTTCGAATTAATTTAGCAGTCCATTTGGATCTTACATAAGTGATTCTTATCTATTCAGATCCTTCTACCAAAAAACAAAAAAACAAAAAAAACCCCAAAACACAAAAACCCAAAAAAACAAAAACAGAAAGAAGGATCCTGTACGGAAGTTCTTCATAATCTGTGTAAATTTCCAGATGGAAATCTGTCCTGCCCTGTATGAGTAAAGAGAGAATGAAGTCTTAAATAGTGGATAAAATAACTGTATCAAAATTGGAGCCAGAGAAACTGATTTATCAATTACAAGGCTAATGATGCAATAATAATTCACTTGTCAGACACTTGTCTTGCCTACCACATTGCATCCATAATAAAATATTCATTGTTTCCTTCCTTTTTCTGCCCTTGGCCTTGGCAATGTAGAGTATGCTCAGACCACTCTTAGCTTATGTTTTAAATAATCAGAAGAAACTAAATAGCTTTAGTAAGTATAAAAATGAATCACTGCTTGTGTAACCCATTATCACCTAAATTGTTATTTTCCCGGTTTATCTTTTAATTTTATATCTTCGGAATTAAGAGACTGCTGCTTAAATGGAGCTATATATAACAGCTAAGCAGAAAAGTGGTTGTGTTGCTTACTAATTGTGTGTTTGTAGTACTGGCAAGTTGTTAGTGGGGAATTGGTTCCAGAAATCCTGTGGCAGTTTGTTTTGTTGGAAAGAGGGTCAGACTTGCCTAGAGTGATTAGTGTGCTAATAGCAGCTCTTCAGGAATATTACTGGCAAAATATTAATATTGAGGAAGAAGTGTGGTAAGCTTTCCCTCGCTTAAGCCAACTGCGGGAAGGTGCAGTCTGAAGGGATGAACGATATCTGATCTCTGGAATTATTTTTAAGTAGCCCTTTTCATTTGTTTCTAGAAATTGAAACTACTGAGCGTGTATACCGAGGACAGGTCTGACCAGAGCTGCTTTCGTAAATATAAGGAAGAGATGGGGTTCGTTCATTAAGAGTTGCATCTGTTTGCATGCTGATAATTTGTGTAATAGTCCTGAGAAATGTTTTAAGTGGGCAAAATATACCTAGCTCCCCTGTTGTTTCAGCTGTTAGTATGCCTGAGCAGGCTTTTCTGTGGTGGTGATCTAGCCCAAATTGGATGATTAGAAATTTTGAATTGATGGCACCCTGAAGAAATGAGATCTTGCTCTTTAATTGTTCTCACGTAATATAAAAATGTAAGAGAATCTAAGAGCATGAAGGTTTTTAGTTAAGCATTTGTCTTTATTGACCTCCTTGCTTATATTCCTCTTGCCCCTAAAAGAGTCAGTGGGAAGTTGATGGTAACCTTTCTTTTGAGTTTTTAGAGGACTTTACTGGATATTTGAATCTTGCCCTTTTGCGGCTTTGTAACAGCTGCTTATCCTGGACTTAAATCAAACAACCTATAGCTAATGTCTTGGGTTCACACTGGCTAATGAATCCATTTCTCATGGGATCCAGAGCCCTGCTAGCTGGAGAGAAACCTTTTCCTGGAACAAACACCAGGTACGTTTTAGGCCAGCATTCAGTTGCAGTGGCCAGGCTGCATATGGAAAAGACCTCCATCTCACTGTGCCTCAGCTTCTTGTTCAGGGCGGTCATGGTGCCAGGCTTTGTCTCTTGTGTGAACACTGCAGTGTCCACGTCACTCCCACTTAACAAACATATTTGCTATTCCTTGTCGCTAAATCCTGACCCAGGGTAAATCTCAGAGCTGGTAAAAACCAGTAAACATGTAAAAAAGAAAAAAATAGTGTCTTCCCAGAAGCTGGTTAATATGTCATCCTGTTTTGTGTTTGTAATTAGGTATTCTGATCCTGATTACTGGGGTAAGTACTGAAATGATTTAATTTTTCTGCCTGTCTGTGATAAGGGAAAAGGTAGGCATTGTGGTCTGGTGGAAAGTATGCAATTACATTAAAGTATCCTGTGAATGGAATTAAAAATGGTAACTTTGGAATAAAAATGGGTGTTAAAGGCGTCGTCTGTGGAAAATGTGAAAAACTGCTTTTATGTGAGCCAAGGATATAAGATTTCAGCCTTTTTACTTATCCATTCACACTTACTCCTGAATGCAGGGCTTTCAGAACAAGCAAGTAAATGGATGCTGAATGCGTTCTGAGCAAGCAGGAAATGACAGGCTTCTTTGTCTTCTCGGAGGTTTCTTATATCCTGTAGTGAGCAAGGGAATATCAATTACCAACTAAAGAAGAAAGAAGTTGGAATGGTTCTGTAAAAGTGTTTTAGAAGAAGCCCATGGCTAAAATATTTATCTAAGAATTTAATAGAGCACTTCAAATATTGGCCAGGCCCTGGTGCCTTTGAACCAGAGTTGAGTCATCCCCTCCCTCCTTCATGAGCTGTCTCTTAACCTGCCGATATCTATTGATGCCCCAGCACTGTGGAGACGGGGAGCATATATTGTCATCTTCAGTCTGGTGTCTTTAAAAGTTGCTTGGTTTCAGGAACCAGAAATGGGCATGTCGTTTCATCTGCTGACCTATTTGATACTGGAGTGAGTGTGATTTAAATGGGAGTTAAAACCTCATTGAATATCGAACACATTACTGTAGACCAGTCTGTCGTTCTCAAATGGCAGCCCTTGACCCTGTGTATCACTTTGATCCGCTTGCTGCGGCACCCTGTGATCTCTTATTTCTGTTTTGGATTGTTCGATCTGAAGCTTTCCAGGCCGGTAGCCTGATGTGGCTCCTTCCATTGTTATCAGTTGCAAAGTGTGGTTCTTCGGTGACAAAACTCTGGGGTCCAGGTTCCTACTGTATCCACTAAAAATCCACATTCTGTGAAGGAAGTGAGAGGGAGCTCAGACAGGGGAGACCCCTGGTTTTGCTTCTTTTTGTTTGTTTGTCGGGGACCAGGAACAGAAGAAGCTGGGAGAAAGTCTGGGCAACATCCTTCACAGACAAGACCTGTATTAGAATTTCTTTTGCTGCAGAGCTCTCAGAACTAGTATGTATTGCTTTCTTTTTAAGCTTTTTCCCCGTTTCACAGATGCTTGGCTTCCATCTTGTACTTCAGATATGGAGAGGTTCAGTGAGCCCCTCAAGCTCAGGTTGCTGGCAGCCGAGCCGAGACTAAGGCCCTCAGTTCTGACAGCCCCAGGTCTGCAACGCTAACGACGCCACTTTAATTATCTTGGAGGACGGAAGGGCGAGGCCTTGCCTCTCACTGTGGAGTGGCTGTGGGCTGAGATGCCATCAGCCAAATCCTGCCTGTGCTTTTGAGAGAACCGCAGCCCTGGAAGCACTGCCCGGAGGCTGCTGCGCGGGGCTGGGCGTGACACGGCTTCCAAGAACTTGTACAGAAAGAAGCCTGGTCATATGGAACATATTGACAACCAGCACCAGGCAATTCATTTAATTTATAAAACAAAGGGGAGGATTAGGTCAGCAGAATGCAAGTGGGAGGGTGGATTTACTGACTGATTTTTATTATTACTACCTGATTTGGTCTCTTTCTTTGAGTGACATGAGCAGGATATGAGGGAGAGTTTCCTCTACTCCTCCCTTTTCTTAAAAAAAAAAAAAAAGTTTGTCTACTTTAAAATGCTGTCACTATCTTAGGGACAGGCAGAAATGGCCATGAAGGTTATAATGTGCTTGATTTGTTCAAGGTACCAAAATAATCTGGTGTGATATTATCTGGGAGCACTTTGTCTTCTGCCAGGTTTTCTCTTATCCACGGTGCATATCAGTCTCCCATATTGTATTAGATAGGACCAGCGCAGGACCTGGGGATCCTTGGTTTATGGGCATTCACAGTAGCACTTAGTTCTGTGACAGGGTCCCAAACTGTCCCAGAGGTCTTCACGGCGAAGAAGTATAGTGGTGGGTATTTTTCTTTTGGAAGGTGTTTACTGAATCGGTGCCTCCCAAACGAGTTTGTCTTAGGCTGAGAGATGCTCTTAGAAAAATACAGTACAAATGAATTACCAGGAGAAAAAAAATGAAATAAAAGACATGCAAAGGATAAGCCTTAGTTTTTCTAATTAAATTCAGTTGACATAAAATTACTCCATCAGCTTGCTATAAAAGTTCTACATGCTTATTCTCTGTTTGGCACCACCTATTTGGGGACTGGTGCTCCTTCAACCACACTTTGAGTAGCGCTAGTTTAAATAGTTGTATTTCCCCCCCCCCCCCCCCAACCTATCCTCTTTCTCCCTTTCCTTCCTTACTTTTCTTCCTTTCTTTAGTTTAAGTGTTTCCTGCTGGTGCAGTGAATCATGGCACTAAAGACAAGTTTTAATTCCTGTCTTCTGTTTTAGCCCAGCTAATATTGAGGAGGCAGAGCTAAGGTTTACTGAACATTTATTTTGTCAAGACACTATACTAGGGGGTGCCTGGGTGGTTCAGTCAGTTGAACGTGCGACTTGGTTCTGCTTCAGGTCACGATCTCAAGGTTCATGAGTTCAAGCCCCACATCAGGCTCTGTGCTGACAGTGCAGAGCCTGGTCGGGATTCTCTTTCTCCCTCTCTCTCTGCCCGCCCTCTGCTCGCTCGCTCTCTCTCTCTCTCTCAAAATAAGCAAACTTCAAAAAAAAAAAAAAAAAGACACCGAACTAAACACTTCCTGGGTTTCCGGTAACTATTTCAGGCGTATACCATTGTCAGCTGCATTTCACTGATGGGGAAACCTAAGGCCTGCAAAGGCTAGATATGCCAGACTTGAACTCCTTTCTGTTGGTTTGAGTTCAGTACTATGGCCTTAGTCCCCTGGGTTTTAAATTTCATTTGTAGGTCAAAGCTGTTTGGTAAAGAAGTGAATTTTCAAGATATATTTGAAAGAGTGAAGTAGTTGAAGTATTTTAGTAGAAGTACTGCTCAGTGATTGCTCATTTAGAGCAAAATAAAGGCTAGAAAGCCCACAGTGAATGGATGTGGTGGGCATCACACTTATTTATATACGCTTAGTAGTCAAATCATGTTGACTGAGGGACAAAGCTGGAACATGCTTTCTAAACCTTTACACAAATCCCTGCTGGTTTGGGGGTGTTGGGGGTGGTGGGGGGAGAGAAGTTTTGCAGGAAGGCCAAACCTGCTTCATCTGTTTATCTCCAGGTGCTTGCTTTTTTGCCATAGTTTTGTGCTTGCTGAGCTGTCAGTTTAATTTACTGTCTAAAGCTCAGCCTATTATTCCTCGGGTTTGCTGCCCTACAGGTATACTGTAAAAGGTTTCTGTGAAATCCTAGAGTAGCTTTTAGTTTCGAAATGCCAGTGCTTTGTGCTTGTGAAAATAGGTTGTGTTCAGCTTCTTGCTTGATCATCTTTGTTTTGTTTTGCTTTGCTTCTGAAGCGGAGCTCGAGTTAGAAGAATGATGCTAGAAGCAATTTAAAGGGCACATCCAGTTTTTTACTGTAATCCTGAACTATTGATTGTTGACTTATTTGTAGGTTTAATGCAGACCCATTTCCTTACTTAGCGTCTGACTGGCCATTAAGCTCTGGCAGTGTGCCGGAATGTTGAAATCTTGCATCTTATAATATGATTTGGCTGTCTAAGGGTATTATGTGTGTTTGGTTTTTATGGACACACACAAGGCCCTTAACTCTGTGTGTGCTCCAGAATACAGGAAAGAATTTCTCTACAGCGAAATTACTCCTGTCTAGGAGACAACACAACAGTGAGGTGACCTGGAGTCGTGTAGATTGGTGCTCTTTGGACTACCTGGCTCTTGAAAATAAATACAGACTAACATAGCGGAATCTCGAAGAGAAGGCCAAGCAGGGAGCTGAAAAGACATGGTGGTGATCCATAGTAGGGCACAGTTAGGCACTCCCGTGTAGGTAGCCCTCAGCGTGTGCCTGGTGCCACTCTCCTTGTATGAAGTCAGAATTAGAGTCTAGCCAAGGGGCTGGTAAAGTGTTCTTACGGAGGGAGCTAGGCTTAGAGAGGTCGGAGGAGAAGTAATCATTGTCTGCAAAAGACTTTTACCCTCCTCTTTCATGACCTAGACACCTCTTGACTGGAAGAGAGGGTGAAGCCCGAGGGAGTTACTGACAAGAAAACATTAAATTTGGGATTTTGAGAGTGTGAATAGGAATTGAATGGCTTTAGAGAAAATCCGGTTTTCCCCCTAATTACAAAAGTAAGACATGCTTAATTCAGAGAACTTGGAAAATGGCCCCCAAGTACACTTTCTTGACTGGCTGTATTGCCCCTCCAAGTTGTCTGAACAGCCGGCATTTGGAAGTGTTGGATTGTTTTGACCAGGTAGTTGAGATTATAGAACATCAGTTTGAAGTGACAAGGAAAATTGATTTAATGGAGAGATGATGGATTAGTCCATGAAGTATGTGTTAGAGATCGGCTATAAAAGTGACCCTCATAGTTCAGAATTGGTCAATTCTTACAAAACGACATACAGACCTTTCCTTTATTCTGTAAAAGTAAGGCTTCCTAACGTGTGAAGGGGGATCTGAGACATGGCCGGTTTTATGAATAACTATTATGTCATTTTACTACTCCCCTCAAACCATTTGAAAGAATGGTTATCTGTGACTTTGTCCTAATTTGGAAGATGTAGGGGAAAGGAACAGGCCAGGACTATTATGTGAACTTTGAGTGATACACCATAATAACTCTTCCATTTGTGTGATACTTTTCAGTGGGCTTTGCCCATCACCGTCTTCTTTCTCGTGGTGGAATGGGTTGGATGGGTGTTGGCATTCTGTTTATTTAGAAGGAGAAGATACTGAAACCAAGATGGAGAGTTTACTTACTATGTAAAGGTAGAACTTGAACCCAGACACTTTTTTTTTTTTTAATATTTATTTATTTATTTAGAGAGCACAGGCGGGAGAGGAGGAGAGACAGAGGGAGACACAGATTCCGAAGCAGGCTCCAGGCTCTGAGCTGTCAGCACAGAGCCCGATGCGGGGCTCAAACCCACGAACTGTGAGATCATGACTTGAGCTGAAGTCAGACGCTTAACTGACTGAGCCACCCAGGCACCCCTGAACCCAGACACTTCTTAATGCATTGCCCTGTGTCCTTTTTTTTTTTTTCTTTAAATGTTCTACTTATCCTTGAGAGATACACACAGCATGAGTGAGGGAGGGGCAGAGTGAGAGAGGGACACAGAATCCGAGGCAGGCTCTAGGCTCTGAGCTGTCGGCACAGAGCCCGACACAGGGCTTGAACTCACAAGCCGTGAGATCATGACCTGAGCTGAAGTTGAACACTCATCCAACTGAGTCATCCAGGTGTCCCTTGTCCTGTGTCCTTATTATCATGCCTTGTTCAGGAAGGCATGGGATGAGGGTAAATTGCAGGTTTGTTTTTTTGTTTGTTTGTTGTTTTTGCAAAGACACTAAGCTAGGTCTTTTGTCACTGGTCATTTCTTGATGTTTTGGTCTTATCTTTCCTTTCAGACCTTTCTTTAGCTGTTTCTTTGAAGTTGCATTTCTGTTTATTCCTTTCTGTGTGGAAGATTTGCGAGTTGCCTAAATCAGTTGTAGAGATGAAAATGTTAGAAGAGTAATACCATAAACTGAATGGTGGCAGACCTCACTTTTCCCGTCTGCGGTACACTTTGGAACAAAAACGATACTGATGTTTGTTGCTGCTGCTGAATAGTTTCCAAATGCCCTTTCTGTGAAGGGGCTCAGTCTCTTGAGACTTGTCATACTAGCTAGAGCCTATCAGCCTTGTTTTTACTGTCTGAGTAGGTCTTTGGTGCCAAGCAACTGCAAAGTGGCCAACTGGAACGCATGTCATATTTGAAACTTCGGGTGGATTGGACTCTCAGAATTGAGAGCCCATTAGGGGTGAGGTTTTCTGTTTTTGTTTTTGCCAGCTTTTGCTTTCTATTCTCCCTCCCTCCTGGTTTCTTTCCTCTTTAGGCTATCCTCCCTTCCATTGTTGTTGTCTGTTCTTTTTATCTTTCCTCCTGTCTTCCTTTCATTCTCACTTTGTTTCTGTCCTCTGCGTCCCACTTTCTCTGCTCCTCTCCCCCCGAACGTTTCAGACTGGCTGTCCCATCAGGAGCAGCTATTGCTAATGGGGCAGTGTACCTCCTTTTCCCCAAGCATCTATTAGCTGTGAAGTCATGGCTGTTAGGATGGTTCCTGCAGCCTTGGAGCGTGTACGGCCACAGCTGTCTTGCAGTAGAGAGCGAGCCTGGGCCAGGTGAGAGCTGGGTGCTGTGTGAGCCTGGCCTTGCTGGCTGCCTCTACCTCACATCTCTCATTACTTCTGTTTTCAATTGCATTTGCAAACCCCCAAGGAAACGGAATTTAGTTTTATCCATCTACTTAACTTGCTTATATTTTGCTCTTTTAACAGAGCAAGGCTGATGTTCAAGTGCATTTCCTTATATTTGGCCCTTTCCTATAGCCTCTGCTGATACTCTGCTTTTGTTTGTTTTATTTTTCGTGCCTGACTCAGTTTGATATTGAGGATTTGTAAGAATTTTCTCTACGTAGCAAACTAAGGTTTTGGGTGAGGGTGTTACAACCTTTCATTCTTTTTGAGGATTGGTTTTACATTAAAGCCAGGTCCTAAGAAGAGGGAGTTATGGGGAAGAAAATGACCAAAGGAAGGAGAATATTTGAAATTCTTTCTCATGTTTCGGGAATTAAGTTATAAATTAATCTAGCTCCCAGTTTCATATGTGTTCTTCACCATTTGTTAACTATTCATCCAACTAGCTCGTTTCTTGGTGGGGGAGGAGGAGTGTTAGGGAATGGGGTTTATTTTGGAGCAGCAGACATATTGCAGAGCCCTTCAAGGCATCTAAGTTTTTCACTGGGGGTTAGGAAGGGAAAGGAGCTGCAAATCTCATCTCTGTTTTTGTATTAGCTTTCTGCCTCAGGTTGGTTTTAATTTCCTACTCCATTCCTCTCATGCCCTGAATGCCTTTGGCAAACAGAAAGCCTTTGTTGGTTATTCTAAAGGGTGGTGCCCAGACTAGCAGCATCAGCATCACCACAAATTAATTAGAAATGCAGATTCTCAAGCCCCACCCCAGACCTACTAAATCCAGATTTCTGGAGGTGAGGCCCAGAATCTGTTCAGTAAACCCTCCAGTTTGAGATGGACCAAATTAAATGATGACAGAAGTCTAGTGTAGGTATATCCTGCTTCCCTGGCCATCTCTGCCAACTTTTAAACTTCATCCACCTGTGGACCAACCCTGAACTTGGAGCCTGCAAAACAGTGTGTTTATCTTTTCAGTGTTTGAGTCCATCAAGAATTTGTAACCACCCCTGTTTGTATCTTTGTTTCATGAAGGACACAATGATCAATAAAATATATCTGAAAAACATATATATATATATATTAAAAACTTATGACTTCTAATTGGTCATTGATTACTTTTTCACTATGGAGGTATCGACTCTGAGACTGAGGCTGTAGCTCAAAATACACTGCCTAAAAAGCAGTCAGAGCCCAGAGGGGAATGAAGAAGAGAGGGAGACAGGAAAGGGAAGTGGAGGGATTAATAATCCCATCTTTGTTAATCATCATTATCCTCTCTGATCGCTGTGAGCGGATGTGCTGTTGCTTCTGCAGATGTTAATAATTCATGGATGGACTATGCCAAAGGGAGGCCTTAAATCTCGTCTCTCAGCAGATTAAATACACCGTCTGCCATCAGTAGGAGCCAGGAGAGATGAAAGATGGACTTGTTGTTTTTCTTCATTAACCTGATTTTCTCTGCCTTTCTCTTCAGCTCCTCTCATCCTCATTTTGTTTACCTTTTCATTTGCTTCTCTATGTGCCCTCCTCCTGCATTAAGTGAGTCCTGGGGATCTTGGTTGGGTCTATTGTTAATGACATTAGATTTTACTTTTCCTTCCCTGCTAGTAACAACAGATGCCATGAGAGAAAGCAGAGAGGCAGAATAAGTATTTCCTTGGAAATGTCTAAATCAGTCTGCATATTTGAAAAATGTATTAAAATGTGCAGCCTGTGTCTTAGAAATCATTTGAAATGGCTCCTCTTTGTTTTGAAGAGTAATTCTATTATATAGGCAGTTGAAGATACACATAACATTCTTACTCCACGTAGGTCTGGTGTCATTTCCCCATGTTATAGATGAGGAGACTGAGACACGAAGTGAATGACTTGTGTAGGGCTGCCTAGAAGCCAGTTCTTAACTCCGAGACCAGTATGCTTTCCACTAGACTTAATTACCTCTTCCTTTTAGAAATCATATGTAGACAGCCTTGAGAGACATTTTATCAATATTTCACCATATTCATTTCGTTAGTGAGGCTTAAACAGAAATTAATCAGATTAAGTTCGAATAATACATAGGTAGCCAGCTTCATAAGGAACACTTCCGATGAAACTCTAAATGTACATTTGCCAAGAAGCACCACAGTCAGAGAAGGTTGATGACAGTCTGCACTTGTGTAAACATCTCTGGAGCTTCTGATTAACGACCCTCAGCAATTTATAGGTTAATCAATAAATATATGATAAGCACTCAACCCTGTGCATGAAGCTTTGTTAAGCACCCTAAGTGGATATGAGACAGTCCCTATCTTTAGTGGATTTTCAGTGTTTTAGGTTTGCCTGAGGGGATTTGCTTACCCGCAATGCCCCACTAGCAACTTAAGCGTGCAAGATGGCAAAGTAGTAGAACTGGAAATGTTGAAGCCACCACAGTAGTTTGCTGGAGGACTTAGTGGTAGGAAGCATGTTAATAAAACTGGACCATTGTCTTTGAAATGACTTCCACCCATGTCACTGCTGGAAGGCTGGTGGAGAGAAGAATGGTATGGGAAAAGCAGATTTTAAAATCAGGCTAATTTTCATAAAAAATTTCAGAATTGCAGGTCCTTTGTGTTCCTGTTGTAGAGGTGAGAGGCGTGCAGCACAGAGATGAAAACCTGACCGGGTGTTTTATAAGGCATCATAAGTTCCTGGGGCCGAGACAGGGCCACCTGTCTCGCTTGCCTTCTTTGTTGTCTGACCTGACCTGGAGCGGTGGGGGTGAAAGGCAGGGCCTCCTCTCCCCTCGGCCGCCCCTGTTGCCTCGCCGGCATCCTGTGGGGCACCTGCTTCACATTCATTCTGCTGCTATTCTCATAAGTTTTCCCCTGGTTATTTTTTGTTTATAATTTTCTTAAGGGTTGCATCCTTGAGTGTAATTTTATTATGTCTTAATGCTACATTTTGTTTATTGCGTTGAGGAATGCCATAGTCAACTTTTTAATAGGGTTAATGAAAAAATAGAATCCTGCCTACAATTTTCCTTCATAGAAAAATTTCAGGAACTGTATTTTGTATGGCAGTGAATTTGAAACCCTGACCAGATAATGGAATGCAGGTTTTTCCTGTTTAAGTCATTGAGGATTGAATAATTTTAGTAATCCTTTTCTTTCTCTTGAGGAGCCTTTTTTTTTTTTAATCACTTTCTGATCTTATCAGTGTTTTCCAGCTAATATTAGAAATAGAAAATATGTGCAGAAAAAAAATTACATGAAAGTTAAAGTTTTAGTGTCTCTTATTTAAAATAATAGTAACAATATGATGAACCTTGCTTTAGTAAGTAAATCCAAACTCTGAATATCTGCATTTATAAAGGAAATCCTGGGGCGATATTTAGCTTTAGAATTCCTTCAAATAACAGCTTCCCTACTGAATTAAAAATAGAATTTGTTTAAAAGAATTCTATTTACAATCAACCTGGTAAGAAATAACATCTGTTGTGTAAAGTACATTGGTAACAAGAACTAGTAAGCTAGAAGCCCTTCTTTTGTATCCACCATTATCCCCATGTAATAACTTAAGATGCCGTGGAATCTGGGACTCAAGCACATACTCGAGCAGTTTTTCTTGGTATGGTGTCTCATAGTGCTGTGCAAAGAGTTCTGTAAACAAGAAACCCACATCCTGAACCCAGGACCTAGACCGGGTCGCTGTGTGACCTTGGCCAGAATCTGAGTTTCTCTGTCCCTTATTTTCTTAATGTGTGCCACAGGAAATAAATGAATTGCCCCTGAAAATTCATGGCTATGATTCTAATGAGTCTTCATATACTTTCGGTTAATATATATATATATATATATATATATATATATATAAATATGTCAAAATCACTTGCTTCCTCTATCTAAATACCGAGGCTGATAGATGCTGTGTGTGTGTGTGTGTGTGTGTGTGTATGTGTATGTATGGGACAGACAGACAGTCACAGACTGATAGAAAGCTCTCCTCATTCTGAGTTTCTGAAATCTGGGACTGCAGTGAATTGCCCTGGAGGAATATTTAAGGAGAGATCCTTCCTCCTTCCACTTTAGCCTATTCCCATTAATGACTACATTTACTGGGAAACTACTTCCTGAAAACGTGTTTGAAGTGGAAATCTTACTTCTGAAATTACGTTTACCCTGGTGTGTTAAGTTTGGGCCTGCTTCTACACCCTTCTCCCACCCTTTTTGGTTTATAGGCATACCAGAGGCAGAACTGTATTCTGGGGCAGCAGAAACTCTTTAGCTTCTCCGTACAGAGGGAGCTTTCTTTTCCCTGTTTTTTCTTGACCCCTGGGCAGATGAGTTTGCATATGACCATCAGAACCTTAATTTGTTTTACTGCTAAATAATGACTTGCGGAAGTCAGCTGATTTCTATTGACTGCCTAAATCTAGGCCCTCACTTAAAACAATACTCAAGGTGAAATGTCATTGATAAAATTAGCAGATTGCTTTTTCATTCTCAGCTGATTTGTCAGGACAGATCAGCTGTGAATGCCACGCCACTGACTTTGGGCCAGGACCATCTCATCTTCCCTGAACCTCCTTGGCACTAGATAGATGCAACGGAGAAGGAAGCCGACTTTGGGAATTGAATACTGTTGGTCATGATGCTTAGTCACAGAGTAGAGTTCGGTGCATCTGCACTTTGGCCAGGAACCATCTCAGCATCCGTCTTACTACCTAAGGCTGCAGTGATCTCAGGGAGCTAAAGAGATTTGAAAGAACAAACAACAAGCAAAAGTAATATTTAGGTCCTCTTCAAGTAGTTGCCTGTATCTGCCTGGGTGGGGTCTAGTGAACACTAATACAAATCAGTGAAGTGGTTTTGTTGAGTGTCCACTATGGACAGCACTATGGTAGGCACCGATGTAATTAGAATAAACATAAATTCTGGATACTGTCCTCTGGAAGTTCATCCATCATCTTCTACCTGGAAATTCAAGACTGACCAACATTTCTATAATAGGACCAAGCTGTCCAAGGCAGTGTAAAATGACAAGACAGAATTGAATGGGAATGATAAGAGGTTCTCCATGGCTTGGGACTTCAGAGGAGAAGAGTGGGTAATGATGAATGAATTCTGGGGTATTGGGGAAGACCCCCCCCCCCCCCGGAACAGACAGGATTTGAATGGGCCTTTGAAAGATTACATGGGCATAGCTTGCAGGAAGTGAAAGAGGATATGAGAATAATAGCCTGACCAAAGTCAGGGAGGTGAGAACAGAAGTTATGTGCTAAGAAATGAAATCTGTCAGGGAGGGGGTATCAAATGTGGAAGGAGTGACTGCCAAGTAGTGGAGTGTAGGCAGCACATGCTGTTGAAAGTTTTGGAGCAGGTAAATGTCAAGAAGAAGGGGAGGGGGGTGTGGAGACCCATGGAAGTTGGATTGGCCAGTGGAAAGGATACCTGCTGAGGCGGTGTTCAGAGACAATTGTAATAATCCAGGCATGGTGATGACACCAGGACCAGGTGGGTTGGTGAGAAAACGCAGAGGAAAAGATGTGTGAGAGATGCTTGGAATAAAACATCTGCCACACTTGGTGCCTGATGGGCTTAAGAAGGATGTTCAGAAATAACTTGAAGTTTGTAATGAGGAGAAGGATTGGTGCTGTCGGTCGAGGCAGAGAAGTTAGGAAGATTAACTGGTTGAGTGTTGAGATTTCATTTCAGCTTTTGATGTTCTGGCAAGACATCCCATAGAAATGCCCCTGAAACATTTAGAGATAGGATAAGAAGCACTGTTCAGAAAATAACCCCAGACAGAATTTTCCAGAGCCTCTGGTCTAGAGGTAAGAATTGTGGCAGTAAAAATGAATGTATGGGAGGGGGAATGTTTAGCATGGGGCAAGGGAACAAGGTCTCAGTGAGGAGAGAGCAGCCAGGAGGAGGTTGGTGATGGAGGGGAAGGGAAGCGAGATCCAGCTATGCCTTAGAAGGCTAGGGGGTAGGGCACAGTAATTGCCCAACCTCACATGGCCTCTCATTCCTAACTCTTAAAAGCACTTACCCACCAGTGATATTACATTATCTTCCCAGCAGCCCAGTGAACCTGGCAGAAGGTAGAACAGAGCTCACCAGGGATCTGTCAAAGTCTGATTTCTGCATAAAGCCCTGCATATTGTCATGGTACTTTAGAGCTTTACAGTGGTTCACTTGAACGTGGTAATTTCACCTGGCGATTATTATTATAATTCTACCTGAACCACAGAATTTCGATGGCTTGCCTTTTCTTTTCTATAATCTTATTTATTAATGATAACAGGTAGAAAAAAAAGAAGGAATACTAATGCCACACCTTCAACAATGTCTCATCCTTGCTGGGTTTCAAGTGTAGGCCTAAGGAAATTGGCCCCCTTTTCTTCCTACTCAGAAATCTTTCAAACCATTTAACTATATGAAGGTCAGAGAGTCTTCAGCATCTGGATGCCGTTAAGTTGGATAAAGTGTTCCTACTTTTTTTCGGAAAAATCTTTGTCCTATACCTGTAGTTTGCTGAGAAGTTCTTTCATGGACTGATTGGTAGGATCTGTAGAAAGATGGATATAGAAATAACAAACTTGAAGCTTTTCTATCAAAGAGTCTCATTATAATGAATTCTAAGGAACTGTGTAAAGGTGTGCTTTGTTGGATTTTGCATAGAATACTGTTTGAGAATCCAAGCCCTCACCTGAAATTCGGAGATCTTTCAAATACACAGAGACCTAAATCCACTTTGTGGCAGTAAGCTCCATCTGTCTTTACACTTTTGGGCGTGTAGATTTTTTATGTAGCTTGTATCTGGTGTACAACTAGCTGTTGTAGTTGGGAATGGTGTGGTGCACAGAGGGTTTTGAAACGTGTCGATCCCTTTGGTCGGAAGGATCCGACATGATCTCCATTTGTATAAACAAGCCCATTTTTATCCCTTATATTAATAAATGCTGAGTTCATTAGTTGTCTACCCTTTTTATTCTAGTTTTTGGTGCTTGGGTCTATATAAACCAAAACAAAAATAAATAATAGACTACCAAATAAACATTTAGGAATTGATCGCTTTATGTTCAGCTAGTGATAAAACAAGTAGAGAAGTGCCTCCTTTGTAAGGTGGCTGCTTTTCAGTGTTTTTATGATCTCTACGTACGTATTCAGGCCCCTGGGGTCTGAAGCAGGTTAGTTTACACTTCTCTGTACCCTCTGCTCCAGGGTCCTTTGCAATCAGAATATTTTGCAACTCATCTGGTTTCCTAGATTGGAGGAAGACAGAATCCGAGCTTGTTTACAATTTGTTCTAGCGTAAAGAAATATCCTGTTAATTTATTTGTTGGCCGTTCTGTCGGAGAAAAATGTCTTAATAGTGACTCAGTGAGGAGGGTTTTTTTAGTAATGAAAGTGGGTTTTCTCACTCTCCTGTAGTGAACTTCAGATGTCTCCCTTGGGAATAGGTTTTAACCATCAGTAAAATTGTTTGACTTAACCACACAGAGGTTTGGGGGTTCTTTTTTTTTCTTGCCCCTTCTGTCCCCAGGCAGAGACTCCTATTGCATACCGACTGGGCTCCAATGCAGTATTTATTTGATCAGAAACAAAAGAGTTTGCTTCTTGCAACGGTTCAGAGAGAGGTCCCCCAGGATTGTCTTTTGTTCGGTAATTGGAGCATAAGCTGAGCCTGGTTAATTTCAAAGCTACCCCCAACACACATTCCCTTCCCCCCTCCTCCCTTCCTTGTGTGGTTTCTGAGCTGCTAGTGGTACCTTGTATTGGGTCTGGAGCAACAACAACAAAAGCTTGAATTGTTCAATGTTAGCTACAACTGCTGTGATACCTGCTATGGCACCTAATAGCACTGTTGGTGCAGTTAATTTTAAGTTAGGGGAAGAAACAAAACTAGAATGCTCTTCTGCTTTACAGTGCTTGTTAACGCATGCACTTCCAAATTATGCACTTGGTGCTATCACAGTGAATAAAACAAAGGAAATCACGAGTTGATTTTTATGTTAGTAGCAGAAGTTCTTTCATCGTTATGCACTGTTCAGACCCCAGTGTGTTCCTATGTTCATTCTTTTTCGGTCATGTTTTTTATAAAGGCAGAAATGTCTGCAACATCTCAACTCGGAGCATTTAATTGGCTAAAGTTCTGATGTAAGAAATCTAAGTTAATTATATTAATTGTTTTTCTTTTAAAGCAACAAAGTCTAACTTGGTTCTGCTTCTTTAAATACCAAAATGATGACTGTAGATGAATAAGAAGCCCAGGTAGCCAAATTCTAGATGCTAAGTAGCCAAGTTAATATTTGTATAAAAGTATATTACAAAATTGGCAAATACCATGTGTCATTCTGGTTCTGCAGTATAGGTGTTGGTTTTGCAATCAACAGATTGCAATTGTAGGGTTTGTGGTTTTTGGTTTTGAAGATGGAAGGGTATTTCTCTCGATTTTTTTTTTTTCCTGCAATCTGCACCATGATAATGATGGTCCACTACCTGACTAGCCTGACTTTAATCATCTGATGCATGGTTCTTCGTGCAGTTTGATCTTTGCTTTTTCACAAGCTTTCTTGAAATTGCACAGTTCTTTGCTGCATTGAGTTTCTTTTAGTGACAATGAAAAGCATATGTTAGTATTTTAATGTAGTCTTTGATTTTCAGGTTATACATTAAAACACAGAAGAAAAAAAAATCCTGTCTGAGGAGCTCTTTTAAAAACCAGTACGGTAGCATGGGAATATTCATTACTTACACATCATATATTTTTCCCTAAATGTTGTACGAAGAAGTGACAGTTGAGCCGAGCATATGTTAATAAAAGGTCTGCATTTTCCTGTGTCACTGACAGTTTCATTGGCTGTATATTCCTGAAACGCAAAATAGCCTCAGTTCTGTTCAAAGCTATAATTAATCTGAATAGTTATTTAAACAGTATTGAAATCTTTTAACTACTGAGAGGCCAAACATTTAAGATGGTGAATGTACTGTTCTGTTTGAAGGATGGTGCAGTTGATGAGGGCACGGCGATCTGAGATGCTTGTGTATGTTGGATCTACACATCCTGTAGGCTAAAATGGCAGAATCTGTCTGCTGCTGTATAAAATCTTTTAACTACCATTTATTTTAGCATCATGGCATGTGCAAATTCCTGCTGCTCAGTTAAGGGACCAGCTTCACAACTGGTGTTACAATCTGTGGCCACAGCATTGCATCACAATGCAGCAAATGCATTTTCCACATTAACCAAACATGACAGCTGAAGCGATTATTAACCATGCAAGATGTCGGAAGTCATCAAAAATTCACATCAGAGTAATTGCAGTGGCTTGGGTCGGAAAAGAAAAAGTATCATAGCATTCCTTGCCTACATGTTGTCTCTCCCCCTCTTAAATCTTAACTTGGTACAGTCCGTTAACAATAAAATACCCTTCTGTAACCTATAAACTGTTACTCCCATCAGTTTGTGCTTTCAAACTGATAGCTGACTTCTCTGAATTTGTGTGGAGCAGCACGAAAGATGACGCTGTGCCCCAGGGGCTGCAGGACACCCTTTTTAAGGGGACCCTGCAGTCTCATTGTCTAATTGGACTCTTTAATGCTTCAGTCATATCACATTTGCAGGGTGTTCTCTTTTCCTTTTTCTTCTTTCTCTCCTCTCTCCATCTCTCTCCTCTCTCCCTTCCTCTTCCTTCCCCCCCCCCCACACCCCCTGAATTCTGGCTGTCTGGAGTGGGAAAAACTTGAGCACTGGTTCCAACGGAGCTCATCCCACATAGAAGGTATGGAAGAGCTGCAGTGACCAACAGCATCGACTGGTCTGTAACTCCTAAAATTTGAGAGCTGCAGGTAGGATTACCTATGTTTTGTAAAGAAATTAAGAGAAATGCACCCTAGTAAATAGAGTGACAGCATGTTGTTGCAGTACCTTTGAAAGACGAGATCTTGGCTTGTTTAAAATTTCAAGGTAAATTCAGAAGATTTAACTCATTTGATAGAAAAAGTACTTGATTCTCCTGAGAATTGTTCAGATTTGTGCCTTGTCATTCTAATATTTTTCTTAAAAAAATCCATTGGGTGGGGCAGAGAGGTATTTGCTTAAAGATTTAAATAGTTGGTTATTTTGGATTTTTCAGACTTCATCTTTAAGTAATAAGTAGTATGGACTTTGTAAGGTTTTTTTAAAAAGATGCATGTGAAGTGTAGAATTCTTATATGAGGTAAAATATTAAAATAGAATTTCCTTTTGATAAAACCAGATCCTTTGGGATTGTAGGTGACTGTGTGTGTGTGTGTGTGTGTGTGTGTGTGTGTGTGTGTATTATGCCTTAATCATTTATATTTTGTTATAGGGAGGAAGTAATATTGGAAGTATTTGGGATTATCTCACAGGAAATGCTTTAGCATAAAGCTTTAAATAAGAATTAAATAATAACATCAAAGATATGGGTTTTTAAGTATTATCAGGTAGGCGATTTAAATTAAGGTAGTTACTTTTTCTTTCTTAAATTCATCCTCAAAAGAGTACGAGTCCTTTAAGTATATTTCACATTTTTGGTGTAGAGAATGTGATTTCAGTACATGAGATGAAAACTTCCTAAGTCATGTAAGCATTATCTGGAGGGTAATAAAATTATAAATGTTGCCTATAACACTTTTAATACCTTGATTAATATCAGAGTTGAAAATGCTTTTAATCAGCGTTAAAAAGCAGCTTGCTTGTTGCCTTCCCTTACAAACAACAGAAAAAGACAGTGATGTATAGCTTTTTATCCCAAGGAATGTATTTGTATCATGGGACCTGTAGGGTCTAGACTTCTTTCTGCAGCAGGGACTTGGAAATTGCTCATCTAGTTGAGAGATTAAGCTCTCTTCAGAGGTGGGGGACTTTCTGTACTCTTAACAATAGGAAGATTTGAGGAGCTGTCAAGTGGGGAACGGAGGAGAGCTGCTCAGGGAAGGGAGAGGAACTGAGAATTTTGCTCATCTCAGCATTGGAGATCTGGATTTGCCCACGACTAAGATTCCTTTAAAACTCTGACCCAGTGCAGCATTGCAAAGAATTGATTTGTGAGATGAGACAATGAGCTGTGGTTTGCATTTTGTAAAGATGGAGGAAACCTCTAACACTGACCCTGTATGGGAGATGACTCAATTATCCGTGCCTTGGTACAATTGCAAATTATTTTCCTTTGTCTGAAGTGGGTGGATGCCAGCGCCTTCATCAGAGCTCCTTAATTTAATGTATGGAAAATGTCTCAGCCACCATTTTTAACAATTAGCTGTATCATGGTTGAGGTGAGCTGCATTCTGAAGGCAGCTGCAGGGCCATTTCATTTACATTCGGCTCTGTGGCACAAGAGCTTTGTGACTGTAAAACTCAGAAAATGAATTTGCATACCGCATAGAAGAGTTCTCTAAGAGGGTGGAGAATATTCTCAGAAAGAAAATGGAATCCTTTTGTCTACAGTAAGTATTTCTCATATACTCATATAGCGGGGAGAGATTGAAAATTTGTCTTTGGTTGAAAGGGCAAAATAGACTTTTAAATGAATGCTGCAAATATTAAAGGTGTAACAGAGGTTCTTGGGTGTATTTTTTTTATGTGTGTGTCAGAAACCAAGTGTGAGATATATATACATGTGTGTATATATATATGTGTTTGGAATATAGGTTCTATGAATGATTTTAACACATGTTTTCAATTCATTATTTGGTAATTTAAGTTAATGAGAGGTATGAATCTATCACTAGTCAAAAGGTGAAAATGACACTTGGGATAAAAAAAAATCCAAATATGCTATATTTAAGAGTTCAGGCATCTTTTCACGGTCTTTTACAAAGAGTTTGTTTTTCAATCCTGAAGAAAATTGCTGGATTTTAATTTAGTTTTTGTTTTGTTTTGTTTTTAGAAGAAAACCCTTCCATGTTAATGATCTGTAGTAGCTGATTGAAATATATAAGAAAAAGTGTTTTAACAAAACAAGATTTTGTCCTAAAAGATCAATAGATTGAGACTTTCACTCTCTTTAATGGGGATAATTCTTAGTGTCTTCTGTTTAATTAATAGTTGTGACTTCAAAGCTACTTGTGGAAAACTCTTGTTTGTGATTGTAAGCTTAGAGATCTTGATTCTTAAAATTAATTGGATTTGACTGGCTTATTCCTTTGTTCCTTTATGCTGTTCCTAAGAGAAGTAAGTGGATTTTAACTTCGACTTCTGTGTTTATTTTTTTTAAGGCACTTAACCCTGAAGAATGTATAGTAAGTGTATTTTACAGTAAACTGTACCATGAAGAATTTGCTCAAAATGCTTTAGTAGCTGTTTCAGGAGTTGAATCTTCACAGAACTGAGTATCCGAGAATCCTTTTAACTTGATACCAAATTTATAAAGCCAGCTGTTCCTGCAAGTCCTACTGCTCTAGCTGTTATTCATCCTACTCACTGAATGCTGGTTTTCTCTAATTGATAGATGTTTTTGAAACTAAGGGAGAGGAGGATTTCCACATCAGTCTTTTCATTGAAATAGGAAGGCTCACTTTCCTGAGCCCTGTTCAGAATCCTACAAAGATTCCATAAATCTTATATAAATCTCCGGGTTGCAGCAGAAGAGCCTAGATCTCTGTATAATTTTTGTAACCCTGGGAAGGACATTTAATATATTAATTGTTTAGATGTGTGGTAGAATGCAAAGGGATTCCTTCCCCTTGATTTTCACAAGGCTTGCACTTAGAAATAAAAGAGTTCTGGGGCAGCAAACTAGAACTCCCATTTTAGCTGCAGCTTTGCTTGCATAAAATGGTTGGTTGGATGGCTTGACGGGTGTCACAAAGCCTTCCATTGAAATTTTTAAAGTAAAACTTGGTTGAAGATTCTGATCTTATTTTCTTTCTCTGGCTTTATGTAAATCACATACAAGGTACTCTGGGGAGATAGCAGAGACCCAGTTGCTTTCCGGTGCTTTGCCTCTACCATGGTCTACTCAAGTTTGGCTCCTGGGAAGAGGCTCTCCTTTCTCATACTTATGGGGGGTTCCCGAGTCTCTTCAATCTAGAAGCTCTTCGGTTTTCTCATGCAGTTTTAGCCTAGCTGCTAATAAAGAGTCAGGGGCTTGCTCTTTTTGCTACAAAAAAAAATGTTCATATCAAACCTTTGAATGCTCTGGCAGTGCCATAATGTAGATAAGCAAGCATGTCGGCCAGCCCGCTAGAAACATTCTGTGGCACTAAGATGGCAGTGAGGAAGGAGTAAAATGGCGTCACCATGAACACTGTGATAAGAGGTGGAGCGCATGAGTTATTTTTCTTTAATCAAGTTTGAGGACACCTCTAGTAGCACTCCTTTGCCAATTTACAGTTGTTTTTTTATCCTGTTAGAAGATGGAAATTTTGAGATTTTCCTGAAGTAAAAGACTTAATTAGCATTTATATCTCAATAGCTTCCGATTGTTCCTTTTAAGAAATTGGTGACAGATATGGATAAAATACATTTTAAAATATTTCATATTAGTGCTTTTGAAACTCCTTGCTTTGTGTTTTCTTCTTTCTTTAAAAAAAACGTAGAAACATAACTTCTTCCAGTAGAGGATGGATTTTAGAAAACAGGACAGTACGAGTCTCCTTTATGACAAGATGAAGCCAGCATTCCTATGAAAAGATGTTATTTGTTTTTGAGTCTGTTTTCATTCTAGCTCTGTGTGGGCTTTGGTTATTTTATATTTAAAATATATGTTGCCACCTTCAAAACCCAAGTTCATTTCTTTGTGGTTCAAGGTATGGATTATTTTGGAAGTGAACTGTAGTCATGGTAGTAGGACAATGCTAATTTCTTACCTGTTCCCATGTCTCATGGAGTTGGAATTTCGGGAGCCGGCCTCAGAGTTTATGAAGTATTATCAGCTCATCTTGCAGTTAGATACAGTACGGTTTACAGTAGTTAAATAACTTTCTCAAGGTCATCCATCTGGAAAGCAGTTGATTTGCCCTAACTTCAGGCCACCTGACTCCTTATCTTTGCTGTGCTGTGTATGCTACTGTCTACATCTGATTGCCTGTCTTTCTCTTTGTGGGCTCACTGGTGACTGGTGGCCCTAATGGATTGAGCTTTCGGCAAAACCTATATTTACTTCAGCCGCTTAACTCATGGAGATGTTCCTACTCGTCTTGCCAGAAATGACTTAATTGAACTGTGCCTGGAGTCTTTCCGGGCCTGTGTTGATAGGCATTTATAAATTTGTCATTTATAAACGAACATTGAAAAATAAGACATTCTGCAAGTTGAGCTTTTAGGTCCATTATGTTGTCTCAGCTCAGAGGAGGAAGTGCTCATCTCCTGGGATAGTCATGAGCGTCACATCCGTCTGCCCCGAGCTTCGATGGAGCCGGGCATTCTGACATCCCCTCCCAGCAGATCATTCCTCCAGCTGTAAGGTATGAGGGATCCCGTAGTGCAGGCTTGTCCCTTTTCCTAGTAAGGATGGGCTGGGCGAAAAGTCAGTTTCAGGCTGTTTGTATTCGTAAAGTGGTCTTGCTCTCTCTCCCGTTGTTTGTATTTGCCACTCCAGCTAAGCAGTGTTTTCTGTTTCCTGTACCCATGGTGATTAATGGTGAATGGTGTATCCTGTGGTATTCCCTCAACACTGACAGGGTGAAGTAAAAACGTTTCCAAGCTTGAGGTTTTAGAGAGTGCAATCCCAACGACTGTTAGCAGGGCAGAAGCGTACCGTGGCAAATTCCACGCAAGACAACGGAAGTTAGAAAAGTCTCTGGCTCGTTTTAGTGGACTCCAGACAAATGTCTGAAAAAGAATTTCTGAATAAGAAGAAACTGCAGCAAAACCAAAGCTCCCTTTTCTGTGACGGCCATGATGATCCGTCCCGTAGGCATAGGCAGTGCTGCATAGTGGGAGGGGCTGTGATTTCCGACTGCAGTGTGAGTGACTGACACCGTGTGCCAGTAGGGAGTTAATATGACACGTGGTTCTCAAACATGGCCTTCCCCAGCGGCGCGCCTTTTGCTTGCTAAGTAGAACTGGATCTTGAGCGCTGTGGAGACGGCCTGGCATGGCCTGGCCAAACCCACTAGGTTCCCACCTCACTGGCTTGGAGACACACCCTCCGCTGTCAGCTCTCACAACCCCCCAAATCTTGCTTTTGTTTCCTGTTTCCAAAGGGAAAAGACACTAGATAGCAAAGCAGGGGATCTGTGGCTTGTTTTTTTAATACAATATGAGGTTGTTTTACTGAGTTCTTTTAGAGTTGGTTTGGGGGATGGTGGGGGCAGTGGTGGCCACGATAAAGGCCATTATTGGAGCATTCCCATTTTATACCGCAGTGCGTTTTGAGTACCCAAGGTTCTTTGAATGTGGACCGATCCATCTCCAAGATGGGAATCAGTTCCTCAAAGACCTATTAAAACATTTTTATCATCCCTTAATGCGTATCCTCCTTTTCTTACCTTCCTGTCACTTCAGGTGGCTATGGGATTAATATTTTTTCGATCTGTTCATACCCTTGAGTGAGGAGAGGGTTCTGGTGCTGGTTTTTAAAGCCAGACATACTTTGCCACACTGTTACATACCATTTGCAAAACTACATTGAAGTTTTCTTTTCAGAATCCCCCCTGTTCTTATGTCCCCAAAGGTTAGCCCGAGCAAGTGCACTAGTTTTTTTTGGTGATGGCAGGGAGGAGGGTGCGCAGGGAGATAAAATGTTCAGAGTTGCTGACCTTGCTTTCTCCCATGGGGCCACCTCAACAGTCTGAGAACAGTTGGCCGGCTGCCCTCCCTCCATCTCTGTCTTGGCTTCTAGTGTTCCTGTTCTTCCCTGCCCCACTTCTAGTACTGGAGAGAGAAGAGGATGGCCAGCAGAGGCCCAAGCCACTGCAGCGTGGCACATCCTGCCGCATCATGGCCTCTTTCACTAGGACACAGGCTCTGGCTTGTTTTTCATGAAGTGGTAAGGTTATCAGCACTGAGCAAGCCATATCATCTCCCCAGACCTCTTGTGACCAGCAGGGGAAACTCATTTATGCAACCCTGAAAGGTTACTGCAGGGCTTTGCTGGATTTGGGAGGCGGGGAGGGGTGTTCTGCCGAAAACATTTTTTCCTCCCTAGTGCCTAAATCGCCCTCGTTTATGATCCTACTCGTCTATATTGTGCCCTTAATACTTGATCCCCCTCTGCACGTGGCCCCCAATGACTGAGCTGAACAGATTGCTTTCCTTTCCTGGATGGCCAGAGGTAGGTAACATAACAGGACTGCCCTGGGCTCCCTGCAAGGGCACAGCTGGGTTTGCAGCGGTAGCACAAGCGATTTAAATGGCCCTCACAGGGGGGACAGCCCTTACTTAACCTCAGCCTTACTTTGCAAGGACAGTAACTCAAAGTGCTGATAAGCAGCCCTTGCTTCATGACTTGGTGTAGAAATAGGAAGAGGCATCTAGTAGTTATGTGCCTACATTGTGTTGACAAGGGAGGTGTGCTGTGCCCTCCTGCACCCCTCACTGCCGCACACGGGAGTGGCATGTCCCTGTTCTCAAAAACCTTCCCTTCTGGGTCATGGTGAGTCCCGCCTCTTACATTGTCTTTCTTTACTCAGTACTGAAAATCTTGGAAGTTGGGTTTTTGTTGTATGGTAATTACTTTCCCTTCTCTTTCTCTTCTTCATTCTTCTGTGGGTTGGAGAAGATAATAGGAAGGGGTCCACAAAAGGCAGTAGGTGGACTCGTGTGAATGGCTCTCTCAAAGGCCTGTGGCTTTTCCAGACGGCACAGACAGGTGAGGTGGAATTTCATCACGCCTGGATTGGCATGCCCTTGAAGAGACCAGGCATGCCAGCCCCCTTAAGTCAGTGCTGCCCAGAAGGCCCTAGGCAGATCCAGAAGGAGGCACTACTCAGAGCTGTGTGTTCTTAGGTTTAGAATCTCCTTGGACACATTGAGGTAGATTTAACTTGTGAGAATTTGTAGACCATTCTTTAAACCAATTTGAATTATGGGAGCAACTGATTTGTTTTGCCTTAATGGACCCAGATCTGTCACCTGATTGCGTGGTCCTTTGTTTAGCCCAGGAGTAGAAACCATGTACAAAATGGGACCCTGAAGCCTGACAGTGACAGATGGCCTGGTGCCCATGCGGCGCCATGTTACAGCGACAGGGTTTGCCACCTGTGGCTCCAGAGCTGCCTGCAGGCCTATGGATCTGCTGAGCTGGCAAATGGTGGGACTCACAGCCACTCTTGCAGGGTCTGCTGCCACCTGCTGAATGAGAGTGGCTAGACTTTTGCATAAAAGCACAGTGAAAGATCCTACAACAGCATTAAAAACATGGTACAGTTGGTGATGTCAGCTGCCAGCTTAGCACTGCTTTTTGCAGGGGGATTTTTTTTTTTTAACACTTATTTTTGAGCAAGACAGAGCGTGAGTGGGGAAGGGGCGGAGGGGGTGGGGCGGACACAGAATCCGAAGCAGGCTCCGGGCTCCGAGCTGTCAGCACAGAGCCCGACGCGGGGCTCGAACTCACAGACTGCGAGATCATGACCTGAACCAAAGTCGGACACCCAACCGACTGAGCCACCCAGGTGCCCTGCAGGGGGATTTTTTTTTTTTTTTTTATGTTTTATTTTTTTAATTTTTTTATTTTTTAATATATGAAATTTATTGTCAAATTGGTTTCCATACAACACCCAGTGCTCATCCCAAAAGGTGCCCTCCTCAATACCCATCACCCACCCTCCCCTCCCTCCCACCCCCCATCAACCCTCAGTTTGTTCTCAGTTTTTAACAGTCTCTTATGCTTTGGCTCTCTCCCACTCTAACCTCTTTTTCTTTTTTTTTTTCTTTTTTCCTTCCCCTCCAGGGGGATTTTTTAAAGACCTCTATCTGTGCATCTGCTTTTTAAAATATGATGCGGTCTGTGAAGAACAGTTTAAAGTATTAAACTTTTGTAGAAAACAAGCTATGGGATTGACTCTAAATACGTGAGTTGCAGGATAAAGCCTGGATTTGCTATTCATATCGTATTCCTTGCAAAAGAAGATTTCACCGTCTCTTAGGCGTTTTAGGCTGACATTTTATGTATTCTTACTGTATTGCGTTAAATATTTCTCTGATGAAATAACCAAACATGCTATAAGACCATATGAAATCCCCCCAGATTTTAAAAATGTTTAAATTTAAAAATTTCTCTGTTCATCTTTTAGGCTTTATCAGTAATGAACATCTCTTTGCACCTGCAAATTCCTCGAGGCGTTCTCCGTGGGCACCACAAGGGAGCTAATGAAAAGCGTGTCCACGCCATCTGATAGGCCCAGCGGCTCTGAGCACTGGCAGGGTTTCCGTTGTGCCCATCTGAAAACAGCATCTTGCTTTGTCCTTCCTCACTTTCTCCTCCAGTAGCAGTTTTACTTTTGTAAAAAATTCACCCAGGAGAAGGTTTCAGAAGAGGTCATTTGTTCAGAAATTGGGAAGATGGGAAATTTAGGAGAGGTTAAGGGAATAGGCATTTTACTCAGAATGAGCAGAAGCAGGATAATGGGTATAACTCACACTCCTGTCTTTTTAGAAATCAGACACTTCTCCGTTTCACTATCTAAAGGTAATGGCTACTTGCCGTGCTTATTGGAATTCTGGTTTCCATCTTGGAACAGGCCCTCTTGAGGATTCCGTCTGTTAAGCTTATTTTTTGATCTGCTTAGTTTTCTTTTCCTTGTTTCATTACCTTCTTAGCTGTTGCTTGTATCTTGGCAATGTTTTTTTAATCCACAGTGACCATTTTCTCCTGTCACTGCTTGCTTGTGTTACTATTTTGGTTTGGAATATTGGTTACAGATCTATTAATTTGTACATTGTATGAAATGAGAGAAGATACAAGGCTTTTACAGCACTCACTATGTGTTTTTGTCAGATACCTTCTCGTAGGCAGTCTGGCCTGCTGTGGGGGCTTCACTTTGAATTTTTGACAGAGTAGATTGCCGTTGACAGTTGATCTTTTGAAGGGGAAGAGACACGGAATGGTCTTTTGTGTTTTGAAGGGGAAGGAGCATGTAAAATACGGCTTTTGCCATATCATTGTATCTTTTTTGTTTAATTTTTTAACGGCCAGGAAATCTGTGTTCAGAGTCTTCATTTCAAACTGTTTACGTAACTGTCCGGCAGAGCACTTCTTCCTCGTAGACGGGAAGCACTTTTCGCCATCTTACTTTCCTAGCTAAAATGGACACCAGAATTCTTCTCCCAGAGACCCTTATTTCTCACAGTTCTCACTTTTGGGAAGCAAATAAGCTAAGAGAATTTGGCCATTTGACAAAAACATCCCTGTGCCCACTCCCGTCTTCTGCAGTAGGAGTTAGCTGCCACTTGTATTCTGAGACCCAGTCTGCCTGGTGACTAAAAATAAGGCCGTTTCATGCCTGTCTTTCCCAACGTGCGCCATTTCAAAGCTCGTTCGGCTGTCAGGTACCTGAGATGTAACCACACGTTTTTTAGGAGAGTTGGCTTAGCTTGCGGTTATGTTCTGGGTGGTTCTTGGTTAGTACAGGTGTCCTTTGCTTTTCAAAAGTTTGTGTTATGCCACTTTGCTTTTATAAAAGACCTACATTAGTACCTGTGTGCTAACCAAAAGAAATTCAAAGAGGACTTTTGTTTTTATGAAAAAGGTGAAAAGCAAAAATAGCCTTCAGCATCTGTTTTGTAGCAAGCAGTTAGAGAGGCAGCGTGCACTGGGCAGTGGCGGCCAAAGCAGCATCACCAGACTCCTTCCCTGGGAGCCACACCGGCATCGCGGCCTCGGCCTCAGCCGCCAGAGCTCTTTGAACTGTGTCTGTGAGCATCTGTGCTTTCTCTTGATTTATTTTGTGCATCCATTAACAAGATGTGCCTCAAGGTATCAGAAAAGCCTAAGAGAGTTTATTTTTGGGGTCTGGGAAAACTCGGAATTTTTTGCACAGGTGTTAATGGTAATTGCTTCTTCGCTTTATTTCTTTTTAACTTATGAAAGGGTTCAAAGGTATGTTCTACTTTCAATAGCAGGAGAAACCTTTATACATTACAGGGCAGCCCACTTCCCCTGTTAAAGATGGAACACGTGGCTGGAGATCTTGGACAGCTGTACAGTGTGTATTGTTCCACAGCAACAAACAGTAATAAGAGTTTGAGACGCCATAGAGTTGACATCTAGAGCAATGATTTCCAGCTTTTTGTCTGTGATCCTTAGAAGCATTATATTTTACACCATGACCCACTTCATACATATAAATGCTTTCAACTATATAATTGAAAGGAAACTTTCACAAAACAGTGTTTATGTATACCACATATCTCTGTTGCATTTTATTTCATTAAAAAAAATGCTAATCGATTTCATGACCCATTTACCGGTTCTGACCCACATTTTGAAAAACACCATTCTCAAGGAATGCCACAAACTTGATATTTATCTATTGTCTCATTCTTCCCCTCACTGTGTGACATAAGGGGAAGAAATGAATAAATATTCAGTCATAAAATATGTTTATTCTACCTTGATTTGCTGTGATAGAGACAGTATGGTAGGATGGAAAAAGGTAGAAAAGGGGTCAGAAAATTTGGTTTCTAAGTCCAGGCTTTGCTACTAACGAACTAGGTGATCTAAATAATATGGAACCACAACATTGTAGGGTTGATAGAAGCTCTAGAAACCATCTCGTTTGGCCCTTTCAACGTTTAAACCTATATTAATTAAGGACCTGCATTAAAGTATGATCCAGTTAGGCAGCCCCGAGAGATAGCTTAGTATTGGGTTAAAAGCAAGGACTAGGGGCGCCTGGGTGGCGCAGTCGGTTAAGCGTCCGACTTCAGCCAGGTCACGATCTCGCGGTCCGTGAGTTCGAGCCCCGCGTCGGGCTCTGGGCTGATGGCTCGGAGCCTGGAGCCTGCTTCCGATTCTGTGTCTCCCTCTCTCTCTGCCCCTCCCCCGTTCATGCTCTGTCTCTCTCTGTCTCAAAAAAAAAAAAAAAAAAAAAAAAAGTTGAAAAAAAAAAAAGCAAGGACTAGACCCAGATATGTGTAATGCACACGTAGCATGGCGTCATCCCCATAGCCATGAAAGGGTTTGCCTTTACTTGTACTGGTATAACAGAATTCTCTGAGCCTTCAACTCATCATTTGTAAAGGGGAATAATAGGGGACAAAGAAAACAAACTAAAGATACTTTGCTTCCCTCTTGGACTCCCACCTGTTTAGAAAGAAAAGGAAGTTTTTCTTTATTTTCTTGATTTAGAAGAAAATAAAATATAGAATAAATAGAAGTACTATTCCCTAAGTATCTTGGTAACATTTGGTCTCTTGACAACTGTGTTTAAATTTTGCCTCTTCCTTATCCTTGTTGGGGTCCCGTGGTCCAGTTAGTTAAATGCTCAGATTCTGTTTCTTACCTGTAAAATGGGGAAGGGGTGGATGGGGGCGGGGGGAGTGATCATGCCTGTTTTTTCATATTGTTAAAAGATTAGCCATAATGTCTTTGCATTGCTTAGAGCAGCGTCTGGCCCTTAGTTGCTTGCTGAATGGGAGCTGTTATATGTTATAGAAAGCTTGAAACCAAAACGCATTCAAGGAGCCAGTTAGAAGAGGGTCAGTTTCCAGGACTCTGGCAGTGAGGAGCAGTATACAGATGGGGAAGTCAGGAGTAGTTATCTTACTTAGCAGGCCGGTAGATGTTTGTGGAGTGTTCTTTTACTGAGTGGGCTGGCAATAGACCGGTTAGATGGGAGACTCTGAGCAATTAAAAAGTGCTTGTTGGCAAGAAGAGGGGGCGTTAGGGATGTGGTGCTGTGAGGGTCACAGCTAAATGACTGGCATCTTAGTGGGAGGTGACCAGGGTCTTCTCTGTAACAGGGAGCCCCACCCGATGAGAAAAGGCACCTTCAGTTCACCCTTCACGCTCTCAGTCCTACGGAAAGCCCATTCTCTGATGAGCTCTAAAGGCATGTCTCTGGGATGCTAGGTGTTAGAGGTGCCTCACAGAAGGAATTGGAAGGAAAGGAAACGTGTGGAAAAGGGAAGTCAGGGGAGAGATCTGTGCGAAACTTGGGCTGAGGCAGGTATTTTTCTGCCCGACTAGTTCTTTAATTTGTTATTTTCCCTTGAGGTGTGTGTTCTTTAAAGGAAAGTAACTGCCACTAGATGGCACACGGATCCCGGCACTATTCCCACTGCATAAATTATTATTCTTTTAAAGATTCTTTTCAAAAGATAGGTCACCAGTGTGTTGTTTTTGAAAATAAAATATGATATGTAGCCTTTTTTTAGTGTTTCATTTTAGAGAGGAATAAAGGATTAAAAATTGAAATTCAAAATCTACGTATCTTGGGGGTCTAGTTTGCACTATAGAAGAAAGCTCAGTTGTTGAGGTATGTAATGGCTCATGGTCTTTGTTCATAGGAAGATGATGTCTAAAATGTGATGCTCATGCACAAGTGGTTGATTTACTTATTAGTGAGACTTTTGGAATGTAGGTTTATAGTGAATATTTTCAAGAGGAGTATAATCTGCCCCTAAAGCAACATCTGTTTTTCTTTCATTCATTACTACTTGACATTTCATCTCTTAGAAAATTTGGAATTGTGTTTCTTACAGAAAATTATGTTGCTTTTAAACAAATGTATCTGATTATTGCTTTGCATCTGTGTTTTAAGAGTGTGTGTGTGTGTGTGTGTGTGTGTACACGTACCTGGGTTAAATGTGGACGTGGCTACATTAAAGGAATTGGATGGATGGGCTGGTCACTGGAAAGAGCAGAGGAAGTCCAGAGGGAGCACGGGGTGCTGGGCACAGCCCCTCCCACCCCAACTAAAAAAAAAATGACACCAGGCCTGGTTAGGCAGTGGTTGTCACCCCCCTACCCCAGAGGTGGCTTGTGTAGACAGTCCACCTCCCAGAGCAGCAGCCGGGAAGAGGTGCAGCAAAGCACAGTCTATGCCTACTCTTTGTTTGCAAGCAGCATTCAGTGACAATTCCATAGCTTTGTTTATAAACTGTGATACTAAAACCTTTAACTTTAGCCAGTAAAGACTGCTTGTGAAAGGGAAATTACAGTAAAGGTTTGTTGAGTTGATTCATTTGCTGGGAAGGGTATAAGGATCTGTTAAAATCCTCCCCATCATCTCGTGTCTGGTTTCCCATCATCTCACATCTGGCCAAAGGCAGGGATGTGGTGATAAGCTGCCTCCTTCTGAATACACCACACAGGGTCCTAACTTTATGTGCTCTGGTTTAGTGAGGCCACTGCATTAGCAAACAAGTGACGATGCCTTTCCCCACCCCACCCCACCCCACCCTACCCCACCCCACCCCACCACCAAATAGCAGCGTAGATATTTGGAGCAGCCTTCATGTTGTGCCCTCAGCTGCCACAGGGACTGCCCAGAGCAGCCTATGAGGGGAGCATTTCCTGGGCTCCTGGCCATTACCCTTGTTCATTCCAATGTATTGCCAGGTTGGGGTGTGACAGGTGTGGGAGAATCATGGGCCACTATGTAAGAGATCAGGGAAACCTAGAATATTAGTAATATTTTATTTAAATTTATATGCCCAACTATAGTACCTCTCCCCCCCCCCCCCCCCCCCCCCTTTTTCCCCCCCCCCCCCCCCATAAGAATCAGCAACTTCATACCTGGGACTGCTTGAATAACATATATTAAAATGTTATAGTTGTTAAAATATAATAGGCGACCAAAAATTAACCATGGGGAGCTTGGGTGGCTCAGTAGGTTAAGTGTCTGACTCTTGATTTTGGCACATGATTTCGTGGTTCGTGAGTTCGAGCTCTGCATTGGGCTCCATGCTGACAGTGCAGGGCCTGCTTGGGATTCTCTCTCCTTCTCTCTCTGCCCCTCCCAAGCTTGTGTCCGCTTGCTCTCTCTCAAAATAAATAAATAAATAAACTTAAAAAAAATTAACCATACAGTAAATTTTTTAAATTTAGCATATCTTAAATAATGGTTTTTTAAATTTAGCATATCTTAAAATCTTTAGCTTAACTCTACTCTGTATTATGTTCCCTCAGAGAGTTCATATTTTTGGGCATTTCTCTCTTTGATGTCACCAACAAATCTAAATCTAATTGATTCCAATAATAGAGCTACATGTATTAAACCTTGAGTCAAGCACTTGATTGCATTATCTCATTTAATATTCATTTTACATATGAGTAATAGAGAGTTTGGGTGACTTTGCACAATACATGCCATCAGTAAATGGAGGCACCATGATTTGAAACTAGGTCTGCATTGTGTTACTGTGTGGTTGTGTTTTGTAGGCATTTAGCCCCGTGCATATTTAACCAGACTTGTGGACTGTCTTCTGTTCCTCCCACCCATATTAAACAAGCAGCTGATATCATTGGACCTGAAATAGGGAGTACACATGGCAAAACCCCAGAAGAAATGTGTAGATTTTGGGGGGAGGGTATCCCAGCCATTGACAAATAAGTGGAAAACACCTGGATGAATGAATGGTGATGCTTCTACTGCAGTAGGAAGAAACTGGAGAATGAATTGAAAGCAATAGAGAAATCTAGACCAAGAAGCACTGTGAATGGCCGCATAGGTAAAGCTATATCTGTAATGTGGGCCGGTCGGAAATACTGAAGAGCAGTCTTGACTGTTCATTCACATTTGATATGTTTACAGGACGTGGGACTCATGCTACTGTTCCATGGGGACTTTACTTTCTAACGGCCATCATGTGCTTCCCAGAATGAAAGGAACTAGGAAACATCTGGAAAAACCATCTGTTCTGATGGTTTTGAGTTAAGAAATTTCTGTCAGGGTGAAGGTGGACAGGATAGTACATATCCTTATAGTTATTTTTTCCCCCTACAGTATACTTTTTTGATTACTTGAAGGTTAATTTTAACCTCAGTTGTGTCATTTTCCCCCCTTTCCTAGGGTTTCCTGAAGAATGAGAAGGACAATGCCCTGCTGTCCGCCATTGAAGAGTCTCGGAAGAGGGTAAGAAACGGCCCTAGCTGAACTGTGAGGGCATAGTGTATACCCGCAGTACAGGTTCTGGAAGCTGCAGCATGTGTCCTAGACCCAGCTCTCCTACTTAGTTAATTCACCAGAGGGAGTTCTAGGGAGTTGGAGGAAGATACGATGCTTGTATCTGTGTGTGTATTTAGTAACTGAAATGCATCTGAAACATAGATTCGCCAGTTAATTATTAAATTAATCCTGAAGTGGAAGGGTCAGACAATTCATTATTGCAGTATAAGTGGTATTTTGATTTCTACTGAATCAGCAGTTCAGAAAAGCAGGTATGACCATCAATAATTTTCCTTTGTTTCTTTTCCTTTTTTTTTATCATACAGTTTGACTTTCTGTGTTACCTTTCATATTAACAATTTCCCCAAGCTCTTAAAAAAAAAAGGCTTGGAGCTTGGTGCTCCAAAGGATGATAACTAAGTCGGTGAGAGCAGCAATACTTTGCATCAGGCATTCCCTCAAGATACTCCAAGATTGTTTACTAACATGTGTTATCTCCATTTTTTTCTGACAAGAATTAAAAGAACAAAACCTCTCCAAAACATCCCATTATGGAGTGAGAGATTTTTTAGGCCACTGGAGTCCTTTACGGAGGGAGGAGGAAGGTTAGCAGTCATGTGAACTTGGTTCTAAAAATGCAGCTCTTCCCCGGAAGGAGGCTGGAAGGGTTCATGCCAGTCTGCCAACGGTGGCTGTCTTGGCAAAAGTGAATAGGGGTGAAGGGAAAACCTCCGTTTTGCTGTTTACTTTATAACTCTTATCAAGTAAAATATGTTTATGTATTATTTATGTCGTTTAAAAAAATAATAAAGAAAACATACGCTTCTCAGTGTGCTTCATTAAAATGTTCTTTGCAGGTGGAAATGTCTCAGGAGGGCTGACGTGAGTGAGATAGGGCAGCAGGGGAGCTTGCCAGCTCTAATTTATAAGAAGATGTTCCGAAGGCATTTCTTTAAATGACCGAAAATTTTAATTATCAGAGTAAAAAAATCCCTAAAATTTTATTAAGTATATTTTTGGCAATAGTATTTATCCCTGGAAATAGAGGAATTCACTTGATTCAGATTTGAAAAAAAAAATTTTTTTTAATGCTTTTTCTTGTTCACACTTCAGTGAGTTACTCACCAACATTGATTCTCCTGCTGTAGAGAACCAATGAAATTAAATTAGGATTGTCAAATGCCACTGAGCCTTATTAATCCATTTACCCTGCGGAATGTGTTTCTGGAATTGGCAGCCTCTGAACGTTGTGCCATACTGAGACTAAATGTGCAGCCAGCCAAAACATTTAAGTGACATACCACAGTGCAAAATGTGTGCATATGTATTTGTGAGGGAGATGTTCCAGTGTTGGGGGCCGGCATGGGGGGAGACCTTTCACCTCTCTGGACACCAAGAGGCTAACCACTGAGCAAGAATTATTTTCAAACAAAAGGTGAGCAGCTTCCTGGCATTTTGGTGGTAATTTCATGTTTGAATAACTTGCCAATGTCCTGCTGAAATGCCAAGAAAACAAGCTACAAATCCACAAATGTGTCCTATCTTTTTCCATTTGGTGCATCCCAGCAAAAACAGAACAACATTATCAGAACATATGTAGAGTTTCTAAAAGCCAGCAACAGCTCAATAATAAACGGGTGTGAAGTCAAAGCATATTGCCCTCTTCCCTTTATGAAATTGGGGTTCGAGTGCTCCCCACCTGTTTTTAATTCAGTTGCCCAGTTCTCTTCCTGCCTTCCTTTCTTAACTGTGTTCAAAGAGATTTACACACGTAATGTGAAAGATTCCAATTTAATTTATAATGTCTCCACTGCTCTGTCATTTTCTGTGGTTTGTCTTTTCTTCCTTTTAATTTTTACACATCCGCACAGCCTTTGAGGTTATTCCTTTTCTCTTCCCTTGGATTTCTTTCCTTCTTGTCCCTACTGTTCCCTACCTTTCACTTTGTCTCAGACCCTCACTGTCCTTCTCTTAGTTGTCAGTTAGTAGCTCTGTCGATCCTCTCTCACTAGCTCTTCTGGTTGACACTCTTCTTTGTACCTAATCCAGTGGTTCAGATGTGGGTCTGAAGGGAATAGGCTGGAATAGGGCAGATGGGTGGCTGATCATTCCTGATTAGCCCACAAATTCAATGTTCATTAGCTCTAATGTAATTAAGATAAGCTGGAGGTTGCATGGTCAAAGGAAGAGAATTTTAATGTTGGGCCATTTATTTTTATTGGAAGCTCCTTATCACACTAATGATGAATGGAACCACAGTGCTGTTCATTCAAGTTGTGATGCTGTTTCTGAATGAGTAGCCTGGCACACTGCTCAGATGTATCTGAGGATTTGAGCCCAGAAAACTGCCAGTTTTCAAAGGACTTCCCTGTGTTCTTGAAACAGGAGTTCTTGGCACGTAGGTGGGCAGCCTGATGAATAGGTATTGCTTAATTCCCACTCTTAATTCCCATTAAGGGTCACTCTGACCCTTAAATGGTGCTGGAAGTGTGTCCCCACCATCCTTATCAACAGGGTCTCTGGGTAGTATATTGTCTGTTTTCTTCAGCTGCTTTTACTATTCTGCCTTTCTTTATCAGCCAGAGGGCTTATCCTTAAGAAGAACTCTTGCATCAGTCTGGTGTCCTGGGTCAATACCACAGCTTAGTGCCTCACCTGTTGCAAGCTCAGAAAGCTGTACGGTCCGTCAGCCTTCCCCCACCTCCTTATTTCTGCCTGCCCTGGTCCTCGTGCCACATCACCCTTCATTTTCCGTTGCTGGGAGAGGCTCACCGCTGAGGGAGTTGTTGGTTTGACCACTAAGTGGGAAGAGTTGAGAAGAAATTGCAGTTCACTTGTGCATGATTTCTGGTTATCCTCTAGGGAAATCACCCCTTCTCTTACCCTGCCACCGCCTTTCTGTTCCAGCGTACTTCTCTCTCTTCAAAATGTGGAGCTCTCATATTTCAGTTCACTAATGTAACGAGAGAAAGTGATTTTTTCCTTGGATATTTTTTCACTCTAGGCTGACTGGAATGGTTCCTTCTGCCTGACTGCAGCAAGAAGCAAGCCAGGTGGAAGACTGTAAAGTTTATGATTATAATTTCTCCTGTGTCTTTAGAATACATATTAGAGAAGAGTTTCATTGATAAATGGACCAAAATCAGACTTGCAGGATATGCCAGCCTTCTTCCTAATCATTTGTGTGTGTGTGTGTGTGTGGTATCTACCTCTTTCACATTTTAATAAATATTGGTCCATACTCAAACATCCCATTGGTAGGAAGAGTGTATGTGATTTTTCTAGCAGTTTCCCAGAGCTCATGTATATGGGTATTATCAGTATAAATTATGTGTTGCCAAAAATAAAATAGGCATCGCTAATACTCATTCCCTTGGTGCTGCCTAATTAGATGCCAATCTGATAGCAAATGAAATGGCTTTTTGAAAAGTGGGCTTAAGCTGATGGGAGACATGGTCTGCCAATTAAAGAATAATAGACTAAGAACTTAGGTCATGATTTAGTGTGTCTAGAAGTTGCTTTCACTGATCTCTTCAAAAGGTTTTGTTTTGTCTTCTTCCTTCCCTCCCTCCCTTCTTTTTTGTCTTTCTTTCTCTCTCTCTTCTTTTCTTTCTTTTCTTTTCTTTCTTTCTTTCTTTCTTTCTTTCTTTCTTTCTTTCTTTCTTTCT
>NW_026057588.1:31698779-31788628 GCF_023721935.1 Panthera uncia
TCCCACCCACAAAGATAAACAAAATAAAAAAGACAATAACAAGTGTTGACGAGGATATAAAGAAACTGGAGCCTTCAGATACTGCTGGTAGAATGTAAAAATGGTGCAGTTGTTTTGGAAAACAATTTGGCAGTTCCTCAAAAAGTTAACCATATAAACACAGAGTTACCATATGACCTAGAAATTCCATTCCCAGGTATACACCCAAGAGAAGTGAAAATAGCTGGTCACACAAAAACTTGTACATAAATGTTCTTAGCAGCATCATTCAGAGTAGCCCAAACGTGTGAACAATCCAAATGCCCATCAACTGATGACTGGACAGAATGCAGCATGCCATACAACAGAATATTATTCAGTGTAAAAAGTCCCGATACGTGCTACCACATGGATGACCTTTGTAAACACGTGAAAAGACACTGGACACAGAAGGCCACAGATGGAATGATTTCATTTATAGGAAATGTCCAGGAAAGGCAAATCCACAGAGAGAAAAGTAGATGAGTGGTTGCCAGTGGCTAGAGAGAGGGAAGAACAGGGATAACTGTTAATGGGCATGGGGACTCTTTTTGGGGTGATGAAACATTTTGGAATTAAACAGTGGTGATGAATACACATTTCTGTGAACATATTAAAACAAAATCACTGAATTGTGCTTCTTTCAAAGAATGAATTTTATGGCACTGAGTTGTATCTCAATATTTTTTTAAAAGCCATATAGGCCAGATACAATGTATGACTGATCCTTGCTTGGATCCTGATTTTTAACGTTTATTTATTTTTGAGACAGAGAGAGAGACAGAGCATGAACGGGGGAGGGGCAGAGAGAGAGGGAGACACAGAATCGGAAGCAGGCTCCAGGCTCTGGGCCATCAGCCCAGAGCCCGACGCAGGGCTCGAACTCACGGACCACGAGATCGTGACCTGAGCCGAAGTCAGACGCTCAACCGACTGAGCCACCCAGGCGCCCCTGGATCCTGATTTTTAAAAAACCAATTGTCAGTGGAGCCCCTGGGTGACTCAGTTGGTTGAGCACCTGACTTCGGCTCAGGTCATGATCTCGCAGTCCGTGAGTTCAAGCCCCTGCTCTCTCTCTGGCTCAAAAATAAACATTAAAAAAAATAATTGAAAAACCAATTGTCAAGAAAAAAATTGTGAGAAAATTGGGGAAAATGAATACTAATATGCTATCTGATATTATTTAGAGATCACTGGAGGGTGGGTGATGGGCATTGAGGAGGGCACCTGTTGGGATGAGCACTGGGTGTTGTATGGAAACCAATTTGACAATAAATTCCATATTAAAAAAAAAAAGATCACTGTGATGTCAAAAACAAAACAAAACAAAGAACCCTTATTTTTTAGTGATATGTACAGAAGAATTACGGATAAAACAATATAATGTCTGACATTTGCCTCAAAACACTATAGGTAAGGACGTATAAATAAGATTGGATATGTGTTAAAAAACTGATGAAGCTACATGATGGGGTTCCTTATTATCTCAATGTTTGAATATGTTTTAAGTTATCTCAATAAACATTTTTTTAATTTTAAAAGCATATATTTGTAATTGCTTATACAGACACAGAATAGCTCCAGATATACACATAAGAAATGTATAATACTGTTTCTCTCTGGGAAGCAGAATTGGATGGAAGAGGATATATACGTAGAAAGAAGACTCTTCACTCAATGTCCTTCTTAAAAGTAATTCTAGAGCAAAAAGTTATCAGCAACAGCGTACCATTACTGGTGCTCAGCAGATATACATTTTTAAATATCCATTATATTTTGAGGGAGAAATCAATGTAAGCCCTGTTTTATAGATGACCCACTGAGTTTAGCGCAGAATCTCAGTTCCCCAGGGAGTCAGGGGTAGAACTAAAAACGCTCTTGTATTTCTTATCCCCGATCCGGCCCTCAGGAACACTCACCTTCACTTACAACTCTGTGCCACTTAAACAGTGCCAGATTTGATTGCATAAAAGTAACCACCAAAGAAAGTATGCTTCTGGAGACTGTATTAAGCTTCCAGGCTCGATCTGATCCAACCATCAGCAAGAGCCAGGCATTCTACCTCTCACTGGTAGCCAGCCAGGTGAAATCAAGAAACTTGACATTTGGGGGACACAGAGAAAAACCCTTTGTGAGCAGAAGTGATGGGACCAGGGCTTTGGCTTTGTAAGCACTTCTGGGAAAGCACAGTTGTCATTTATCAGTTCCACTGGTTTCTAACATATTGCTTGGCAGGGCAGTTGACATATACTCTTGGGTATAAATCCTGCCTGGTAGAAAACAGTTTGGTAAACTAAATTTAGATCGGCTTGCTCAGAGACCCATGCATTCCTTCACAGCTGTGCTGAGGTCCAGCCCTGTACTATGGTTCATGTGTATTACAAGTAAACAGTGAAATGAAAGCTGCCACCCTACCTTGACTCTTGTCATCTGGGTCAGTGTCCGACTTCAGTCTTTTCACGCTGTTCCCGCTCTCTGAGCTGTAACAAAAAACATGGTAATTTGAGCTATGTCCAATTGTGGGGATTAAAACTTTGGGACACAGGAATTCCAATAACCATTATATGGGCCTTAGGTAGCCTCAAAGAACTGGGATGATCTGAAATGAAAAGTCTTCACTTCAGGTTCCTAATCACCTTCCAGTTACATTACTGTTATAAGGACAGCATAAACCCCTGGCCAATTCAAGGGGTGAAGCAGTAGATCTTCAGGCATCACCTAAACTTCAGATTCTTTGTTGTCCTTATCATTCATCTTGGTTAGAATCACAGATGGATTTTGAGAATATCCGGGCAATTTCATACATGATGAAAATTTATTTAAGTTCTTAAAGATTAAAGGAAATCTCTTTAGTGACATGTTAATGATTCTGAAAGTCACCCAAAAGACCTTCACTGAAAGACTATCTAGAGAAGTACTTCCCTTGCTGCGTAGCTTAGTGCAATACCCCAAGCTCCACCATTACTGCTAATATTTAGGGCAGTCAAAAAAAAAAAAAAAAAAGAATGCACTTCAACAAGGAAAGAAATGATCCCAGAAAGAAGGCTTTAATCACAGAAGGAAGGGATAGTGAACAAAGGAACTGGCAAACACAATCTAATTTGTGGTGTTCAACACGACCATACTCAAGTCCTGGACAGCAGTAGCATGTAAGGAAGAGGTGATTAGAGTGCAAAGTTCTAAGGTCAATGTATAATTTTGTAGGAAAGGAAGACAGCTATTTAACTTTAGGTTGTGCTAAGTACTCCTAGTAAGTTGCAAGGTTAGCCACCAAAAGAACAGAAACACCGCATGAATCCAAACCAGTAGAAAGAAAACGAATAAACAAAAGTTTTTAAAATCATAATTAATTTTTTTTAAAAATACAAGGAAAAATATCTTTTAAGTAAAAAGACAAGCAACATTAAGACAGCAGAAACTGTGTCAAAAATCCCAACAAATCCAAGCCTACCTGTAAAAACAGATGAACATACTCCATTTAAAATCAGATATTTATGAGACAATCCAAAAGATTTAACAAAAGTAAACAAAAACAAACAAGACCCAGAAAGATTGAAAGCAAAAGAGTAGCAAGAGTCACTAAGGCCAAACCCAAAGAAGGCTGAGATGCCCGGCACAGTATTAGGAAAACAGACTTTAACACCAAAAACATTACAAGAGGTAAAGTTTATAATGAAACAAAGTTTAATTCATTATGAACAAATAACAATTCTGCACCTGTATGCTTCTAATTAAAGAGTTTAAAATAGATATTCAACAGAACTCTGAAGAAAAATCAAGAAATCATCATTATAGTGGGAGATTTCAAAATACTTAAGTACTGACAGAGCAAGCAGACAAATATGTAAAGAGACAGAAGATATAAACAATACAATTAACCTGCTTATTTGGTGGTACCTACATAGAACCCAGAAATTTACAAAAAATAAATAAACAAACAGATTCTCCTCAAGCTCACTCAGAACATTTGTAAAAATTAACCTTAGGAGTAGGTCACAAAGCAAGTCTAAAGGAATTTCAAAAGAATTAGCACATATAAACCACGATGTAATTAAGACAGATATCAACAACAAAAGATAAATATTGTATGTCATAGATTCTAAGATACCACTGATAAGGTGTTAAAATGTGGGGGTAGGGGGAGAGCTTCATCTTAGTCCTGTGAAATATAGTTGAGTTACCTGAATATGTTTGGAAACTTTAAAAAATGTTTCTAATTCAGAAGTCAAAGAAGAAGTCATAATGGATATTTAAAAATAGTTGGAAATACAAAATCGTATACAGTGAAAGCTGAGGAAGAATTACACTTTCAGGTGCCTATAACTAAAAAGAAAAGATGAAAATTAATTAGCTAGGTATCTGACACTCATTTATAACAGAAATTATAAAAGAATAAACTTGAAGTAAAGAATACCCCAGAGAAAGAAGGTAGGAGAAATTAAGAAACCAGCCAAAATAAGAATAAAAATACAAGCCATCAATATATGGGATGAAAAAGGACACAATTACAGATACCACAGCAATCAGAAAAACAAAAAAACACTGGGGCACTTGCGTGACTCAGTCCATTGAGCATCTGACTCTTGATTTTGGCTCAGGTCATGATCTCACAGTTGTGAGATCGAGTCCCGCATTGGGCTCTGTGTCGAGCGTGGCACCGGCTTGGTCTTCTGCTTCTCCCTCTCCCCCTCTCCCCTACTTGTGTGCGGTCTCAAAAAAAAAAATAAATAAATAAATAACCCCGAATTGGGCCCTGTGCTGACAGAGTGTGGAGCCTGCTTAGGATTCTCTCTCTGTCCCTCCCCTGCTCATGTGCTCTCCTTCTCAAAATAAACAAACATTTTAAAATATCAATGAAAAAAATAAATGAATAGGGGCACCTCAGTGGCTCAACTGGTTAAGCATCAGACTTTGGCTTAGGACATGATCTCATGGTTGGAGAGTTTGAGCCCCTTATCGGGCTCTCTGTTCTCAGCATAGGAGACCGCTTTGGATCCTCTGTCCCCGCCCCTCCCCCCCCCCACCCCACTTGTGAGCTCACACACACATGTTCTCTCTCTCTCAAAAACATTTAAAAAATAAAAATAAATAAATAAAAATTTAAAGTTACTAAGAGTTATTAAAGAGTTATTGTTAAGGTTAATAAGAGCTGAGTGACCAGATATAAATACTCCAAATTGGCTGCACTTTTACAAACCAGCAACAAAAAAATTATAAAACGCCTAAGAATAATCTAATAAAATATATGCACAACCGTTACCTTTTGAAAGATAACTTTAAGACTTTATTGAAGAACATTAGAGGAAACAAATAAATGTATATATACCATGTGTAGAAAGACTCATATCCATAAAGATCTGTTTCCTCCATAAATTTATCAAACCATTTAATAGATTCCAATAAACTTGAAGAACTTAATCGAAAATTTAAATCTAGGTGTGCCTAGATCTAGGTGTGGCTCAGTCGGTTAAACAGCTGACTCCTCGGCTCAGGTGATGACCTCATGGGTTCAAGAGTTTGAGCCCTGCATCAAGCACCATTATACAACAGTGAAAATGAATGAATTACTCTGAGCTGACAACACGGAGCCTGGCTTGAGATTCTGTCTCCCTTTCACTCTGCCCCTGCCCCGCTTGCTCACACACTCTCTCTTTCTCTCAAAATAAATAAAAATAAACTTAGATTAAAAAAATAAAATTTAAATCTAACTAAAATTTATATGCAAGAACAAAGTGGCCAACAATAGACAAAATACCCCTGAGAAGGGGCGCCTGGGTGGCGCAGTCGGTTAAGCGTCCGACTTCAGCCAGGTCACGATCTCGCGGTCTGTGAGTTCGAGCCCCGCGTCAGGCTCTGGGCTGATGGCTCGGAGCCTGGAGCCTGTTTCCAATTCTGTGTCTCCCTCTCTCTCTGCCCCTCCCCCGTTCATGCTCTGTCTCTCTCTGTCCCAAAAATAAATAAAAAACGTTGAAAAAAAAAAAAAAATACCCCTGAGAAAAGTATAAGGGGACTTGCCTTACCAGATATCAAAGTTATTTATAAAGCTACAATAAGTACACAGAGTGGTACTGGTCCTATAGATCCAAGGAACAGAAAAAAGAAAAAGAAAAAAGAGAGAGAGAGAGAGAGAGAGAGAGAGAGAGAGAAAACTCCCAAACAAAGCCATATGTTTGGAAACTTGTTATAAGACAGAGAGTAACACTGAAGATCACTGGGGAAAGAGAGTAGTGTTTAGTAAACGTTGCTAGAAAATTAGCTACTCACTTGAAGAATAAAATTGAAAAGGGATCCCTAGCTCATACCTTCCAAAAAAAAAAAAAAAAAAACTGATTTCAGGGGCACCTGGGTGGCTCAGTCAGTTAAGCATCCGACTCTTGGTTTCGGTTCAGGTCCTGATCTCATGTTTGGGGAGTTTGAACTCCTTGCTGGGCTCTGTGCTGTTGGTGTGGAACCTGCTTGGGATACATTTTCTCTCTCTCTCTGCCCCTCCTTTGCTTGCTTTCTCTCTCTCTGTGTGTAAACTAAATAAACTTAAAAACAAAACTATCTTCAAAAGGTATAAACTTCCAGTTAAAAGTCATGGTGTTGTAATGTGTAGCAGGGTGACTATAGTTAATAACACTGTACTGTGTACATTTACAAGTTGCTAAGAGTAGGTCTTAGAAGTTTTCATCACAAGTAAAATAAAATGTGTAAATATGTATGGTGATGGATGTTAATTAGTCTTATTGTGATAATTTCATAATATATACATATATCAAATCATAATGCTGCATACCTGAAATTAATATAATATTATGTGTCTGACTGCCTTAGAATTTAAAAACCTTAAAATTAATTAATGAGAGTAAAAAGAAAAGCTGTAAACTGGGGGTTGGGGGGGGTAGGGAAATGTCAGGACTATATTTAAAAACAAACAAAACACACCTACAAATCATTAAGATAAATACAAATAACCCAGTAGAAAAATGGCAAAATATTTGAACGGACCTACCACAGAAGAGGACACCTGAATGGCAAATCAACATATGAAATACGTCAACTATATGTGAACTGGAAATGCAAATTAAGACAGCAAGGAAACACTATTTCACAAAATCACTACATCACTGATCTGTGCTGTCCGGTAGGGCGGCAGTTAGCCACTTGTGGCTATTTAACACTTGAAATGTGACTAGTGTGACTAAGGAACTGGATTGAAAATTTTAGGTTTTTTTTTTTTTTTTAATGTTTATTTTTGAGAGAGACAGAACATGAGCAGGGAAGGGGCAGAGAGAGGCGGAGACACAGAATCCGAAGCAGGCTCCAGGCTCTGAGCTGCCAGCACAGAGCCCGATGCGTGGCTCGAACCCGTGAACTGTGAGATCATGACCTGAACTGAAGTCAGACCCTCAATCAACTGAGTCACCCAGGCACCCTGAAGATTTTCGTTTCAATTAATTCAGATTTTGACAGTCACAGGTGGCCAAGTGGCTACCACACTGACCGGCACAGCTCTGGAGAAACATATGCACATACATAATAGAGCACGTCCTGGACCTATCAGCACCATTTATTATAGTTCAAGCATGCATCCACAAGAGAATGGACACATTTTAGTATCTCATAAAGCACTATTATATGACAGTGGAAATGAATGAATTACAGCTATATATACACGAACACACACAAAACTGTTTCAATCACAGAAACAATTGGAGTGAAAAACCAAATTTACAGAAGATCACATACAGAATGAAATTGTTTTTATAAAGTTCAAATACAAGCAAGCTATTACACTGTTTATGAATACGTATATAGGTAGCCAAAACAAAAACAAACACGAACAACCCCCTCCCCCCCACACGCAGAAACTACTAAAAGTAAAGAAAGGCAAAAATATGATAAACCAGACTTGGGAACGTGGTGTGAGAGCAGCAAGGCAGAAAAGCAATGGACAGGGAGCACAGAGGTGGACTCAATTTTGTTGATTATGTTCTAGGCACGAACCAGGCACCAGACTTTCACAAGCATCTGAATCACCTGCGGAACTTTGAAAATCAGACTCCCAGACCTCACTTCAAACTTAATGAACCAGAATTAATGAAAGGCCTAGAAGCCACATTAACAAACTCCCAGGTGATTCTAATAAACCCAGGGCTGGGTAGATTAGGAACTCCTGCCCCAGGAGACTAATTTATCACCTTGCCACAAAAAAACAATAATAATCGATGATCTAATAAAAGGTGATCTAAGGACTAAGGAAAAGAGATGGTTGTAACATCCATTCTGCTAGCAGCAAGACGCTGCTGAGAGGTATCTAACTGCCCACCTAGAGAGCCCTTTCTTGGTGAAGTCCAGTAAAACTGACCCAGGGCCAAATCCTGAAAGACACTGGGCAAGGCATGAAAGCTTACGTGAAAACTTGAAAGGAATAATTAATGGCTCAGGTAATTGGCCCTTTTCAGGTTACTGCTACTCCTCCCCTCCACCGCTGAACCATGACGACATTTTTAGACGTAAGCCATGTCCTAGGAACATCTGCAGCAGATAGATGGTGCAGCAAACCACAAGAGTGCATCAATGCGCTCCCTTAAAAACATGTGGCTGGTTGCCTTACTGATTTCCCTAACAGACTGCATTTGAACTTAACATTATTTCGCCCATGGTATGGTTGGTCAAACTGAAATGACCGGATTTAATCACTGGTGCCATTTCAAGATTTAGAAAGGGAGGAGCAAACGTAAGACAGAACTTATCAAAACCTCCAGGCAGTGCTGCCACCCCACATCAGAACCCCAGCCAGGTCTATCATGCGGTCACAGCTTCCAGGGTCTCAAAGGCCACGGTACCTTTGCAGCAGCTACTCCCGCTGCCCGAAATTTCTCCTCTCCCTCGTCCGCCAAAGCCCTACTTGTCTATATAATCAACATCTCCCTCTAATGCTTTCCCTACCTTCCCCAACCTGAGCTCACATGCCCTCTCCAGTGAGTTATGTGTTTCCTCCCCCCCTGCTCTCATTACACCCTACCCAAATCTTTTCACAGAACTCGCTCCCTCGTTTGCCTAGAAATAGAGGCCCAAATATTGAACTCCATACCTCTGTTACTCTGTAACCTTGGACAAATGTTCTCAACCCATCAAACTTGTACTTCATAGACTTGTGTAAAGAGATCATTCCTGGAAAGCACTTAACACAATGCCTGGCACATGACAGGTGCCCAATGAAGAGTAGCTAGCGTTCTGTTGAATGAACAGTCCGAGAGACAAGGGTCAAAGGCTACAGAAGACACCAAATCTGGAGGGGGAGAGAGAGGTAAGGCTACTAAAGAAACATCACCAAGACTTCCGCTGAAGTATTTGCTCAGGCTACCATTACCAGTGGCATTTCAGAGTACACAGAAGGACATTTCAGTTGTGTGAGTGCTGGCTGACCTCTTATGTTTCACAGCTCCTGCCAACAGCTTCGCCTGGGAGAACTTGTTCTTGGTTTCTATGGATTTCACAGCCACTTTCTTCTCCACCTCCTTCTTGTTTTCTGGAGAAAGTCCAACTTTGTTGAGATTACTGTGTTGTAGGTTAAGGGTCAAACTAAGCAAAAAAGAGTAATGGCAGGACAGTGGTAAATCAAGAGAAGCCAGACTCGCATAATCCACTAGGACTTCAGCTCTGCCATGTAATGTTTGGCCTACTTATATTCAAAATAATGTCCTCTCCTCTTTATTCTGCCAGGAATATCCAGCTGATTTAAAGAGAGATTGAAGGTGACCACAGAGGGAGAAGACCCAATTTAATATACAGAAGCAAACTTTTTCCCTCTCTCAGTGAAAATCTGAGTTACAGTCTGAAAACCTCCCTAAAGATATGGCCAACATCATGCTTGCTGGCAAAAACAAAAATCTTAATATAAATGCAACAGAAAAAAAACGTGGCTTCCCCCCAAATTTTTAAATACTTGCTTTCTTCCCCCAAGGGTAAAATCAAATCTTGCAGAATGTCCTATCACCAATGGCATTCAATCTTGGACATCACAGACACTAACTCCTACTCTGCTGGTGCAAGACAACATCAGAATCACCTTAAGCCTCGTTAAAATACAAGAGTCCCTCCCCTGTCCCAAACCTACTGAATAAGGACCTCCAGAGGCCCAGGAAACTGTCTTAAATACTCTCTTCAAGGTGATTTTACCCAGTGCACATGCAACACAAGAACCAAAACGTCTTTAAAAGCACAACCAGTTCACTTGTAACATCACTTCTTGCAGGCTTGACCTCAATCTCTGGCTGTCAAGCTTTGGCACTTTCTTCTGTTCTCTCCGCCAGCCCCTCCCCGTCCTTCCCTTTCACACTCTCACAAACCATTAGCAACAGATTTGCGTTGGACTTGGTGCAATTCTTGATTTAAGAGGCAGCGATGCCTTAACGGAACAATAGTGACACCTAGTGACCAAAACATCTAAGAAGCAGGTAATATCAGCCCAAAGCAGAGGGGGTATATGTATATGGCCTTTGAATCCTGGAGAAAACTGGGTATCAGAAATAAGGAAATTCTAATTCTGATCACTCTTCAGGCACTCACTCTTTCTTACAAGCACCAGTTACCTTAAATATTTGCAGTGTTCAATGGAGATTACACAGAACACTCTTACTATCCTGAGTTTCATCAATTTAAGGGTTTCAAAGTCAACATGGAAACTGATTGTATGTTAATATTATGTGTTTGGCCTTTTAGAATAAAAAAGAATCAGATTTCATCTTTCTAGTACCAAATGCCAAAAACCACCAGCATGATGATTTTTACCTGCAACTCCTTCATTAAGGGATAAATTCTTTTGAGAGACAGAGAAAGAGAGAGAGACAGACAGTGTGTGAGTGGGACAAGCAAAGAGGGAGACACAGAATTTGAAGCAGGCTCCAGGCTCTAAGCTGTCAGCACAGAGTCCGACGCGGGGCTTGAACGCACGGACCGTGAGATCATGACCTGAGCAGAAGTCGGATGTTCCACTGACTGAGCCACCCAGGCACCAAGGGATAAACTCTTAAGAGAAAACTCTTAATATTGAAAAATAAAAATGGAAAAACTTAACAAAACACACATATTTATAATACTAGGACATAGACAAAAAACAACACTTCATTTTTTTTGGAATAAAAAGGAATATTTTTATTCTTTTAAAGTGAAGAAAAACTGGGGCGTCTGGGTAGCTCAGTCGGTTTGAGTGTCCAACTCTTGATTTCGGTTCAGGTCATGATCTCACTCATGATCACGGGACTGAGCCCCACATGGGCCTCCAAGCTGAGCATGGAACCTGCTTGGGATTCTCTCTCTCCCCCTCAGTCCCTCTCCCCAGCTCATGCTCTTTCTCTCTAAAATAAAAAAATTTTAAAAATCAATAGGTGAAAAAAAACCCTGCAACCTTTTTTTTGGGGGGGTGGGGTAGAGAATAATATTACTTTTGATCCAGAGCCAAAGCATAAGCCATTTTTCCCCTTAAGTTCCTCTCTCCCTAGAACGCTCTATATACCCAAGCACACCTCAAAAATCTCAAGGAATTCATTAGATGAGGCATTTTTTTTAATTACATGCTTTTTAACACATATAATATCGCTAAATACTGGTTTAATCTGAAGAAAACAAAAGTTCTATTGTTTATATGGCACAAACCACAGTTTATCATCTTTACAAGTATCACATTATAAAATGTCTCCTATTATAACAATCAAGCAAAGTCAAGAACCTGCTCCTGACTTAGAGCTTCAATAAACAAATGTCTAATCCTTCAGTTCCTATTTCAACATGTCTCTGGCTGCATGCATGCCAGGGATCCGTGCATTACAGATCAGTGGGTTGGAAGGCTTGCTTTTCTAGGGTTTTTCTAGACAGTTGGAACTTACCAAGTTTCCAACAAAAGCCACTACCCGTGGGGCCTCTCCAGTGTTGTCCTGTAATGTTAGCAGGGCAGGGAAGTTTCTTTTTGCCTTACTGCTGCCCTGTTCATTCTTTCCTTTGAACTGAAAACTGGAAGGCTTTGCACACTCATGCCAAACCAACACCACGCTCCAGAATGTTGCCTTGGGAGATGTTCTATGTCTTATTTGCTAGCCTGCCAAATTAAGCACATAAAACAAGACATAATTCTAATGATCACTGTAACTGATGTATTTCCTTAGAGGAAAAAAGGCTGGTGCGTGACACAATGCAGTATGTACCACATCTGCCCATCTCTACAAACATGCGCAGTATTCTTCTGGAGTCGCCAGGGAAGGCAGTGGAGGAGGGGAGCGCCAGAAGAGCCAGCTTCAATCCTACAGTTGGGATTGAGGTGTGACTCTCCATCATCTCCGATCTTAAATGTTACACCGGAATCCCACTAGGAAAACCGGGACTGGAAGCCAGGGCTCTCACCACCAGTTCACAGTGGGTTTCACGGCACCAAGCCGCCACCTTATCTCAATTGTTGTCAGTCACCTTGATTTCAGCCAAATCCCTGGGAATCAGTCCACATTTGCTCCTACACAGCTCTTTAACGGAACCTACTGCACATTCCCTGCAAAAAAAACCAACTAGCACATACACGCAGCCGTATCACTAACTTTAGAGGTAAAGCCTGCTCCATCACACCAATGGGGTTATTCAATTTATAAGCTTGAAATATTCAAATAAGTCTTCTCATAGGAAAAAAGCTAGGGTGGCTCTCCTGTGAGTCATTCATTAATTTGTTCACACATACACTGAGAACCTACATGCCAGGAACCAGGGAAATCAGTGGTGACCAAATCTTTATTCTTATGGATCTTTATATTCCAGCAGTAAAAGAGGCACAGAAACTAAGAAGCAAATTAAATTAAGATTTTCTTAATTTTCTTACGAGAATTACTGTTAAAAAGTGACATCATACACACTGATGTGCTTCGGTGAAATTTTAGAGGGGGTGCGGAGGGAAGAGGGTCTCTATGAGGGAGACGAGAGCTGAGACCCAAGTGCCATGAAATGCCAGCCTTGTAAAATCTGAAGAGAGAACATTCCAGGCTGAAAAACAACAAACACAAAGGCCTTGAAATGGAATCACAAAGCTCAGCCTGAGAGGAACATAAAGGAGGCCAGCAGGCTGGAGTGTAGTGAACACGAGGAAGCAGTTCAAGACGCGACAGGAAGATGGGTTGGCCTAAATCATGCAGGGCCTGGTAAGAACGCAGACTTTTAAGCCTAAAGGCCACAGGAAGCCACTAGTGTTTCAAATAGGAAAGTGACAAGATTTCATGTATGTTTTTAAATGTTCCTTTTGACCAAAGTGAGAATGGATTGTTGCGGATGAAAGCAGAAGCAGAGACTAATTTGGTGGTCACAGTGGTCCTGAGAAGCACAGAGAGTCGAACTGCACAGAGGTGGAGTCCATTTTGGAAACAGTTTTTGGGCCAGGCCCGTGCGGGCACGGAAGCACCGTTACGGAGATCTGAAAGAGCAGAAAAAGAAGAGATCGGGGGGCGAGGGCAGTGTGAGGAGTGGAGGGTAGGGGTGGTCAGGCACAGAACTGAGAATTCTGACTCAGCCAAGTTACACGTGGGATGCCTATTGACACATGCAGGGGATGACAAAAAGGCAACACTGAGCCAAAGCGAGGTCATCTTTGTTGTCTTCTCGGTTTTCCCCTCTGTGGAAACAGAACAGGCTACACCTCTAGGGAAGATCTTAAGGAGGACACAGGAGAGTCGTTAAACATTTCCTTTTGAAACTCAGAAGCCAATTTCTCCCCTGGATGAGTTTACTGCATCGCCCATCTGTTTCAGAGTCTAATCCCACAAGGCAAAAATACCCTGGTACTGACTATTAGGATTTAGGCCTTTAGTTAATCCTAAAGGATCTGGACTTTTGATTGCAACAGACTCTTGCATGCGACCTAACTCCATAAATCACTGCCAGTTATTCAGTCACAGGAATGTCAGTGTTGAAAGGGAACTCAGAGGTCACGAGGTAGAAAACCTTATTCTCATTCTATTTGTGAAGAAACTTAAATCCACAGACGTTGACGAGGAAACGGACACCATACAGCTCTGTCTCAAGGTACAAAGGATATTCTGTATTCCTTCAGTTCTTTCAGTTCTTCTTCTCTTCGTTGCTTTTCTAGTAGTTCCTGCTGCCGGGAAACCTCGTCGAGGAAGTTAGTCTCATCTTCGTCTAAGCCTCTTACCATGTTTTCTGAGGAAATAATTGAACAAGGAACACTTAGCAGGCTAAAGGGAAAACAGAGTCAAATAAGATTTTTCCTTCTCCTTATTTTTAATAAGCAGCAGATCCTTTAGAGGATTAGAAGAAAGAATTTGTAAACACCTCGGCTTCTGGAGAGGGAACACAGCATAAAATCAAGGCATTTCTTCCATTACTAGACATTAGCACAGAATTAAAATGGGTATCTTGAGCTCAAAATAAATATGTTCAATGTGGTCTGGAAGGCAGCAAGCTATCTCTTTTCCACCAAATGAACATCTAGAGACTGGATAATCAAGACAGTTCCGTGGCTAGTCATGCAAAGTGTTGCATGAGGCAAAAGTGCACCAAAAGGCTGTGCGGAGTGTGCTGGACTGTTTCTGAAGCTTACTGAATTTGAACTGCTCCTCATACTCCTGCTGCTTCCTGTCTTTCTGTTCCTGTAGCCTTTCATACAGAGACCGAGGGTCATAAACCTCCTCTGGACATTCTGAAAGAAAGGGGGAGGGAAAGAAAAAGAGGGGGGAGAAAAGGTACACACTTTAGAATTGTTCACATTATTTTGGAATCACAAAGGATTTCAAAGATAAAGTCAAGTCTCTGCATGATCTGAGGGCAAGGATAACACAAAAATAGCACAAAGTCCACAGCTTCCCTCAGGACCTGAGAGAGGGGCCGGCAGTTCTCAAAGGCAACCACCAACGGCAAGAGGACCCACGGCCGAGACAGTTAACTGGAAGAGGGGCCAGCCCAACCCCCACAGAGCGGAAGCATTCTCAGTCGTTCAGATCTTGCATCCCCCTGTAAAGATGGAACAGACTTGCAGAATCTTCTAGAAGGCAGGATGGTGGCATGGACAATACATACTGTGCTTCTGCTCCCACCACAGGGGCCTTGCATTGGCTCCTGCCCCACTCTGAGTCTCAATCCCCCTACTCTAAAGTGAGGACGTTAGTGCCTCCTCTGAGGGCTGCTGTGAAGATTAGAGATCGTCACGTTGAATACCGAACTGTAAGCCCACATACCTTCTGGATCTTCAGGTTTTCGAACTTTCTCCCATTCTTCTTGCCTCCTTTTGCGCCGTTCATCTAGTTCTGCCTCGGACACAAACCTCTTTTTGATAACAAGATTACCATCATCCCCTCCATCCATAATGGAACAACTGGTCTACAAAAAACATATGAAACATTTCAAGTGAGAACCGCAATTTAAATTCTAAGGTGAAACAAGGAGATTTAGCTCTGTCTCACCTAGCAACAGATTATAGATCACTGATATAAGCACATGATTACATTTTTCCTACTGTATCAGGCAGTTTTATTCACATTTATGTTATCTACGAAGTCAGCGAGAGGACCTGGACTAATTCTTATTACCTGCTGTAATTACACGGAAGTCTTACACTGCAGATATTTCTTGGTCCCTCTAATCTAAACCAATTGGCTTCCTGGGCACCCTAACTATTCCCCCAGTTTTCAACCTCTTTTATTTCGGTGACATCTGACATTGTTCCTTCTTGAAATACCTGTTTCAGGGACATTCCACTACCTCCATTTGCGTTATTGTTTCCAAGTAGGTTCAGAATGGAGAAACTCAGGTATTCAAGGAGCCCTGGAAACAAAGTCTAGTTTGTACAACAGGGAAGGGATGTGCCTAGAGGCACACAAGCCCCAAATGGAGAAAGCGAGACGAGAACCCAGATCTCCTAACTTCAGGTTTAATGTGCTGTGCACCACACTGAGTGGGGTTCAGGTCTTTCCTGACCTTCCTTCCTGTAAGCTACAGATCTATGCCCCTAAAGAGTCTATCTTCAATCCTTCCCTTTTCTCACTCCCACAATGACCTCGCCCACTTTATGAATATCTTGATGTACAAGATTCCCAAATCCCAAATCCATATACCTCTACCTGAGCCTCTCTTCGGAAGGAAGGGACAAAGAAATATAGAGGAGTGTGCATTACTCCTTTTAAGCCTTTCTGCTTTTCTTTGCTAGTTTCTTTCTTTCTCTTTCTTTCTTTCTCTCTCTCTCTCTCTCTCTTTCTTTCTTTCTTTCTTTCTGAAGAACCGTGGAATTAACTCTCTACTCAGACATGTTGTATTATTCACAGAATTACACCCTAACAAGGAAGCAGATATTCTGCACTACTAAGACATCAACTCAATGTCCATTCCAAGATGATCCTGAATAACAAATGTAAGTCTCTACTGATAGCACAAAAATAAAGAAGCTGCCATTTATTGAGCTCTTACCATGCACCAAATACATTTTTATGTATATTATCTCATTTATGCTTCCATTGACCCTGTGAGAAATACTCTCTCCTCACAGATGAAGAAATGGAAGCCCAGGGAAGTCAGGTCACTCGTCCAAGGTGATAAAAGGTGGTAAATGGTAGAACTGGCTTGACATCAAAAATTCATACTCTTACCCACTTCACCATCCCCTTCCCCAGAAACCTGGGATCCTGGTTAAAAAGAAGGACATGTCAATTTCAGCGTTCTTCCTATACCAAATTCCAGGCTGAAACTGTTCATGTAAATATTTTAATAAAGATGAAAATGGAAGGTAAGAAAACAAATCCAAACATTCTTAACAAGAGACCAGTTTCAGCCTAAATCCTACTGTAGCTGAACTTTAGTTCAATGTAACAACCATGAGAGAGAATTTTGAAATTTACTAGAAAGAAAACCAAATCAATTGGCAGAAGCTACTGTTCCCACCTAAAACCCACAACCTGCACACTTATGATTTACCCTCAATGTCTCCAGCCAAAGGACTGTTACAGACACAGAATTATTCAGTCTCTGTTGACCATGCCAAAAGTTTCTCAAGTTCTGCAGAATAACATCTTAGGAAACATGAGCCGACATATTCTTAAATGTCTTAAATTAGGACTCTAATGAATGGGAGAGATACACTGGATTCTCGATGTCCCCCCTTTCTTATCCTATTTGATGGCTGCAGCTCTCCTCTCTGACCCTAAATTGGCCACCTGGTTTCTTCACCTCACCCTTATTTCCTGGTAAATAATTCAGAGTGGCTCCGGTCCTTATGTCACACCGAACAGGATTCTCCATCCAACATACGAATCCACCATACATACCCAGGAGATTTTCATCCAACCCACACTCTAAAACTTCAACAGGGACCAATGCACTCATTCCCAGGCAGCTGACTCCCTCTCTGAGTAGATTTGACTGGTAGGATAGTTCTTCCTTAAACCAAACTGCAATCTGTCTCCCTATAAATTCCACACTCAGGTTTAATCCACTGGGACTACAGAAAAGGAGCCAAATCCTATTTACAACATGACAATGCTTCCACTGTTTGAGGACAACTCCCACGGTCCTCCTAATCTGTCACTTTTCTGGACCAAACATCCCTAGTTCTTTTAATCTTATGAAGCAGAGAAAAATAATAGTTTCTCAAAGCAGTAAGCTTATCAGATTGCATAGGATTTCAACCTGGGAAATAAATATTAGGATGTGGCAATGCCCTGGCATTCCTACTGAATGCATCTCTTCACTCTCATTGTACGTTTTAAAAAAGGAAAGAAAATAACATATTAATACTGAAAAAAAGTGTTCCAATAGGCAAAAACAAAACAAAACAAAACCTAGACTCGCAAATGGTTCCATCTAAATGAGAATTCAGTCTCTAAGATTTATTCTTATAAATCAAAATTAAGAAAGTAAAATCATTAATTTTCACAGCTTGTTGCATTTTTGGAAAAGGAGAACCTGTCTTCACTTAAACTTTAACCAAGATCCCTGAACTCAAGGGACAAAGCCTTCAAGATACATGTGTTAAAAGATTTGAATTTGAAACAGAAACTAGAGAATCTTCCAACACTTCACTCTGGGGAAAAGACAAACTTATAGGATTCCAAGAAATCCTTATTCTCTTTCTCATCAATCTTTTTTCACTTAAGTGTTAGAATTCAACTTCTACCCAAAGGGTTGAGTCTGTGCCATTCACCATCTTTCACACCGCAAGGACAAAACCAGGAATCAGAGATGGTTACCAAAACTGAAAGAAGATGAAGCAGCACGTTGAAAATGAAGCAGCACGTTGAAAAAGGGAAATTTAAAGACAATGGCTTCAGAATTTGACAGAGAAACTACCGCTCTCGATGGGATGGTTTCCTGAAAACAGAGTCAAAACGAATGAACACTTAAAAAAAGCCTGCTCTTTAAAGCTAATATTATAGTCCTGATATTCCCTTGTCTCAAAATAAATTTTAAAAAGCTAGATGGCCACACCTAATTATAATGAATTTCTGAGCAGTAAAGGGATACAACTAAAGCACAGATTGCTCTATCCTTTCTAGCCTTTCTACATCTTCCGCGTGTCCTCATTCCCTGGCACTTCAACCATCATTCCCTCCTTGCCTTCAACCTTGCCAGTGGCCCTCCTGGCTACTGGTCATCTTCCTATGTTAGGAGAGGTCAAAGATAGGGACAGAAAATGCTCATGAACAAGTGGCCATACTCCTGAGTATTCAGATAATGGTCAGGATATTCCCTCTCCAGAAATACTCGGATTTTTTCAGGATTCAAAAATTCACTGTCAATACATACCGCCAAGAAGCAAGCTTAACTTCACACACCTTTCTTCACAACTTGATCGAAGTTCCCCACTAGAAAACAAGTACCTTCTGTACCAGTCTCCTTACACAAGGCAGCGCAGGTAACGATAAAGACTTTACACTCTGTCTGAAATCAAGAGACCTCAGTTCTGCCAGTTACAAGCTGTATGCCCTGGGCAAGTCACTTAAGTGCTCAGAGTCTTGGTTTCCTCATCCACAGGTTGCACTCACCAGTGGGGATTAAAATAGTCCTGCACAACAGAGAGTTTCTGTGAGGATAAACAAGGTAATTCATGCAAAGCGCTTAGCACACTGTTTGACACATGCCTAAAAAATGCTTTGAAAGGTCTGCCATTACTACAAAGCACTACGCTAAGCTCTGGACTGATTATAGGAGAGAAATACTGTCTGTACTCAAGGAGTGGGGGAGAAACAGATCAGTCACGTGAACAAAGGGATTACATCAAACAGAGAAATTAGGAAAAACTTACATGTATATGTAATTTGGTAATTCTATATTTTCCCTTTAGTTGGGTTCTCCATTTTACTTTTATTAGGTTAATTTAAATAAACTTGACATTGTGCTTCCACTAGTCCAGCCAGATTCTATGAGGTGCACAGAAGAAATAAACTTTAAAAGAGTTAGTACCCTTAAGCTAGTTAATACCAGATAATAGTGTATATAATGAATTACTACAATGAATAGTACAAGTAAGGGGCAACAATGAAGGGCATAAATATGGATCAATCTAGTTTCCCTGGCTGAAAACCTGGACATGAACCTTTTCCCTCACTGCCTTCCATCTCACCAGTCACCAAGTCTGGTGTTGCTACCTCATAATGACCTCTTTTTTATCCATCTTTCCTTTTTTTTCCAAGAGGAGAGTCCTTTCTTTTTTTTTAGTTTATTTATTTATTTTGAGAGAGAAAGAGAGAGCTGGGGAGGGGCAGAGGGTGGGAGAATGAATCTCAAGCAGGCTCCGCACCCCCAGCACAGAGCCCGACACCGGGCTTGAACCCATGAACCGTAAGACCATGACCTGAGCCGCAATCAGGAGTCAGAAGCTCAACTGACTGAGCCACCCCAGCCTCCTGAGTCCTTTCCTTTCTAATGTCTTCTTTTCAGGGCCTCATCCCGGCAAGGGCTACTGCAATAGCCTTCCACTAGTCTCCCTGTTTCTACATTCACCCCTACTCGAGCCGTTTCTAACTCTAACACTACCCCAGCACTTACCCACTGTGTTTTACCGTTTGTGACTGTTCCAACGGCTCTTTGTATTCGTAGTGCTTCTTAGCACAGTGTCTGGCATATATTAGGCAGATAATAATAAATACTTACTGAATAAACCAACCATGAAGAGGATTTCAAGAATTTAAGCAGGGAAGAATGATCTCACATGAATATTCCAAGGTAATGTCCACATGAGTTACAGAAAAAAGTAGATGTTACGTAAGTATTTGCTCAAGCTCCTATGTCTCACAGGGAATTCTATTCAAACACAAAACTTGGGTGGCCAGAAACACACGACCAAAAATTAAATCGCTTTCCTATATTACATAATTGATATCTTCTTCAAGAATAACTCACTACTTTCCTTTAATTTCAACTGACTGAAAAATGCTGTTACACTGAAGAATAAGTACTTCCCACACAAAGCATTTTTCTTTGAAGAGTTCAATTTTCATTGGTTGTTTATTCTGCAAAAGAAGGTGATGAGAACCTGGAGCTCATTCACCTCCTTCTGGAAGTAGGCAAGAACTGGAAAATAAACTTTATTTCTAAATCCTACTGCCCTGCTAAATTTCCACAAGTCTCTTATTTTTCCCCTTTGCTAGAATAATTAAAAACAAAACACAAACAAAGCCCAGGGGCCTGGGACCGAACTATAAAGATTCATGTAGGAATGAAGAGTATTTACAACAGGAATATTCGTTTTCTTCAGTGTTTAATTTTAGAAAGAATAAATGCTGTCAACTTTCCTTTACTCACATTGCTTTTTTCCCCTGTAAGATGATTCAAGTTTAATTATCAAACTAAACATTGCATTACCTTAAAAAGGATTAAGTTCTTCAAATAGGCAATTCATGGAAAACCAAAACCATACCAAAATCACTTTGTCCAACCTTAAAAGTTACAAACTGACACTTATAAATAAATAAATAGTTTTCAAATTTGCTTGACAGCCAAAAAAAACACAAAGTTCTTACATTTCAGGCCAAAGTAACTGTTAAACATAGCACTTCTGTGTTTGTACTGGAGACTGTGGTATTTAATTTCCAGGTTGGAGGGACAAAATGGGCCCGGTGACACCGCATGCTATATAAGATATAAAACTTCCACTGCTGCTGCCCCCAAAGTAATTCCTACTGCTGACTTGAAAAATTATTCCATTTAGCTAGTGCCATGATACAAGTTAATGAGATCTGGTTTCCTATGGAATTGAATTTTGTGATGGCAGACTACTTAAGTGTTTACATCACTGGCCACTACACCTTCCTAATTCTAACATTAGACTGTAGTGTAAAAATACACCAGGGGGAATCAGATTTCTTTGTTATGGTGTTCTGAGGCTTCTCTTTGGGAAGCAAAAACAATAGGCCAATCCACTTTCCTTTCGTCAGTAAATATACTTAAGTCCTGCTCTTCCAACATTTTTACCCTGATGTTCAAGTCACATGGGATTTCAAAATGCAGGACAGCAATTAAGAGGAATTTGCCATCTGGCAAACTCAACTATATTCCAAATAGATAGCTTTCTGGCCAGAAGTCACTTCTACCAAGCCACAGTAATTCAGATCAAGATGACTTTCCCTATACATTATAAAACTTCAGAGCACAACAACTTCTAACAGAGAACAAGATGAGCATCTGTTACCAAAGTAATCCTCAATCTAACATTAAGCCTTATTTAATGCACTCCAGTAGCAAAGGAGACTAAAGGAATCTAAAAATCAGGGTACAGCATACGCAATTTTATTCATATTTAAAATGTTTATTATAAAGAGCAATTTGTCACAATCTTCTGGTTGTCCAGGCATCTAAAAAAACACATGCAATAAAAAAAAAATTCTTTTAAAGCAAACGTATGTATACATTTATCTTTTCATAGCACAAGAATAGTCTCATCATATGTGCTTTTACCTTGAATTCATCTATATGCACTGAAAAGAAAAAGAGATCTTAAAATATTGATTCCCTTGACTGATCATCAGTTCCTTAGTTCATGTGTGCCTCTCAGAGTATAATCACTTTCCTCACTATGTATGACGCTAATATTAGTTGTATTTTTTACACATTGTGACTCCTAAATGCCAACCAACTACTTCACCTGGGGTTCAAAGGAAGATAAACTTTGCATTACACAAACCATACAAGGCCAACTAACCCATTCAGTGGTATTGTTGAAGTAAATCTTTACAGGGGACCTACTGTGTGCAAGGCACAGAGTGCTAGGTGCTGAAATGGCACTCTACAACTTAGCAAACGAAGAAGTTGCATTCAGTAAAAGAGATTAGGTTGGCATAAGCAATTTTAGGAAAAGAATGAGGTTAAATGCTACAAGAGAATAAACAGAAGCTAAGCACTATGGAGTTCAGAAAAGGAAGACTAAAAAAAAGTACCAGGAAGCTTCATGTTGACAGCAGCTGTGACACTACATAGGGAAAAGTGGTGGAAGTTTAAGGTATATGGAGAAAGACGATCTTTAAGTTTGCCTGAAATCACAAATTTCGCATTCCAAAATCAACATGAAAGGGGGCTTTCATTTCCAGAAATAGTGGGCTAGGTAATTAAGACCAATCCTCTACCTCTATGATTAAACAAACAAAAACTGGAAGAAATTTTTTAAATAATTCTTAAACAGAAAACCTAACAAGGCAGTAAAAAAAAAAAAAAAAAAAAAAAAAAAGGCCCAAAGCCAAGAAAGGTGAAAGAAAATCAGAAATTAAACCCAACATTCAAACTGGTTTTCATCCTGAGGATTTCTCTGACCTTGACCTTGAAAACTGCTGTTTTGATGCACTTACGAAGCAACAGAAACAAAAGTCAAAGCCAGGAGTCCACAAAAGGTGCAGAGTCGGATAACCAACTTCTTCTTCATCTTAACCTAGTGTCCCAAAGAACTATACCATTAAGATAAAGGTGGGGGCGCCTGGGTGGCTCAGTCTGTTAAGTGTACGACTCGTGATTTCGGCTCAGGTCATGATCTTAGGTTAGTGAGTTTGAGACCCGCGTCAGTGCAGCACCCTCTTGGGCTTCTGTCTGTCTCTGTCTCTCAAAAATAAATAAATGTTTTTAAAAAGGTAAAGGTGAACTGGGAGGAAAAACAGCAGCAATAATGAGCAAAAGAAACAGACTCAAAGGGAATTGACAGTGGAATTAACACATATAGATTATAAAACAATGCTTACCGCGTTGAAAGAAATAAAAACCAAGCCTCTAAATTAACAGCAGACTGTAAAACAATGGCATGGCACATTTGAAAAAGGATGAAATAGAACCTCAGGAACTAAAAAACACAATAACTGAATTTAAGATGTCAATGGAAGGGTGTAATAACAGATTAGAAATAACTTGAGAATTAATGAAGAAAACATTATCCAGGATGCAGTATGGAAAAATAAAGGAGTAAGAGGCATAGACAATAAAGTGAAAGGATCTGGGTTAAATCAGCAAAGGAGATAAACAATGGGGCATAGCAATATAAAATGGCCAAGAATTTTAGAGAAGAAAAAGAAGTCTGACAAACACCAAATCCAACAAAAACACATCCATAGTTGGATATATTGCCAGGAAAATGCAGAAAACAAAAAAACAGAAAACAACTTTTAAAATACATCCTACAATAAAGAAAGAGATCACATTTAAGAATGAAGACGAAGCATTTTCAAAAGGTGATCAACAGTGAATATACCGAACTTGTTCAATGCAGCTGCCCAAAAGGCACAATTACAGTATGAGGGTATGAATGGCGGAACCACGCACTTTAATTACTTCACTTACCAGCTACGCGGATTCCAATTTCTGAGGCAGCAGCTTAACTCTAACCAAACATCAAGATTCTTAGAAGGTAAAAGGGAAGACTGCTAACCAGGTAAATGGTCTTGACATAATTCTTCCTGATTGTAAGGGATTAAGACACCAACACTTCAGCTGAGAAAAATAGGTGGCCAGCCTCTGCTTTCAGACCCCTATAAATTGTTAACAGCTCCTCTCATGCTCCATTTGAAAGACTGTAAAAGCTGCTTTTATCTCCGCTCAATTCCTGGTTATCAAAAGGGAGTATAAACACTGATTCTTTTCAAGGATTTCAGAAGTAGTGCCCTCCAAACTATTTCATGAGGTCCCTGTTTGATATCAAGTCAAACAGCCGAAAAATCAACAAATCTTACCTCACAGCTGGTATACACAAGAGGGCATTGGGAATTCTGACCACCAGGCCCGCACTTGGCTTCCCTGGGTCCCAACTGCAGACCTACTCAGTCAGACTATCTGGGGGGTAGGGTCCGAGAATCTGCATTTAAACAGGCCACAGAAGATCTCGTTTTCTACTAGATTAAGAACCACTGCTATCAACAAGTAGGTCGCCACCTTTACACCTGTGCGCATTGACAACTCACGTGAGCAAACTCTCCATCAAGATCCTTCAACCAAACCCTCAGTCTTAGTTTCCTTTTTTTTTTTTTTTTGCGAAACGAGCACGGTGGATTGCTATCTATCAGAAGAAAACGCAATGAGCACAGCAAAAGGTGCATGGTACATAATAAATGTGTTTCCCATCCTACACTTGCACTCTGTGATTCAACCATGTCCAACCAGGCACTCCCACATCTCCTGAGTAGCCTGGAGCCTTTCCAAGACCCCTGGGAGAGAGCCCGCTCCTCACTTGGAACCTGGGTGGCCCCACTTAGCAGAAACGGTGGAAGAGATCCGGCAAGAGGTGCGAACTCCCAAGACCGCTAGAAAGGGCCGGGATCCTTCCCCCCAGACGACTTGGAGGCCTTCCCGCGGGTTCCCTCGGCTCCCCTCAGGCTGGCCCCCAGCAAGCCCCTGGCCCCGGTGACTCAGAATACTGGGCAAGTGCGCAGACTGAGAACGGGCTTGGCCCTAAACCTCACACCAGACGTAGCCCACCCGCCCCCGCCCAACACACCCCCCATCTCCTCAGCGAAGAAGCTGGAGCCCAGGTCTCTCTGCCAGGGCCCAGGCCGCACTCACCTACCAGCGTGCGGGAGGCTAGACCCCCTCACCTCGGCGGCGCCCACCCCAAACCGCCACCACTAAGGCCACGCGCTCTTTAGGGGAAAAAAAAAAGGGAAAGAGAGAAAGAAAAAAAGAAAAGAAGGAAAACAGCCTTTGCTTTTGTATTCCTTTTGACCCTTCAGGGCTTCCTCTTCCTCACCGCCACAACAAAGTTCCGCCCCGCTTCCGGTAGCGTAACCCAATCCGCACCTTTCTTCCTCCCCAGGAGACAGATGGAAATCCGGTACCAGGAAAGCTAGCCAGAGAGACTTGATTGGGCCATTCTCACCTCAGCAAGGGGATTGGCCAGCTCGTGCTTGGGGGGCGGGTCGGGCCGGGCGATCACGTGATACCACCCCTGACATATGATTGGCTGTAAGGGAGAGGGCTTGCCACAGAGGAAGGGGCGTTTCCTAGGGGACTGAGGGAGGGCAGGGGCGGTACGAAGCGGGGGTGGGCCCAGCGCGTAATGGCAGCGCCGTGGCCTCGCGTCCATCTTTACCGCTCTCTCGGACCTGTCACAAAGGAGTCGCGCCGCCACCGCCGCCCCCTCCCTCGGGTGGGCCCTGGAGCTGGAGAAGTCAGTGCCGCAGCCCGGCCGCGCTGCTCTGGGAAACCACTGGGGACGCGGAGCTGGGGGGAGTCCGAGGGCTGGGGACGTCCGTGAGGGAGGGGAACAGCCGCCCGAGTCTGCGGTGGGGAGACCGGACTGGGGCTGAGGGAGACTCCGGGAAGGGGCCCGGGAGGGAGTGGCGTTGGGCAGAGCCCAGGAAACAGCCCGGAGGTTCTCCACTGAGGCCCGCGCTGAAGGCGCCTGAAGCGGTACCTGGAAGAGGGTGTTCCCCCTTTAGCGGATTCGTGACCGGAGGAGGTTGTTGGGGGTCGCCCTTCCGAGGAGGCCGTGGCTAAAAGGGCCCAGGTGAGAGGCAGGTAGATCTTGGGGGGCTCCTGATGTTTAGGGGTGCTCCTCGGGGGTGTCCTGGACGGAAGGGGTAACGGGAGGAGGCTTTGGGAGGGTTTTCTTTTGTGGAGTTTAAGGTTTAGGTGGCACGGGTGGAAGTCGGACCTTCCCCTGGGAGACATAGAAATGCCTTGGGGTCGAGAGACACCTCAGGGCGAGGGGCTAGGAGTTGGGAGCCAGAGCTAGAGGATTCTTTTACTCCGGAGGCCCGATGTGGAAAATGGGTAAGGGCCCTAGAGAGAGGTTGTTGCCGAGCGGTTCTGGAAAGAAGAGACCACCATCGGTAGGAAAGCCCGGCGGAGAATAGTGAGAGGGAAGCAGCAATGGCAAGGGTTTTCCTCTCTGGAGACCGAACCTGTGTCTCAAACACAGGATTCAGCTGCTTCTGGGCAAAGTGCAGGTGGGGTGGAGGGAAGTCCATGCTAACAGCACTCCTTGCGTGACTCTAGCTGTGGCTTTTGTTCCTACCTGGTGCCTCAGTTTCCCTGTGTTCGGGGAGGGAGAGCGAGGCAGAGATGGTTCACTGAAACTGTGCAGTTCCATGCCGTAGAGCTGTCTGCATGAGGCTGGCTGCTCCCCCTTGGAGTGTTGTACTTTGAACTTTAGAAGGTTGGAAGTGTCTACGAGTGACTGAGTAGGGTCCTGCAGACGTCCAGGCCCCTCACCTACCGTGTACCGTCCCTATTAACCTCCTCGGGTCCCTTCTGTAAAATAGGGCGGTGTGTGAAGATACTTTACAAACTACAAGCTGTGTGAGAGTCAAGTACTGCGATTCTACCACCAAAGGGGTTGGAGAAGAAAAGTGAGGGCACTTTCTAAACTGTAAAGCAGTATGTAGATGTAAGGGATTAGTATTAACACAATTGTTGATCACCTCTTGTACTGGGAGCCATATTGTATGAAAACCTCAAGGTTCAGAGCTTTCTAGGTCATATTATGATCTAAACCCATGGTTTCAGCCCCTGCTTAGATGGGAGTGGAGGGATTTCCGGTTTTTTGCTCCCCAGAGTTTTAATTTACTCTGAACTGCTGATGGTGCTGGCAGGAGGTAGCACTAGAATATAATCTTTTCCTTCAGAAAGTTTTTCTCTGACAGCTGAAATTTGATCTCAATATTATAAACCTCCTCCCCTTTTTCCATATATATATTTATGGCCTTTGGATGTCTACATGTAGTGAATATCATGCTTCCTCTCTTGTGATTTTGTAAATGAGACCTCCTTTTTTCCCCCCACGAATATTACGCCTTTCTGCACTCTGCGGTGGCCTCAAACTAGATTATGAGGCACATAAGCAATTGCTTTTAAATTTCTCTTCCACAATGGTTCTTTTTATTTTTCCCCATATATAGAAGTTACATTTCCTCGAATGACATCTTGCTTTGTAGCTCCCCCTATGAAGCTATGAAATACTTGAGTCCATGTATGACATTTTCCTAATATTTGGTTAATGGCATTTGTTAGCTGGTTTTCCAGATGTTGGATAATTTGTGATTTTTGAAGTTTTGTTGTTGTTGTTGTTGTTGTTTTTTAGCTAAAAGCTGGCTTGAAATTCCTGTTTTTCTAATTTTATATTCCATGGGTCTTTAAAAAAAAAAAAAAGCACTGTGGTGATTTTATGAGCTTTCTGATTTCCCAGGATACATGTTGTCCTGACCTACTGCTTAATGTCTGTGGCCTGCTTTTGCTGTTTTCACAAACCCTTCATTATTTCTGTATTCCATGATTATTTTTAAGTTATTGATTATAGGAAATGTTCCAGCATGTTCTATGTGGACTTTTTCAGTTTGTCAACAAATGACTTTTCACCTTAGTAAATTGGCCAAGAAACAAGGGGAAATAAAAACTTAGCATTATGTATAAAAGTTTGTTATTCGATACAACTCTGAAGTGTGTTTTGGCAAGAGAATAACAAAAAAATTGTTGTGTGTTCCTGAAGTGCATTTACTCATTTTGTTTCTACTCATCTTAATTCAGCCTATCAGGAATTACAAAAATAAGTAATTTTTTTAATGAAGTGAGAAGTCATTTTGCATCCTTTAAAATACAACTCTCCTTGATACTCTAATATCTACATAGTTTGAGAAATTATTAGGAATTCTTAAGGATGGTAATCAGTATTACTACTTCAAATTGGAAGTTTTCTGTTTCGTGATCGGATGCTTGTAAAGTAGGTGCGATAGTCACAGGGCTGAAAAAGTAAATGGAAAATCATTAGGCACCACAGATGGGAATCACAATGGAACCAGCAGTCTATATATCAAGAGTTATTTGGGAGCAGTAAACTATCAGTGTAGCTTCTCTTCAAATATTTGGCATCTTCGCGTTTACCATTGAGTTTGGATAGTTTTTTTCCTTGTGTACAATTTTGAAAATTGAAAAACAGAATAGGAAGTGGTGAATGATAAAACTTGGGCCAAAACCATTAGAAGGAGACTTACAATTTTAGTAGTGCAAAAGAATGAATATTTTCACTTTGGTTTATCTATTCGGTGGTCAGCTTTTGAAATAGCTTTTGCAATATGATTGGGAAAAGAGGTAAAATTGTTAAATTTTACTCTCCGTGTCCATTTCAAAAGAGAATGCTTGCTGGTTAAAGATGTAAGAGCATATTTAACTATAGAAAACTGTATATAACTGTGTGATATATACAAGGCTAAATGAAGCAAACATTTTATAGTGGTTGGCTGTAAGAGAATATTTTCCTTTCTCCCTTTCTGAGCTTTTGAAAATGAAGAATGTGTTTGAAAAATTAAAGAATTGATGCACTCCAGAAGTTTGTTAATGAATGAACCGTGCATGTAACTTTCTTGTTGTTTGAAATTATTCCAGGCATAATATCATGGGTCCTATACACATCAAATAGAACGTTTGAAATACTTGACTTGGCAAGTTTATTATTACCTCGGTTTAATGTGGCAACGTTAGTTTTTTTTTTACCCCTTCTACCTCCGGAAGAGTTAAGTTTCTGCTCCTGGGCTCCCCTAATGCAGTGACTCTCCAAGTACGGCTCCTACTCCACCGTTCTTTGTGAGAAGTGCAACTCCTTTTTTCAGTTCTTATTGCTTCATAGTTGTTCATACTTTCATATACCTAAGGGCTGCTTATTAATAACTTATGAAGTGAATTGTTAAGAATTACTAAAATGTGGTATTCATAAGCCAAAACTAGTAAGTATAGCATTAGAGTTTACTGTTGTCCCTGAGTCTGTCCTGGGAAACTTGGCAACAGTGCAAAGCTTCTTACATGTCATATGCAGAATGGGGTTCCTGCCATATTCAGGAAGGGTGCTTATTTAGGATGTGTCCTCAGTATGGTCTCAAATGGATCTTGGGTTTCCATTGTGCTTCCTCTTTTCTACCCCCCTCCCCCACCTGCCATTTAAATTACTATTAGCTTCATCTTTATCTATTTAATTTATGGGTTTTTGGTTAACTTTTCACTGTGTGGTCAGGCATAGTTGTACCAAAAATGCTTTGGCTTATAATTTAAAACATGAATGTGTTGCAGCACAGATAAATCTTCATTCCCCTTTTGCTAATTCTGGTATATATAGTCACCTAAAAACTTGGTTGTAAGAGATACTTGAAGGTCACTAAGTTCCTTTTCCACTGGAAAAACGGTCGAGGGAGAGGCCTCCTCCTAGTAGACCTAGTGCTTTATCCGTAAGCTTCTATGGCATGTGCTATGTGATGGGTCCGGCACTAGGTGTGTTGTCTGTTGGTGTCCTTTGTCCCTCTGCCAAGAACATGAGGACCTTTCTTTGGCTTTGCTTGGTGCATATAAGCATTGGATTTATATTTATTGAGTGATGTTGTCTCAGTTTTTCAAAGTGATCACTCCTTTGAAAACATTTCATTTTTACAGATTTTAGAATAAATTCACTTAAATTACTTATTGACTGCCTATTAGTTTCTAATAGGTATCCAATTGAGTATGCAATTGACTATTTAAGTAGATCTCTTTAAGGAAAGTGTTGCTATACATGCTATTGACACATTTTGTTTTCTTAATAGCAGAGAGTTCTCTGTAACAGTCAAGTCCTTTTCCTTCAGATTTGTGGATGATATATGTGTTTGAGTAACAGATCTATATGACTTCCTGTTATTTGGTCTCCCAGGGGGGATAAATCCCCAATAGTGTGGCGTATTACATGTGGTTTTCCCCTCTGTTCTGTAGCCATCATTAGCGCTTACCTCAGTTCTTCCTTAGCATTTCCGTTTTGGATTCAAGGCAAAATTTTCAATTCTTGAGACCAGGCAAGTATTATTTACTTGTCCTTTTTTACTATTATTTGCTTCTGGAAATTCCTTACTCTATCCCAGCCCTAAATTTTATTTCTTGTTACAATTTTTGAATATTAAAAGGATTTGACTCTTCTCCTTTGTACTGTTTCAGGTCAGGGCTATCTTCTATAATTTATTCTGCTAAAAAATCTCACCTGACCACAGCCACCACTGCTACTGAGTTAAAAAGTTCCCAACGTTTTAGAAGCTTTTTCCAGCTACTCCTTCTCTACCAATTCAACCAGAAAAATTAACTACTTTTCCTCCCAAAGTTGTACTTTCTCTAACTAACCTCTGTGCATAGCAGAAGTATGAAAATTACCCAGTGCTTTTCTCGGACAATGTGAAGGTTAGTTATGATCTCTGGGATAATAGTACCCTATCTGGCTTAAACTTCAAGTGGCCAGCACTAATGCAGATAGTTTTGGACACCTGGGTGACATGTAAAACTATCTTACCAGAGCTGCTTTTCCTTTTGGGGGAAAAGTGAAGTTCCAACCAAATATTTCACAATCTTCCCCCCTCACCCCCACCACAGAATATCAGATGCTTTTGAGTCTAGAGAAAAACACTCTTGTTAAAATGTCTTTAGGTGGTTTCTGTTTCAACTTGTAAGTATACTCTTGACATATAATACACTTTTCTTATCTACTTATTGTACAACTAAATAACCTTATTGACCTCCAACTTTTCCCCATTTCGACACAGTCTTCAGCAAAAAAAAAAAAAAAAAAAAAAAAGTTATGGTCTTTGGGCTGTTCTGTAGAATATTTTAAAAGCAAAAATATTTATGAGTAAGGTTGTCTACCTTTGAGTTACACAGGTGTATGCATTTGACAAAACTTGGCACATATATTCTTAAGACTTGTATCTTTCATTATGTGTAGATTTAACCTCTGAAAACATATTGAAGGCCAGTTAGTGATATACATGCTGAATTATTTAGGGAGGCAGTATACTAATACCTGTGATTTACTTTGAAATGCATCAAAAACAGATGGATTGAGGATAGATGTGTGATAAAGCAAGTATAGTAAAATGTTATTGTTAGAATGTAGATGGTGGGTATGTAGGTGTTCACTGTAAAATTCAACTTTTCTGTATGTTTGAAACTGTCCATAATAAAATGTCGAGGGCGCATTAAACATGATGCTGGACGCTATCCCTGGTCCTATGCATATTCACTATCTTAGGATAAAATCCAAAACTTGATCTAATGAAAGAAAACCATTAAAATTTTCAATGTATTACATGTTGTTACTCTTCATGCTATAGGATTTAGTCTTTGAGAATTGGGGAGTGGCTTGGAAAAAATTACTGCATCCTGGAACACTGTTTTGGAATGATGAGGTGAAGATGACAGCAATGGTAATTTCATGCCCAAAGTGTGTTTTTTCTTCCTATAGCCATTCATTTAACCAGCTTCTCCTTTCTTGGCAGCATAATCCTGAAGTCTTATTTTCAGAGAAAAGAAAGTGTTCTTAATGTCACTGAGCTTTATTATGATTGAATGCAAGCAAATATTTGAAGAGATGAATCATTGATTCCTGGACCATCGTCAGACAGGGTTAGATCAGTTGGCCAGATGTCTCTGTGGTGGATAGTTTATGATGGTAGAGGTCTGTGTTTTGAGTACCAGACCTCACTGCTTTAACACTGAACTTTCTGAGAGCCCAAGTTTGATTTTTTTTTTTTCCCTTTCAGAGCAGCGCTAAAGTAAATAAAATGTAAAAATCTAATAAATCATAAATGACATAGAAATGGAAAGAATAGTTGTTACTTTATTTTGTAAAAGGAAATGTTTTATAATTATGCATTTGCAGCAAAATGGCTATGAACAGTATAATGATTTAAAACGCATTATCATTTAGATGGTAAAAAGTGTCTCTACTAAGCAATGGCATCCAGTGGCATCATTATAATTTAATCAGTTGGTGGTTGTCGCGTCAGTTGATGACTGCTACAGCCACAGATCTAGTCCTTGTGTATATTTAAATTATGTGACTAGCTTTTTTTGTTCTCAAAATCGAGCCAACCATCTAATGCTAAGTAGTCATCAAAGTTATGGGGAAGTATATAGGTATTTGAGATGTTTTGCCTTTACATAAGCTCTATTCTTATTCATTTTCCATTTCATTCAGTCTGTCAACCATTGAATGACATTACCCATCAGCAGGGTACCATCTCGATTCATGATGCTTCATAGGGTGGGTCTGTTGGGAAAAATAGGGAGCTATTTTATTCATTATGTCAATATGTACTGTATATAATCATTAATGGATGTAACTGTACTCTAATGGCTTTTTTGGCTGCCTTCTCCAGAAGGCTAAGTTCAAAGATAGTATCAGTTCATTTTTCTGGAAAGGGAGATTAACTTTTTTGACCCCAGAAGAATCACTCTGTAGTGTTTCAATTTGTCCCTTCCTCCAGTTAGTAGGTCCTACCTATTGTGACACATTTCTGTGTTAGGTTCTATAGCACAGTGATTTCCAGACCTGACCACCATCAGAATCAACTGGAGAATTTGAAGAAAATAGTTGCTTGGGTCACATCCTAGAAATTCTGATGCTGGTGATTTGGAGTGGAACCAGGAATTTGCATTTTAAGAAGTACTTAAGCAATTCTAATGGACATTGCCTTTGGGATGATTAAGCTACAATCCCTTCTAAGGTTCTTTGTCTAAAAGTATGGATAAGTAAAAATTATTTTAGTACAGGGTAGATGATAACTCTAAAAGATAACTTCTTTGGTTATCTTAGTGCTGTTTGTTTCTTTGTTTAAAGTTTATCTCGAAAGAGAGGGGAGGGCAGAGAAAGAGGATCCCAAGCAGGCTCTGCACTGTCTGCGCAGAGCCCCACGCCAGGCTTGAACCCACAAACTGTGATCATCACCTGAGCTGAAATCAAAAGTTGGATACTCAACTGACTGAACCACCCAAGTGCCCCACAGTTATCTTAGTGCTTTTTTTTTTTTTTAATTTTTTAATGTTTATTTACTTTTGATGGAGAGAGAGAAAGACAGAGGGAGTGCAGGGGAGGGGCAGAAAGAGAGGGAGACACAGAACCTGAAGCAGACTCCAGGCTCTGAACTGTCAGCGCAGAGCCCGACGCAGGGCTCAAACCCACGAACCGTGAGATCGTGACCTGAGCCAAAGTTGGACACTCAACCGACTGAGCCACCCAGGCGCCCTTCTTAGTGCTCTTAAATCAGGTCTTACTCCAGAGTCCCCACATCCCAGATTATTTAGTCACTCGTTTTATAACAACATCTTGCATTTTTGGATCCAGTGTAAGTGTAAGGCTCTGTGCCACATGTTTTACATGCACTAGTCCATTTAATCCTCACAGTAGTACTGTGTAAGAACTATTATTATCTCCATGTTTTAAAGTGTGTCAATAGTCAGGGTACTTAGAATGCATAGCTGTAAATATTGCAGAGCTGGGACCTGCGCCCAGTCTTTCTGACTGCAAAGCCCCGTACCCTGTACTGGAGGTGGCCTCTGGCATCCTGTATAAGATCTGTAGGCTGAGTGTTACTGTCTTAAAACAATGGTCCTTCGGAAGAGGACCACATAATGATTTTTGGAATGAGATAAAACAAAGCTGTGTAAAGTATAATTGTTTAACTTCATTACCTAGTCTTTTGCCTAAAGTATTCACAATTTGTTCTGTGAGAGAAGTATAACAAGTGGCAATGATTTCCTGATAAAACCTATACATTCTTTAGTACTGAATAAATCTAAAAGATCATACCCTTTGTTCACTTATGTCCCCTGCCTTTAGATGTGACCCTTAAAGATTCTCTGTATGTTCATTTCAGAAGTTTTTTAAAGATACCAGCTCTTTTTTTTTTTTTCTTGTATGTTTCAGATTTCCCCCACCTAATTAGCCTCTTCTTTACACCTGGTCTTTAATTAAAGAGAAAGTCTTTAATTTTAAAATATTTGAAAACTTTATTTTTTTACTCCCATTTCCTCCTATGACAGATTTTGTAGTTGGCATCATTTTGGGGTCATTTAGGGAAAATGGCTCCTTTGGAAGAACTTGACCTGAACTACACTTGAGTTCAGTATGAAAATAAGCAAAAGCTCACTGAATTCTTGTCATCTTCCTCCAAATTTAGTCAGATTTTTATAAATACCTATAGGTACTGGATATCTTCCCTTTAGAACAGTACTAAAAGGAAATCTGCATAGATTAATTATTCTATATCCGGTTTAGCAAAACATTTTTGGATAGAATGAAGTTTAAGACTTTGAGATTCAACAAGCTTTTTTTTTTTTTTTTAACCCACTGTATTTCTCAGAAGCATTCCCATCATTTCTTGTTAATCTAAATAGCTTTACAAGTGATGGCATTAAACTGTAATTGTAGGATTCTCTGTTCTCTCCCAACACTTTTTCTGAGACTTAATCTCAACTGACATTCTCAAATCATTACCAGTTTTTTAAAATGCCTGATTGGTCTCCCTTCCGCAGTTATGCATTCCCCAATTTAATGTGTCTGAGTGGACGGAATCTTATTTACATGACACGCCTATCCCAACTTCCATATTGATCATCTGGAAAGGCTCAGGAGCTTTAGAGAAGCCAGTAGAATTCCCTCTGCTCCAGTAACCCCAACATCACGGAGCAGTACAGGGTAAGAGAGCACTTGGCCAGGAAATGAAGCATTACCAAATAGAGTTCCCTTGTATTGAATCCTGGACCACTCCCACTACCGTCCCCGAAGTATTAGTTGGTTTAGACAGATTTTTATGGCCTAGTGGGTAAGAAACTATGACAATCCAGAGTATGGATTCTGATACAGACTTAACTGGGATGAGGAGTAGTTTTAGATATACTGGTATAGAAAGATGTGCTGTTGGTGTGCCTGGGTGGCTCAGTTGGTTAAGCATCCAACTCTTGATCTCAGCTCAGGTCATCTCCCCCATTCATGAGATCGAGCCCTGCATCAGGCTCTGTGCTGACAGCATGGAGCCTCCTTGGGATTCTCTCTCCTTCTCTCTGCCCCTCCCCCACTCATGCTCTCTTTCTCAAATAAACAAAAAAATGTATTGTTAAGAAAAAAAGCAAACCTCAGATGTTTATGGCATCATCCTATTTAAGTTAAAAAATTGGTGGTGGTGGGGGGGTGCTGCGCCCGGGTGGCTCAGTTGGTTAAGCATCTGACTTCAGCTCACATCTTGATCTCATGTTCTCGAGTTCGAGCCCTGCTTTGGGTGAGCTAAAGCCCCACATCAAGTGAGCACGAGCCCCACTTCAGGTGAATCCCACTTCTCTTTCCCTTTCTCCTCTGCCCCTCATGGGATATTTTTTTCTCTCTCTCCCTCCCCCCCACCCCCACCCCCCATCCCAGCCCTTTGCTCACTTGCGGCCTCTCTCTTAAAAAATAGTTGTTGTTTTTAAGTATATTAGTGTGCAAACAGACACATGAAGCTTTTAGCAGGGGTTACCTCTGGGAAAGGAATGGGCTATGCAGAAGAGAGGCTTTCACTTTTCTGTAGACTGTATGCAGCATTTCAGTCTTAAAATGAAAGTGCATCCATCTTTTGTTTTAAAAAGTTAACAGATGGGGTGCCTGGATGGCTCAGTTGGTGAAGTGTCCGACTTCAGCTCAGGTCATGATCTCATGGTTCATGGGCTCGAGCCCCATATGGGGCTCTGTGCTGACAGCTCAGAGCCTGGAGCCTGCTTCAGATTCTGTCTCCGTCTCTCTGCCTCTCCCCCACTCCTGCTTGTTTGTGCTCACGCTCTCTTTCTCTGTCTCAAAAATAAGTAAACATTAAAAAGTTAACAGATAAAAAACTTTTAATATAATTCTTTGATATTTCATGGGAGTGCTCTAGTGGCATATCAACTGGGCAGACCTATCAGAAAACGTTGGGTTCTTTACCCGCTTCGTCTGAATTGTTCCAACAGTGTCTTCTCTGAAATTTCTGTGAGAAGGGCTGGAGCACTGCTTCTTAAATATGTTACTTTTTGGTCTTAGCAGCATAGTTTATAAGATCAATAGAAATTTATAGCAGGGACCCTTTTAAAGCCTTATTTCTGATTTCTGTCTCTTGTCCTTTTAAGCATTGAGATCTCTTAATTATCTACTCTCTGAGGGGAATTGTATGTGTACCATGGTCCCTGCAGTAATGGGAATGGTATTACTTCAACTCTTTGTTGATTCTCTTTTAAGAAGCTGTTTCCAGCAGAGTCCTTGTCTCATGCTCCTACCTATACTTCAGTCACATCCTTTTAAGTATAACCTCCAAATTTTAAAGACAGCCTGACTGGGGAGAACCAAAATACCTATGGTATTACTTGGCTCAGCCATTGCTATCTTGCTAGTCTGGAGAGAGATACTGTGTGTTAACTCTCTTCTTTCTTCCCATCCCTCCCTCCTCTTCCTTCTGTTGTCCCTCCCCCTCCCTCTATGGGTTATATTAGATTATTATATGTATGAGTAAAGGCTTTCTATCTCCATCTATCTTCTATCTCCATCTCCTTTCCTTTAGTTTTCCCCCATGAACAGTAATTAAACTAGGCAAATATTTAAAAGAATTTGCTGCAAATCTGTCCCAATAATGGAGTTAATTTTTCTCTTGCTCCATTGAATTACACATTTTATTTATAGCTATTCCTGAGCCAGTGCTCAATATACACAGATTTAATTGTAAATAACCAAATGTTGAGAGTACACACTAGTCTCTCTTCCTTATACGTCCATTTTGTCCTTATGGGTCTTGTCTCCGGGTCTTGGCATGATTTTTTACTTTCTACTGCCAACCCCCTCCCACTTCTGTTTTCTTCTTCCAAATCCTTTCTAGACCTAACCAGATTTTCTCAGTTTAATGAGGAGGTGGTTCTATCATTAGGTTTTTGTTGATGACCAGACTGTATGGGATGAGAATTGCCATCCATGAATTCCTGGAGGGCAGGGACTGTGCCTTGTTCATTTTTATTCTCCCAGTGCCAGCATGGTGCAGGCATAGGGTGCCTAGTCAGTATTTTTAGACAAAGATCATGGATGTGCTCTTTTGTAACTTTGGAGCAGCAGACATATTGTACAAAAAATTCATCGTTGTGAAAATGTAACTTTGTAATGTATATTTGCCTCTCTCCAAACAGTCTTGCTGACATAACAGAAAAACTTTGTAACTGCTTGTATGATTTCTGTAAATTCTCAAGAGTGCCTCCAAATGGGAAACGTGTACAGTTTGGTGATTGCATTCAAGTGAAACACTCTACTCTTTATTCTCCTTGATATCAAGTGGGTGCTAACATATTTGTGTCATAACTTTTTTTTAACAATAAGCATCTGTAGTTAGATAGTTTATTTGAAATATTAACTTTTCTCATACATTTAAATTTAAAAAGGAAACAGTTCTTTTTTTTTTTTTTAATCCATTAAAGGAGTCTTTGCAACAATGGCACACATTCTTCTAATGTATTTCTGCATAGGTAGAACCATGCGTATGGATTTTGGGGGGGAAAATCAGTGGTAATTTGTGCGGTTTACAAGGATATGGTTTAGCAATCAACTTTATGTTGTAATGCTAAAAAGAAGTTCTTGATCGTAATTCCCTTATGTAAAGGTACCTCTTTGTGTCGGAAACCTATAAAAATAACCAGAGATGATTTCCCACTGTAATCCTATGCCTATAAAGTCAAACTTAGAAACTGTGAGTAATTAAATGACCAAGAATCTTTGATGCATTTTTCTTTTCTTCTCTTTTAGAACTGCCACTGGATGACCCAGATTCCCTGTAATTGATAATGTTGGAGATCGGTTCTGCAACTTTCTTCCATATTCGTTTGTTAAAAACAAATAGAATGCAAGTTCCTCCACTCCAGATTATGAAAACAGTACTTGGAAAACTGAAAACTATCTAAATGATTGTCTTTGGTTGGGCCGTGTTCTTAGTGAGCAGAAGCCTTGGCCAGGGTCTGCTGTTGACTCTTGAGGAGCACATAGCCCACTTCCTGGGGACTAGAGGTGCCACTGCTACCATGGGTAATTCCTGTATCTGCCGAGATGACAGTGGAGCGGAAGATAGTGTTGACACCCAGCAGCAACAAGCCGAGAACAGTGCAGTACCCACTGCTGACATGAGGAGCCAACCCCGGGACCCTGTTCGGCCACCAAGGAGGGGCCGAGGACCACATGAGCCAAGGAGAAAGAAACAAAATGTAGATGGACTAGTGCTGGACACACTAGCAGTCATACGGACTCTTGTAGACAAGTAAGTATCTGACTCCTCGCCACCTCCTATGAGATGACAGTGTTCTATAGAAACCATAACCTTTGACTCCTTCACTTCATTAGGATCTCTTCACCAAGCCTTGAGCTCATAAGGCAAGGGAGAATATTTTATTTCTCCTCTGATGGCAGAGTAAATTATAAGCTTTGATATTTTTACTTGCTAACATCCACTCCTGTCTGGAAATATCTAAACATTTCAATAGCAGAAAGCACAAAGCTAGGATCTTTATTAGGGAATGTAGTAAATAAGGAGCGAGTTTGTGTTGCAAGCTACAATAGGAAATGGTTTCACAAAGACTGATTCTTATCTTGCTTGCCTATCTACGCCACAGACCAGAGATTCAAGATGAGTTATTTTTCCGAGAGCATGGCTGTGTGCACTTTCTGTTGGCGATGTAAGGACATAGATCAAGGAAAGCATTCGTCCTCCTCTCTTTTTGTATCCCTTATTTGGCCATCTTAGATCCATTTGGGAAGCTTGTAAATTGAAACTGCAGGGCACACCTGTACGTGTTTTGTTTCTCCCCTGCTTTGTCTAACTATATGTATGAAATCCCAGATTGAATAACAGTGAAATGAAAGAACATTGTTCAAGTTGAAAAAATATTTTAACTTAACTGCAGTTCAGTAGTTAGGAGCAAAAGTTTTAGAACCATGATCAACCAAGTTTCAAATTTCGGCCCAGCCCCTTGACTAGCTACATAATAGTGGGCGAATTAATTCTCTAAGCCTCAGGTTCCTCATCTATAAGAGGGAAATTATGTCTTTCTTACAGAGATTATCATAATATATGTAAAGCATCTAGAATAGTGCCTTACACATAACAATCACTCAGTAGATGATAGTATTTTTTTTAATGCTTATTTATTTTGAGAGAGAGAGAGGGAGCACAAGCAGGGGGGAAGAGCAGAGAGAGAGAGAGAGAGAGAGAGGAGAGAGAGAGAATCCAAGCAGGCTCCACACTGTCAGCACAGAGCCTGACACAGGGCTCGATCCCATGAACTTCGAGATCATGAGCTGAGCTGAAATCAAGAGGAGCCAGACATTCAACCGAGCCACCCAGGTGCCCCAACTTTTTTTTAAAGTTATATCTGGGTTCTTTTTGCCTCAGGCTCTGCTAGTAAATTTAAGTATCTAAATATTTGATAATCACTTTTATAAAACCTAGTTTTAATTCCTCAAAATTATAGTGTTAAGCAAGGTATACCTGTGCATATTTTTCTGAGGGGAATTTTTTCCCTCATAGAAATAAATTTATTTTGTACATCTTAATATCTGCTGTAGAACAGGCTGGGGAAAGGAGGTTCTTACAAATCTTCTCCATAACCAATTCAGAAAGGTCTTCCTAACGTTATTAATACCAGCCTTTGAAGCAGTTCTGGTGTCTGAATCAATTTTGTTTATACTGTGGATAGACTCTTTTTATTTCTTTTTTTTTAATTATTTATATTGTAGTTAATATACAGTACAACATTGGTTTCAGAGGTAGAATTCAGTGATTCATCATTTACATTCAACACCCCGTGCTCATCACAAGTGCCCTTCTTTTTTTTTTTTTTTTTTTTTTTTTAAACGTTTTTTTTTTTTTTTTTGGGCAGAGGGAGACAGAGCATGAACGGGGGAGGGGCAGAGAGAGAGGGAGACACAGAATCGGAAACAGGCTCCAGGCTCCGAGCCATCAGCCCAGAGCCTGACGCGGGGCTCGAACTCACGGACCGCGAGATCGTGACCTGGCTGAAGTCGGACGCTCAACCGACTGCGCCACCCAGGCGCCCCACAAGTGCCCTTCTTAATACTCACCACCCATCTAGCCCGTCTCCCACCCACCTCCCTTCATCAACCCTCAGTGTGTTCTCTAGCAGTTAAGAGTCTCTTGTAGTTTGTTTCCCTCTCTTCTCTTTCCCTGCCCTTCCTATATATCCATCTGTTTTATTTCTTATATTACACATATGAGTGAAATCATGTATTTTTCTTTCTCTGATTGACTTTTTTCACTTAGCATAATATATTCTAGCTCCATCCACGTCATTGCAAGTGGCAAGATTTTCTTTTTTTTTTTGATGGCTGAGCAATATTCCATTGTATATATACATCTTTATTCATTTGACAGTCAAGGGACATTTGGGCTGTCTCCATAATTTGGCTATTGTTGATAATGCTGCTAGAAGCATTGGGTTGCACGTACCCCCTTGGAATCTGTATTTTTGTATCCTTTAGGTAAATACCTAATAGTGCAATTGCTGGGTCATAGGGTAGTTCTGTTTTTAGTTTTTTGAGGAATCTCCACACTTCTTTCCAGAGCGGCTGCATCAGTTTGCATTCCCACCAGCAGTGCAAGAGGGTTTCCCTTTCTCTGCATCCTCACCAACACCTCTTGTTTTGTTGTTAATTTTATGAATTTTAATGCTCATATGTTTGTAGAAAATATTTATTGAATATAAATCTATGCCATTTACATCCCTCAAACTCAGTCAAGAAGCTAGAAACTGTTACTTAAAGTTTCTTCATGGTGCCTGGTTTTTTTTGTTTGTTTGTTTTGTGTTGTTTTTGAGAGACAGCACATGCAAGCGCGTGAGCAGGGCAGGAGCGTAGGGAGAGAGAATCTTAAGTAGACCTGCACCTGGGGGGTGGGGGTGGGGTGCACACACACAAGGCTCCATCTCACAACCCTGTGAGGTCATGACCTGAGCTGAAATCAAGAGTCGACGCTTAACTGATTGAGCCACCCAGGGGCCTCTCTGCATGGTGACATTTAAAACATACTATAAAATTATAATGAAAAGTTTCCCTTCCCAAGTAGGGAAACCACAAGCAGTGTTATTTAAGCCCATTCGAGAAGTACAGAATAGGCTTTGCCGTATTTTTTAAGAAAGTGATTAAGACAGTATGGAAGCAGAGTAGGAGATTTATCTCCAATCTTTTAGAAAATATTACACATTATAAGTGAACTTGTTGATGAAGCAACTAATTCACTAACCTGAGGCAAATAGCGTACATTTGAGTAATAGGGTCATCTTTACCGTAAACCTGCTTATACCAAATTATAGCTATAACTCTTCTGAGAATGAGCAAATAAGGCAGATGTAGAGCAAGTGTGACGGGACCTGTTCGAGAAGCTAATGGCCAAACAGCGTTCAGACAGTTACAAACATAGTCACTGTAGCTTGTTTTTCAGAAACTACTAAAGGAGAAGAATTTCATACCTATAAAGTTTATAAGGCTGTTAAAACTAACCGTGGAAGATAGGACTGATGGACTTGGTAAGAATATACCTAAAAGGATGTATGCAGATGTCACAATTCTAGAATAATTGGTATTGATTATTCTCCTCATTTTGCTTGTTACTTAGGAAAGGATGATGTTGATCTGAGAGAGGGGAGCAGTTTCTAAAGCTGTAGTGAGAGGCTTATATAGGAAACACACTTTAAATATACTTAAAGTCGTTTTGAAGTTCTCTTATTTGCATTTTTTTTTTTTTTTTTTGGTAGTGACTTTATCCTCAAATTGTCAGTGGTATTAATATTATTCTCATATAGTTTGGGACTTTAAGTTACAGACTCCTCCTGATGGAAGTTTTTTCCTCACTGTGTGTGTGTGTGTGTGTGTGTGTGTGTGTGTCTGCGTCTGTTCTGTCTTCCTCTCTGTCATTCTGTCTCTCTTCCTGTCATTTTTGCTGTTATCTCCATCTACCTTCAGTCTACGACTTAACCTAAAATTGGCAGGTCTGCGTTCCCATAGCCTGAGTCCTGCTACATGGCTTTCTTTGCCTTTTCTGTCACTGGAGACTTGCAGCTTGATATCAGTTGTAGCTCAGATTGTCATTCCTAACTTTTTTCCAACTTCTTTCACTGAGAGGGGAACCCCATCTGAGCTTCACTTCCTGAGTCTGTTCCATCCCTTGCACAGGTGTGGTTTTGGTCCCCATTACCTACCCTGCAGGCATAGAGCTCCTGGTCACCTCTGTCTAGTTCCATACAGTGAGCCCCATTGTCCTGCAGCTTTAGCTCCTGCGTCCCACCAGGAATTTCTGCTGCATTTCTGTTCCACAGAGAAGTTTATCTTGTTTTTTTGAATGTAAGGATGTGTGTGTGTCCTTAAAGTGCATCTGTGTAGAATCGAGGTGTTGTAGTCCTCATTGGTCACTGACTCTACCACATTTTTATTATTCTTTCCTTTTTTCCTAATCCTGTTGTCCCCTTTGCCTGACCCACTAACCAAATATCAATGGGTAACCATTCTTGTGAATTTAAGGTTATTTTCTTCCAATCTGCCTGCCATATGTATGTTTGTCTCTCTATAGGAAGTTTATAATAGTATTTTGTGTGTGATTGTAAAAACTTACATAAGTGATACATAAATCTTTGTTTTTAACTTCTGTCAACATTATTTGAGACCTATGTTGCTGTGTATCAAGCTACAACTCCTTCTGAGTCCTGCAGATTATTCCTTTGTATGTTTGAAAGTCTTATATTTTGTTATCCTGTTATCTGGTGATGGCACTTACATTGATTCCAAATTTTTGTTCCTACAAATAGCATTATGACAAATAATCTCCTACACATCTATTACCTGTGTTAATAGTTTCTCTCGCATGTTGGGACATTTAATTTCATTATTGCCAGATTGCTCTCCAGAAATATTTGTAATTGGTCAGTTACATCATTTAAGACAAATCTTTTGAATGGTTATTTGTTATTTCTTCTGAGAGAGAGAGAGAGAGAGAGAGAGCGCGCGCATTCAGGGGAGGGGCAGAGAGAGGGAGAGAGAGAATCCCAAGCCCCATGCTGTCAGCTCAGAGCCCCATGCAGGGCTAGATCTCACAAACCATGAGATCATTACCTGAGCTGAAATCAAGAGTCTGATGCTTAAGGAACTGAGCCACCCAGGTGCCGCTAAGGCAAATCTTTTAAATGATAATTTTCCCTTGTTATGGAAAGGTACAGGGTATGTCAGATAACGAGTACCTAATGAGTACCTGAAATTAACTTAATAATTTCCATATCATAAGAGTATTCTGAGGATTAAATGATTGAAAACAATAGTTTTTACAGGTTTCTTCATAGTAAAGCAGAGAGCCACGATATGTAAATAAACCTGAATTAGATCTAAGTAATTAGATTTACCATGGTTTGATGGAAAATATTTCGTTCATTAGTGAAGTTCCCCTAAAGCACTTCCTTAAGATTCCTGGGATCACAGATTGAAAACCCACTAAATTACAGTTTATAATGCCATTTTAGAGCATCATCTACAATATTAAATATCTCCTTGATTAAGTTTGGTTTCTTTTTCTTCTACTGCCATTTTATGAAACTTAAGCAAATAGTGTTATCTCCCAGAAGAACACTTAAAAATGAAGACGTTTACGTAGGCGCTTGCTTCCATAAATCCTCAGTTGAGATAGTAATCTCCCTTCCTGGTGTTTCTTTGAGGTAAGTTGGAGGAAGATGACTTTGGCCTCCCTAGCTCATCTTGGTTGGCACTGGGCCTCTAGAGGAAAGCTGAAAGTAGTTCTGCAGTCTCCAGTTCTAGTCCCATGCTTTTGCTCCAGGCCACGTGGTGGTCCGTGCCTATGCTCTCCCGCCCCTTTTATTTGTGGGCCATCACAGATGATGGTCTTGGTCTTGAAAATGAACACATGTGGTGTATATTTGTCCTCACAGCGTGTATCTCCAGTTGTCTCTTCCATCTCTTTCTCCACAACCTTCCATGTTCATTTCCTCTTTCTCTTTCTATACCACCCTGTCAGTTTGCATTTTTATCCGGAATTGTCATTTCTTATTTCTTCAAGTTTGATGTGTTGACTATTTGTTTTTCAGTGATCAGGAACCTCCCTATTCAATGATTACATTGCACGAAATGGCAGAAACAGGTATTTTTCAAATTTTTAAAAAAATATTTTCTAATGAATTCATAATTATGGAAAATATGGCCACTTTTTTTTAAATAAAAGATTCCAAAAGTACTTAATACACATGACCAACGTGTGCAGAAGTTTTCCTATCCAAAGGTAAAAATTAATAATCACTATATATTGCATCCTGAATATGTAGCTGCACCTCTCAGTAACGGTTTTATTTCACCTAAATTATTAAAAGAGAACTTGGGGGAGCATTGACAGATCTTTGACCAAAACTCTTCCAGAATGGGAAGGGTAGTTTTTTGGCCCTTAATTTCCTAAGTATCATTCTGAAAGTAGAACCAACTGCTTCAGATATTTAATCTTCTCAGTACGCTCCTATGTTATAAACAAGATGCTGAAAACTATTTTAATTATAATTTGAGAACCCAGGACCATAGCTTCAATTCTCTCCAAATAAAGATGCCGCCAAATCACCAGGCTCCTGCAAATTAAGAATCTTTGGTTCTACCGTGATGACTACAATTAATGACTGTCTATGCCAAATGTTAACTGCTTAAAAGCTACAAGATGAAAGCCAAAAGTGTTTCTATTTTAATATAAAGTCACCTTGTGTTATAAGTGATATATTTTCACATTTTAGAAATAGTGGCTCTACCATATAATCTTATTGATTTGCTCTTAGATGAAGGATGGTTGGATGTTGTCCAGTCTTTAATTAGAGTTATTCCATTGGAAGATCCACTGGGACCAGCTGTTATAACATTGTTACTAGATGAATGTCCATTGCCCACTAAAGTAAGTTAATACTTCTCTTTAATGAAACTGTCACCTATGCTTAAACACAGGATAAATGCCTACAAAGAACCTTTGATATAATGCATTTCCTCTTTATACATTTGTGGTCTGTTTCATTCAATATTGACTGAATATTGACTGAGGAGCATTATGTAAACTTTTTTATTTCTAATGAAGTGCTACATCCTCTTTCTATCACTAACTTACTATAAAGCTTTGGTTTAAAATTTTAAAATGTTAAAAATTAAAACATTTATATTTGAAACAGCAATCTTCTTGAAGTTGGAAGACGATGTTCAATTGCTGAGCTGATTTTCTTACCTGTCTCTAAACAAATTTCCTCATAACAAAAGGTTTTCTTTAATGTTTCCTATTAAGAGAAAAAGCTATTATACTAAAAGCCCTTGTGAGTCTAACATATTAAAGATTGGTATGACCTTGATTTTCCCTTAAATAGAACAAAAGTATCAAGCTTTCATTGCCTTAGTCCATATCTTCTATGGAATGGGTTTTTTGTTGTTTTTTTTTTTTTAATTTTGGGTGCTGGCATCTGTCATTTGGTTGAGCCTCAGACATTTGGGCACAACATGGAAAAACTTATGAACAGAAGAGAAAAGCCTTTGGCCCAGTCACTGATGAAATGACCTTTACCTAGGCTTATGAGAGGTTTCTGTTATAATTTGCCTCAAAGACTCTGGTGAGCTTTGTTCTTGCTTGATTAAAAAAAAAAAAAAAAAAAAAAAATGTAAGTAACCTTTTACTTAAACATCACTAAGACCCTATTATTATCAATCATATTGGCATTTGGGTGGATTTAGTCTGTTTAATGATTCAGGAGTAAACAGCATATTTTTTTAATACAACTGGTACATTTTTTTTTTTTTAATGTTTATTTATTTTTGAGACAGAGAGAGACAGAGCATGAGCAGGGGAGGGGCAGAGAGAAAGGGAGGCACAGAAGCTGAAGCAGGCTCCAGGCTCTGAGCTGTCAGCACAGAGCCCAACACGGGGCTCGAACTCACGAACTGTGAGATCATGACCTGAGCCGAAGTTGGACGCTTAACCGACTGAGCCACCCAGGCGCCCCTACATTTTGAATGAAGTAGAATTTAGCAATTCATGTAAGAAAACTTCCAGGTTGATCAAATAACATTGGTATCATTGGGTGCATTGTATCATTTTGTATGTGCATTCTGAGTTAACTTCATAACTGGCTATAGCTTTTGTCTCAAATGATTCCCCTGGAGGAAAAAACCTAAGTGATGATATATTTACCAAATTCCCTTGTACATTTTTGTTTTTAGGATGCACTCCAGAAATTGACTGAAATTCTCAATTTAAATGGAGAAGTAGCTTGCCAGGACTCAGGTCATCCTGCTAAACACAGGAACACATCTGCAGTCCTAGGTTGCTTGGCTGAGAAACTAGCAGGTAACTCTGGAAACCTCTACCAAGAAAGATCTTCAGTTTTTTTTGACATGATGGAGAAGATTGCAGGTCTTTAATCAAACCTGTATCAAAAAGGAGTGTCTCAAAAGAAATAAAATGAAAATTTAATTTAATTTAATTAATACTGAGGGACAAGAGCTAACTGGAAAAAAAGTACTCAAAGTCCAAAGAGATGAATGCAATCTAATTTAGCTTTGAGGATTTTCAGAGACATTTATTTATTTTTAAATGTTTATTTTTGAGAGAGAGAGAAAGAGAGCACAAGTGGGGTAGGGGCAGAGAGAGGGGGACACAGAATCTGAAGCAGGCTCCAGGCTCCGAGCTGTCAGCACAGAGCCCGACATGGGGCTCAAACCCACGTACTGGGAGATCATGACCTGAGCCGAAGTCGGATGCTTAACTGACTGAGCCACCCAGGCGCCCCCAGAGAGACATTTAAAAGAAAAAGTTGTACTCATTTGCTTTAAAATTAAGAATAAAAGGTTAAATTCAGTATAATAAATAAAGATTATGGAGGTATATATTTATGCATACAATAGATAATATACATTTATGCACTTTATAGAGTTTAGCTAGATAATAGAGACCTACAAGGTAGGAGAAGAAGAAAAGGAACTGTCATTGGAGCAGTTCCTGAGAAGAGAAGCAGATATTTAACTTGTTTATGAACATTACCCACTTTAGGAAAGTTAGCATCAAAGTGCAGATGAAGAGCTCAGCTAGTTAGAATCCTGTATGGTGGAAGAAACAATGGATTCCAAATCCGGACCCGTGGGTACTGCCTCCGATTCTGCCATGTGCACCCCAAATGCACCAGAATGAGTGACTTCACTGTGGGCTCCATTGCTCAGCTGTGAAATAGAAACAGTACTATTCCCTGCCTCAGAGCAGGAGGCTTGAATCAGACACTGTGCGTGAGAGTACCTTGTCAAAGAGTTCTAAAAAACAATTTTACTGTTATTAGTTACTGATGAAAAAGAATATGGCCCATTTCATTGTATCTTGTGTTTGTTATGTTTGTCCAGGTCCTGCAAGTATAGGCTTACTTAGCCCAGGAATACTGGAATATTTGCTACAGTGTCTGGTAAGTGAGGCATCAAAGCCAGTTATTCTTAGTCATCTACAACTGTGCATTTTTCTAAAATTGCCAGCTTAACCACTGGCACAGAGAATGGAATCAGTTATAAATTTTATTTGCAGGTGTTTCCTGAGTGTTTATCTATTCCCTCCTATGTTCAAAAAAAAGAAAAAAAAAGATGAGGGCGGGATAGGAATTTATTGCAAGCAAAAGCAGCTGAGTTGGTCTGGTTTTAAATTTAGTCCTAAGATAGCTGCTATGATTGGCTTTTGTGTGTGTGTCCTTAGGGTCGGCCAAATGGTAGTAGGGAGCTCTGCAGCGGAAACAAAATTACATGGCATTCCAAGCCAGGAAACTGTCAGGTCAGATTGCCAGTGCATACAAATCTCCACTTCTTCCCTCCCCCTCTGGCTACTGCTCTTATAACTGTTGTCGTGGAGTACTTGATCTATTGTCTGTGAAGCTTGCGGTTTGCTGAGGTTGTACTGTCAGATCTCTTACACTGCTGGACTGCAGACTTGACTGGTCTGTATTTGTTAAAGTTATTTCTGCAGGCCTCCTGAGCATTGGCCTTCTTCAAAATCTCAAAGACCTTATTTTTCAATACTTATATGATATGTACCTAAGACACACCCCACTATGCTAAGCAAGCCCTGTGGGGATACAAAAGTAGTATAACCAGTCCTTTGCCCTTAAGAAGTTTCCTGGTTAACTGGGGGAACAGAACTACTCGGACAAGACAGTTGGCCTCCATTTTATGACAGGGCATGATCAAGGGCAAAATCCCCTCTCTCAGACTAAGTGCCATAAGAGTACTGAGAAGGTGATGGGGAGGTGGAAGATGGTGGTGGTAAGGGCCAGGAGAGCCATGGGAGACAGGCTTCCAGATGAAGGTGGCATCTCAGCTAGGTCACATCATAGGTTAGGATTTGTGCACACTGGAAGGAAAAATGGGTTTTGGCTAAGGGCCCATCACCAGCAGAAGCTCAGAGATAGAAATGACCATGCTCCTGGCATATTACAGAGAATTGTCTGTTCAGGAGACAGTGTTTAGAGACAGGAGGACAGGCCTGAACATCCTGATGGGGAGGGCTCTGGGCCTGAAAAACCAGACTGAGGAATTGAGAGTGGATATGGCAGGAAGCAGGGTACCGAACAGGCTTTGCTGCAGGGCGTGCTGTGAGAGTTGCAGAACCTTTGAGCCCCAGGGAAGTGAGTAGGAATCACCTGATGTTCTAGAGCTCCTTTGCAAGCTGCTAACGTAGCTGTGGTAAAGGATGGCTCTGAGAAGGTGTGATGTTAAGCAGGTAGGTTTTTCTTTAAATGATGAACGCCTGTGATGTGAAGTTAAATGTAATTTAAAGAGCGCTGTCCCACCTACCATTAGCATTTGTGGATTTCCTTGCAGAGAACAGACTGAAAACTAAGCCATAAGGTATTCATTCCATCATTTATAATTTTGGAACCTGGTAGTAATGTGTGGTTCCTTTAAGGCTTCTGAATAAAAGTCATTCTTAGCTACAATTCTAGGTTTCTGTTTGGCTTGCTTAAATCACTGTAAGAATCCGCATGGTTTTCTTTCACAAAGCCCTAATATAAATGTTACTAAGTGGAATAACAGTGCATTTAACAAAATACTTCTGAAATTTGCATATCTGTAAATGAACCCGGTGGCTTCAAGAAAATAATATACAATTTTATGAGACTCTGTCTTGGTTCCTTATTACTAGCAGTATTAGCAAACAGAGGATTAAGGACTCAAATGAGTAAAACTCTTCTGGTTGCTCCAAAAAAATCAAGCACATATTGGGTAAGAAGAAGAAATTGGTAACTCGCCGCCTCTGCAGGGGAATGATGTTTTTGCTTTATGTTTCTCTGTCTTTTGTTGTCTTTCAGAAGCTACAGTCCCACCCCACAGTCATGCTCTTTGCACTTATTGCACTGGAAAAGTTTGCACAGACAAGTAGGTATAGTGACTTCTTGCACTAATGATCTTCTGAATTGGCTGTTAAAAATCTTATTTTTATTACTTACTGGATGAGCTTATGCTTTGAGCCCCATCAAACAGGTACACGTTCCGTATTTGTCTGGGTAGACACTTCAAGGCCAGTGAGATATAACAGGGACAAAAGCCAAGAGTTTTTCACCTAAGAATCAAAGCTTAATGACCATGGTTACTGACTTTTTATAGCTAAAAAGTTAATGATGAGGGGTGCCTGGGTGAATCAGTCAGTTAAGTGTCCAACTTCTGCTCAGGTCATGATCTCACAATTCAGGAGATTGAGCCCTGCATCAGACTCTGCTCTGACAGCACTGAGCCTGCTTGGGATTCTCTCTCCCTCTCTCTCTGCCCCTCCCCCATTTGCACTTTCTCTCTCTTTCTCTCTCTGACGCAAAATAAATAAACCTAAAAAAGAAAAAAAACATTAGTGATGAGATTGCTACTTCCCAGAAAGTAGTCAAGGCTCCTGGGCTATGTCCTTATTCTAGTTTCCAAGTTTTCTAATTGCCTGTCCTCACTCCTTCCCACCCCTTACCTGCCCAGCAAATCATCCTACCCTTTCATGGTTAATTCAAGGTTTATGTCTTCCCAAACAGGTGAAAATAAATTGACTATCTCTGAATCCAGTATTAGTGACCGGCTTGTCACATTGGAGTCCTGGGCTGATGATCCTGATTATCTGAAACGTCAGGTCGGGTTCTGTGCCCAGTGGAGCTTAGACAATCTCTGTAAGTAGCAATTGTCCTTCCAAAAAGGAAAAAGCCTGTTTCCCCTTCCAAACCCATTTCTTACACAGGACCACTATTCTGTAGTGAATGTGACACTTACCTTATAAGGTCCTATACTGTAGCTTGGCTGTATTCTAGCAGAAAAACATTCTAGGGACCCTCTAGATAAGAATTATATGGAATGCTTCTAATTCCAGCACTCTTTCTGTTCACAGACTTTTACTGATACCCTACTTCCTGCTGCATCAGGGCCATTAATCAAATGGCAGTGTCTAGGGGTGCCCGGGTGACTCAGTCAGTTAAGCGTCTAACTCTTGATTTCAGCTCAGGTCATGATCTCATGGTTCATGAGTTTGAGCCCAGCATCGGACTTTGCTCTCATAGCATGGAGCCTGCTTGGGATTCTCTGTCTCCCTCTTCCTCTCCACTCCTCCCCCATGTGCATGCGCCTGCTCAGACTCTGTTTCTCTCTCTCTCTCTCTCTCTCCCTCCCTCCCTCCCTCCCTCCCTCCCTCCCTCCCTCCCTCTCTCCCTCTCTCTCTCTCCCCCTCTTTCTCAAAAGTAAACATTAAAAAAAATAGCAGTGGGGCACCTGGGTGGCTCAGTCAGTTAAGCATCCAACTTCGGCTTAGGTCATGATCTTGCGGTTCATGAATTCAAGCCTCACGTTGGGCTCTGTGCTAACAGCTTGGAGCCTAGAACCTGCTTCAGATTCTGTGTCTCCCTCTCTCTCTGCCCCTCCCCTGTTCTCTCTGTCTCTGTCTCTCTCTCAAAAATAAATTTTAAAAAATAGCAGTGTCTAATCAACTCTTCTGACACAAACTATCTCCTCACTGTCCTATAAGCGGGCCCCAGTCATTCCTGCCTCTGGGCCTTTCCCTCACTTGGAGTTCTCTGTCTTTACTCTCCTCCTTATCCTAACTTGGCTCTTCAAAACTCAAGACGCGTCTTACCTGTGTCAGGAGGGTTGCTCCCAGCTTTTCTTGTTCCCTTCCAACAGCTGCTACAACTAAAACTACCCCTACTACTAATCCTCACTCCCCCTCCAGAGTTAGCACTGTGTAGAAGCACGGCTGGACGTGTGCACCCCCTGCTCCTGCCACAGCACTGTGGGGAGTTGCTTTGTGCACTGCCTGTGTGGTGCCAGTGAAAGAATCGTTCTTAGAAAGTATAGTTTGGCTTTGGTTGCATGCAAAATAACAAATCCAGAGAGCAGAAGCGTGAACCTCACAGTGCTGTCCTAGCCTGTCCTAACTTTTGCTTAATTGATCCTCATGTGGTCGTGCAGCAACAGAGCCAAGGTCTTTAAGTCTCCCTACCAATTCTGCCATTTCTGAGCACCTCCCCTTAACTAGAATGGCAGCCAGTGATGACACTAGCTTTTTCCCCACAACAGCCTGCCTTAGAAACATGACCACTTTTTCTTTTGCAGTTTTAAAAGACAGTAGGCAGCTGACCTATGAGAAAGTGGACTTGAATAGCATTAGGGCCATGCTGAATAGCAACGATGTCAGCGAGTACCTGAAGATCTCGCCTCATGGCTTGGAGGTAAAGCTTTCATGGATGGAACATTCATGGGGAGGAAATCTTGGTCTCATTTTCACACCCTGGTTCTCAACAAAAAAGCAATTTTTTGCAGAATAGATGGAAGTTCATTTCATACTCCAAGAGTGTTTAGAGGTAGAACTGACAGACAGAAGGTGTTTGGGATATTACTTAGTCTTTTATATCCCACACGTGCTATACTCATAGCAAGTAAGCACTATAATATTTTTTGACAATTTGATTTTTTTTTTTTTTGTAGCTTCAAGTTTTCTTTAAATTCCAGTTAACATACAGTGTTAATATTAGTTTCGGGTATATAATTTAGTGATGCATCACTTACATACAACGCCCAATGCTCATCACAACCAGTGCCCTCCTTAATGTCCATCACCCATTTAACCCATCCCTCCACCCACCTCCCCTCCAGCAATTGTTTGTTCTCTATAGAAAATTTGATGGGGGCGCCTGGGTGGCTCAGTCAGTTGAGTGTCCGACTTCAGCTCAGGTCATGATCTCACACTCTGTGAGTTTAAGCCCCGCATCGGGATCTGTGCTGACAGCTCAGAGACTGGAGCCTGCTTCAGATTCTGTGTCTCCCCCTCTCTCTGCCCCTCCCCTGCTCATGCTCTGTCTCTCTCTGTCTCAAAAATAAAAATAAAAACATTTAAAAAAAATTTTTTTTTTAAAAAGAAAGAAAATTTGATGTAAATATGTCTGTTTTCAATCTCTGCCATTTTATTCAGCTAAAGGTACAAAGACTAGTGTTTCCTAAAGAAGCCCTTCCTTTTTAAATCCCTGCATAACCAGTTGTATTCTGTCTAATGTTCCCCCTCTTCCCTGTGTGTTGGAAATGTTGCCGATTTTGTGGTGCACGTTGGTGAACGCTGCTTCTGTACAAGAAGGCACCATAAGTCACTAGACATGTCAAGATTAAAGAACTGTTTGAAGAGTGGCTGCAGACAGCTCTTTGATCTTGCGTATTGCCAAATGCCTCCGTAGTTTTCTGCTTTAAATTATCTTGGGGTATCCCGTCTTATACCCTTCAATGTCCTTCTCTGTCTCCATACTAACAAGTGCAGGTTAAGGCCATGTTAATGCATCTGTAAAAGATTCCACTGTGAAGGTAAATACCTGTAAGTACTTCAAAAAGAAGCAGGAGCCCTCGTTAATTCTTCCTGTGGCCATCTTTGAGGCCTTTCAACCCTGTTAGGACTCCTTGGGGATAAAACCATAAAACAGAGTGTGCTTCATTCTGTTTTGCACTTTTTGTACCTGGGGATGCACAGAGAAGGAAATGACCATCCACCAGAAGCTTCGATAAGGAAAAAGACTCCACCTCTGAGCAGTCACTTGTCTTTGGTGGTCTCCAGGCATTGATGGTAGACTATGACCCGCTTTGGTTTTGCCAGGCTCGCTGTGATGCTTCCTCTTTTGAAAGCGTGCGTTGCACCTTCTGCGTGGATGCTGGGGTGTGGTACTACGAAGTCACTGTGGTCACTTCTGGCGTCATGCAGATCGGCTGGGCCACGCGAGACAGCAAATTTCTCAATCACGTGAGTACCCTAGAGAACTGTGTGAACAGGGCCAACCTCAGGCTTTTGGTGAGCGGGTGGAGGACACGGCTTTTTCAGGTAGGCTTGCAGCGTCATCGTGCCTCGGGGTGCACCACGTGCTGCCAGATCCCTCGCACAGGGGGTGCCGAATGGATTCAGAAAAAGCAAAACACAAGTGAAACCGCCCGTCAGCTTTTTTCCCCCTCGAGTTTCAAGTTCACATTCGTTTTTACCTACAGGTTGGCTGTGTCCTTTGTCTCTGTAGGGTGTCTCCTCCCCCAGCCACATTGCTGGCTTGGTTTTCGTATTGGGACCCAGCATGACTTTTACCTTGCATTTAAGCTTTAAGAAACTTGTAGGAATTCTCTTCCTTTCATAAAATACTAAATATTGGCTTGACTTCTTTAACTTGACTTTTATCTTGTGATTGGTAGGCACATTTGTTTTCAATATTTAGTATTTATCTTTTGTTGTAGAAAGCTGGCAGGTAAGAGGGAAGATAAATTCCACTAGAAGAAGCAGGATTCAGCTACCGCTGCTCGAGTGTGAGGGCAGGGCTTCCTCTCTTTCCTGTAGATACTAATTTCTTGCCAATTTATGCCCTTCTGATGCCCAGCCTGATCGACTTTCTTGTGTTTTTCCAATTTTAAGCTGTTTGGAATCAATCCAGTTTTGATCTGGAATCTTTTGTGTGGATGTATGATTTTTACCCTTTGAACTGGGAAAACACTTTGGATTATTTTGCTAATTTAAACAGTAGTCTCCCATCTGTAAGGTGCTAGGTTGGGTGATAGAAGTGAACCAACAAAACCAAACTCTGCTTGCCTGCTATAGGTATAGTTTCGGAAGGACCGTTTCAGCAAGGCTGTGTAGCATCTTAGAATTGTGCATGGCCTTTTACTAAACTCCTTGCTGGAGAGACAACTGGAGGAAGAGAGTCAGTGGAGAGGTCAGATTCTTGTCCAGGATAGAAAACTAGACCCCAGTCTGCTGTTGCTTTTGTCGGGACCTTTCTCTGATGAAGGGCCTCCTCATTGACAGCACCTTAATTAACACCTGGATGCGTGAGGCTTTATTGTGGCACCATGTGGTCAGAAGTACACGGGTCTGGAGAACAGTGCTGGTTAGTCTCTTACTTCCCACCTTGGGCACTGATTTAAAGCAGGTAGCATCAATTATCCTGACAATCTGACCCAAAGGAGGTCCCGAAGACAATTTTTTAGACCTTAGGGGGCAAAAAGGTTTGTTTCCAGAGCGTTGTCATTTTGGAGCCCTTCCTCTGACTCCCACAGCAGCCTGTACTGCCACCACGTCCATTTCACATAGGACAAATGGAGACTGGGAGGACCTAAAGAATATTGGACTAGAATTCAGGCTCCTTCCTGTTCTATAAGAGTCATCTTCTTTGCATTTGAAAACGGAAAGAATCTCAGAGAATTAGCTAGGTTCCTCATTTGGGTGTAAAAAAAGTTGTTCCAGAACTAGAAGAAAGATGGAAATCTCTAGGGAGGAAGCTCTAGGACATTTGTTTCTCGTCATTTGGCGGCAGCACCACCACCGTACCCCCCCGCCCCCGCCGCCCATGAGTCTATGTGTAGTATATCTAATTCTTGATATTGTAAATTTTTTTTAATATTAAAATTTTTTATTATTTACCAGTGAGGCTGCCACTAATTTCTGCCATATCATTGCAGAAACTTTGGCTCCTCAAATTAAGATCCTTAAAATGCTGTTTTCCTATCCTCTAAATTGCTTGACAGACTTTTAATTTCTTCCTTTAAAAATCAAAACCAGGGGTGCCGGGGTGGCTCAGTCTGTTAAGCATCCACCTCTTTGGTTTCAGCTCAGGTTATGATCTTATGGTTCATGAATTCGAGTCCTGCGTCGAGTTCTGTGCTGACAGTGCAGAACCTGCTTGGGATTCTCTGTCTCTCCCCATCTCTTTGCCCCTCCCCAGTGTGTGTGCTCTCTCTCCTCTCAAAATAAATAAATTAAAAAAAATGTTTTTTAATCAAAAAACATTTTTTTCCTGATCTAAGTACTTGTTGATTCTCTATTAGAAGTCAATGAAGTCTGATACCTCTTTTCCCAAACGTAGGATTTTAATCATGTTGCCATACTTACAACTTTGCTTCAAATGGACGTTCTGGTAATTCTGATTTTTTTTTTTTTTTCTATAAATAGGGTGTGGTTTTATGCAATAAGTCATCCCTAGGATACACACAGTCTCTAATGACTTGAAGTCAATCCACAGTGCCTCTTCTTTTAACTCTTACTGCTTGGGCTTCAGTTTTGAAAGGATGATAAAAGTGTTGGGCTCTCATTCACATGAGAAGCTTAAGGACGGTTCTTGTTCAGGTCACCTACAGAATAGTTGGTCTTGTGTATTTTTATGGAGGTTTGGGTGAAACAAGTTTTTAAGGGTGCATTTTGAGTTATCTGAAATAACTTTTGCCTTTTCATGAACATCTACCATACTTTCGCGTACTATCTCTAATCTTTTTGAGAGTTTGGGAAGGTATTATTCTCTCATTTAAAGATGAGAGTGAGGTTCAGACAAATAAATTTAGAAACTTACCCGAAGTCATCTGGCCTCCAAGTGCTAGAGAAGAATCGAGACCCTGGTCAAGATAACCCATGCTCCTTCCCCTGGAGTAGCCTCGTCCCTTGGAGAAAATGAGTCTGCTTTCTGAAACAGAAAAGGGGAATAACTCGGAAGCCTATTGGGAACTCCCAGGCTGTTGAGGAGTTTGGGAACTAGACAGGCACCAAGGCAACATCAGAGAGCCAAGAGACAGGAAGTACAACAGCCAGTGTTTTAGGCGCTAAGATGCCAACATTTCTGCCACAAACCAGTCCTAACCATTCCTCCGTGTGGGTCACTCCTACCACGCTAGGTGTCTGCTGGACGGATCCAGCTGGCCAAGCCTAGGTTAAATCCTACCCCTCCAACTCCTGAGCGGGAGGCAGGACATTGTATCTTCATTAAATTCCCTAAAACAGGAAGGGGTTGGGATGCTGGACAGCAGAAAAAAAAAGGGGAAAGAATTCAAAATATTTCCTGAATGGCAAGCTATGGATTAAACTTTTTGTTTTCAGTAATGTTTCCGTTACTAAAATATACATGACCGTAAACAAGCATATCAAAATTATTACTCCAAGTACTAAGCTAGCTACCCTGTTCTCCCATTTATCTGTCTCAGCTGGAAACCACAATCCTGCTGGGAATGTTTTCAGGTTGACAGAGGGTGTAGGGCATCTAGCTCGCTCTCAGAGATGTCAACTCAAAGGGATTTTTCCAAGTGTATCTCTGCTTGGTAGAAGTACCTACTTCTTAACCTGTAGACGTTGAGCTCTGGTTGAAATTATTACAGTTCCACCTTTGTCCCACAGTGCCACTCTCCAGTGAAATTCATCCTGGCATGGAAGACATTGCATGGTAAAAGTCTGATCTTAACCAACTCTTCTGGCTAGAAATCTTCTAGGAATGTCTTCACGTTGTTCCACAGAGGACTTGGTAGTACATTAGAAAGTGAATTGCTTGCCTTTTGCCTATGACCAACACGCATAAAATAAAAAACAATTTTTCCTTGTTCAGGCTTGGAAAGGAGGGATAGCGAGGTATTCTTTCTAGTCAACTGATGAATTTCTTCTCTGCCTAAAGACAGGTAGATGAAAGTTCATTTAACTCTTGAATAATCTGAATAGTGCATTCAGAACAGCTGGTTCAGAAGCCTCACTTTGGAGAACACTCATGAGAATTCAGTATATTGTAGTCCGAAGTAGTCAAGGAATATGTTTGAGCCTTTTCTCTGATCTCCTCACTGCATTGTTTATTCCAGAGAACAAGCAGAACATCACCAAGGACCTGAAATCTTACTTGGATTTGGCCCACTAAGAATCTTTCACCATGAACCTTTAAAGATAGCAATTGTCTGATCTGCATGCTTCTTCTGTTTGTTCTATTTTTTCATAAGCACTTAAAATAATTTAAGATCCCATCCACCCTTTTAACAATAAAATAATTGTGAAATAATTAAAAGGCAATAAGAAATAAAAGAAGCTGCCGAGGACTTGTATGATGCTCGAGTTGAGCCCACCTCCAAATAGCTATTAGCTGACTGCCCACTATAACCTTTTTCTTGTGTCCAGTTTTGAAATCTCCGTGTATGTGGTTGTTTTGAAGTCTACTACATGCAAGAAAGTTGTTTTCCCAGCCACAGTGAAGTAGAAAGCACACCATTCTTAGGATCAGAAGAGTCCAAGGTCCAAACGTGGCTTTCTTAGTAATGATTTGTCTTTGGGTGATGTGGTTGACCTCTCTGAGCCTTTATCTCCTCTTAAAGTGGAGCAGGATGCCATCAGCCTCATGGTGGCTCATGAGAATTAAAAGAACTAACAAATTTGTTGGTGAGGTCATTATCCAGTCATGGAGAGCCAGGCTTCCGGGTCAGCATTTTGGTATCTTCTAAGAACCATAGGCTCCCTTCATCCGGAAAGCTTAGAATTCCAGCCACCAGGTCTATGGTTACAAAAGACACACCGTCTTTTCTCAGAACGCAGCAGGCAGAGCCTTGCTAATCTTCTGGGCCCTATCTCCCTCCAGGAAGGCTATGGCATTGGGGACGATGAATACTCCTGTGCCTACGACGGCTGCCGGCAGCTGATTTGGTACAATGCCAGGAGTAAGCCTCATCTACACCCGTGCTGGAAAGAAGGTACCCGTTCCTCTCTGTCATGAATTTATCAACTGGGTCCAGACATCTGGTTATGATGAAGGCATCTATTATGTTGGGCCTTAAAATGTTTTAATGGAAGAAGATGTAACATGAAAAGGGATATGAGCCTTTGTATTCCCCCTCATAGATGTAAACAGCGTTCTGATAAGTTCACCTCTGGTAGAGCCCTTCCTTTTGCAAAAGCATTTCAGACTATAGAATTCTTAATTGAGTGGGGAAAATGATAAGATTAATATGAATTCTAGTTTTCTCTCTGGGTATATGCTTTTTTTTTTTTTTCCTTTGTTGAGATTTTATTTTTAAGTAATCTCTATACACAACTGGGGCTTGAACTCACAACCCCAACATCAGGAGTCACTCGCTCCACCAACTGAGCCAGCCAGCCGCCCCTCTAGATACATGCTTTGAATCAAAGCATTCAGGGAGATATTGAGGACACTGATATTGTAATGCCAGTAAAATGAGGATATTTTTAGAGGCCAGGTGGCTATGGAATAGGCACTATTCAGTGGCCACATTCTGGGCCCCACTAGAGCAGCTTTTAAGGATGAGTTGAGGGCACCTGGGTGGCTCAGTCGGTTAAGTGTCTGACTTTTGATTTCGGCTCAGGTCATGATCTCACGGTTCGTGAGGTCGAGCCCCGTGCTGGGATCCATGCTAACAGCATGGAGCCTACTTGGGATTCTGTCTCTCTGTCTCTCCCTCTTGGTCTCTGCCCCTCCCTTGCTCATGCTCTCTCTCAAAATAAATAAATAAATACTTAAGAAAAAAAAAAAAGAGGCACTGTCAGCAAAGACTGTCTCATTTTTGTTTTCTAATAATTTTAAAAAAGATTACTGAAGTAATATGTTTAGCATAAAAATTTGGGAAATAGGGGAAAGGAGTAAAATGAAAATCCCTTATAATTCCTCCATCCAGAGATTTTTTTTTTTTTTAAACACTTAAAACTTGGTGTATGTGTTTTTTGTTATTGTCTCACTCCTATGCCTTGAACAGATTTCCAGGTTATTAAATAACATGATTTTTTTGTGTGTGAAATTTATTCATTTTGAGAGAGAGAGAGAGAGAGAGAGAGAGAGTGAGTGAGTATGTGTGCCAGGGGGCAGAGAGGGAGAGAATCCGTGCTCTTTTTTGCCACCCAAGTGCCCCAGCAGCATTTTCTTCTTAATCGTAGTCTAAAATATTAGACCAGTTGCAGAAGAAGCAAGACTGGTGAAATGTGTTGATACATAGCTACAGATGCAGACTTGACTTGATACAATGACTAAAACCCTTGAGACACTGAGCAGAATCCTGGTAGTAGTATACACCCTAACCCTTAGCATGTTTCACTTTCTCCTGTAGGAGACACAGTAGGATTTCTGTTAGACTTGAATGAAAAGCAAATGATCTTCTTTTTAAATGGCAACCAGCTGCCTCCTGAGAAGCAAGTCTTTTCATCTACTGTGTAAGTAGCTTTCCTCAGTCAAAAATTTGAGTAGATGCATGGAATTCACTTTTCTCCAGAAAAAGACTTTGTCCATTTATGTAGTCAGTTGTGATGAGAAATCATTTTATTTAGAGTAATTAAGGACCCATTTGATCGTATCTATAACCATCCTGAAGCTTAATATAAGAAGATGAGGTTAGGACATTGTCAGGGTCACAGTCCTGTCTAGGTTAGTAAACAGAATCCATTACCCTTCCTTTCTACTAGGGGATAATGTCTAAAAACCACTTCCATGTATGAGCTTTACTTTGTTTTCATGAATTCTGTTGACCTCTGTACTCCTTTTCACTTGTAGATCTGGATTTTTTGCTGCAGCTAGTTTCATGTCATATCAACAATGTGAGTTCAATTTTGGAGCGAAACCATTCAAATATCCACCATCTATGAAATTTAGCACTTTTAATGACTACGCCTTCCTCACAGCTGAAGAGAAAATCATTTTGCCAAGGTAAGGAATCTGCTTAGACTAACTGTAGACTTTCACGTGCATCTCATAAGAAGCTGAAACAGTTCCTGAAAGACTTTTTACAAATAATTTTGAAGACCTGAATAAAATGGATGACCTCCTAGGAAATATAAATTACTCAAACAAATCCCGGAAGAGATATAAACTAACCAGTTATTATTACAAAATTAATTGAAATGAAGTAAGAGATATGTCCCCCAAAACACACCAGACCTGGGTGATTTCACAGGAGATTTCCACCACATTTTTTTTTTAATGTATTTATTTTTGGAGATGGAGACAGAGTACAAGTGGGGGAGGGGCAGAGAGAAAAGGAGACACAGAATCCAAAGCAGGCTCCAGGTTCTGAGCTGTCGGCACAGAACCCGGCACAGGGCTCAAACTCATGAACTTCGAGATCGTGACCTGAGCAGAGGCGGACACTTAACTGACTGAGCCACTCAGGCACCCTTCACCACATTTTTAAATAAAAGATAACTATTTAAATATCACTATTTAAAATGTTTCAGAACCAGAAGGAAAGAGCACTTCCAAATAATTTTTATGAGCTAAATAATATCGGTATAAAAACCAGGCAATATAACACATGCACAAACACACAAACTGCAAACTAACTTTACCTGAATGTCAATGAAAAATCTTAAACATTAGGAAATCAAGTACATTTTTTAGCAGATATGCTTTTAACTTTGGAGTTTGTTGAAACATACTTCTCTCTCTCTCTCTTTTTTTTTTTAAACATTTCTTTATTTTTGAGAGACAGAGAGCATGAAGCAGGGGACGGGCAGAAAGAGAGGGAGACACAGAATCTGAAGCAGGCTCCAGGCTCTGAGCTGTCAGCACAGAGCCTGATGCAGGGCTCGAACCCATGAGGCATGAGATTATGACCTGAGCCAAAGTTGGACGCTCAACCGACTGAGCCAACCAGGCGCTCCAGAAACATACTGTTGCACTACCAGCACTGTTCTACAGCCATTAGGACAGTGAATGCCATCTTGCATAAAATTCCACAGCCTTTCTTTGCCAAAAAGTGTGATAGACATTAGTTATCTCCTTGGAAGAGTATCTGCTTTTCTTTCTTATGAGATGAACGTGGTCTGTTCCTTAAGCTGAGAAAGACTCAAGCTGCTTCCTGGTAATGATCTGAACTTGAAGCTTGTTTCACAATATGAACCAAAGCTTATCATTTTTTAACAGCAGTTTTCTAGATCCCTGTGGGGAAGGGGATTCTTGCCACATGTATTATATCAATGACAGAGATCACACTGGCCATGGTGCGGTCAGTGTTGGGCTGTCATGCCCCGGAAGGTATATGTAACATACTGTTATAATCCTAGCTCCTGTTTTGGCTCAAAAAGCAGGTCTATAAACAGCCCTTCTGGGCCATGCTTCACCTTGGACGTAGTGTCTCAAGCCTGAAGAGCGGCTCAACAATTTGCAAACGAACCAGAAAAGGTCACAGAGTGACCCAGCAGCATTGCCTGCTATGGCAGAACCTCCGTAATATCACAAGAACAGAAGGGCCCCTTACATACCAGCTCAGGGACCTGAGGTTCATTCCTAGAACTTCCCTTCAACTTGTGTTGGTGCCTGACAGAGATTATGAACTTTAAATTCCTCTTGAATTTAGTGAAAGTCTGAAGTAATACCTCTCTTGTCTGTTCATACCTCATTCCTTTTTAATTTAGCCTGTCTCACTGGAGGCGGCCCATCACTAAACCTGCCTTGTGACGTATACCCTGAAAAGTGAGGGCAGGCTCCAGGAGTTCCCCTGGAGGCTGGCCTTAGTTAAAACAGCAACAGCATTTAGAGGACCACCCCCTGCAGAATTAAGCTTTGTGAAAGTCAGATGGCAATAGGTGCCAGCTGTTCAAAAGTCTCCTTTTACGGGCAGCTTCCAAGTACTCAGTACCCTGTCAGGTCAGCACCCAGATGCAGCCTGCCTTGAGTAAGAGCAGAGTTCCAGGTTAGGGCATCTTACGTTGCACTGTCTCTGACAGTGACACCAACACGGGAGTTGCTGGAGGCTCATTGAGTGGCGTCCTCCACGGCACAGAAACCTGCCACTGTCTTTCACCTCTTTAACATCTCAGTTGCACCTCATTGTGGCATTAGGTGTGAATGTGCCTGAGACCATTTCCTATGCTGTTAATATTTTCAGCCTGTGTTCCAAAAGCTTACATTCGGCTTGTGTTTGTTTATCCACTGGAATATATTCCTTTCTGGCTTCATGGTAGGAGATCATGGCCCTGTTGCTTTCTGGGATTTTGTAAATTGCTCTATATACTCTCTGTATATACTCTCTGTCTCTAATTCTCATTCATTTATTCACTCTTTTTTTTTTCTCCTTCTTAACCTTTTTATTATTTGGAAACTTAAATACACACAAAAGAAAAACAGACTATATGGTGAACCTAGTCACAGACAGGGTTAGAGGGGAACTACTGTCTTCCTTTGTCTGAGCTCCGTTGTCATTCCAGGTTCCCTGGCCATAATCCTAGAGGTTCTTTGACACGTTACTTTCCACCATTCCTACATCCTACTCAGAAAATACTGTGGGCTGTGCCTTCGGAATATATCCCACATGCAACTACAGCTTGTCACCCTCACTCCTGCTACCATCGTCCAAGCTGCCTTTTTTTTTTTTTCCCTTTAGCTAGTCTCCCTGTTCCTACCTAGACCCCCTTCAGTCTATTCAACACAGCCTCCAGAATGATTTTGTTACAACTTAAATCAGATCATGCCCTTCTCTGCTCACAAGACTCTAGTAGCTTCTCGTTTCACTTAAGATAAAAGCTTAAATCCTTACAGTGACCTCCCAGGTTCTACATGATTTGTCCCCTTCCTTCCTTTATTACTTCTCTGACTTTACCTCCTACTTACCCTCTCCCACTTGTTCATGCTCCTTATTCAGCCACCCTGGCCTCCTTGCTGCTCCTGAAACATACCAGATCTATTATAGCCTCAGGGCCTTTGCACTTGCTGTTCTTGCTGCTAGAATGGGCCAGTGTGTGTTTTCCAACACCACCAAGCAATTAACTCAATTCTGACACTGCCTGACTGGAGACAGTCAGTGTCAGGTCCCACAAGTTAAGGTCTCATTCCTACAAGGCTGCCCCCTACCCCTACTTTAAATGCCAGTCGCAAGTTCAGGTTTCTATATTTGCTTCTGGCTGACTGGCTGTAAATTGAAGGTTCCCATGATCCCCCTCATCAGGTTTGATTAACCTGCTAGAGTGGCTCACAGAACTTAGGAAAGTAGTTTCTTTCCTAGACTGACTACCAGTTCATTATAAAAGGATTTAATCCAGGGACAGGTGGAAGCAGTGCAGAGGACAGGCATGTGGGAAGCAGCCTCCATGACCTGTGAGTGTACCATCTCCCCAAACCTCCACATGTTCACCAACCTTGAAGATTTTCAAACGGTCCCCTTAGGGGTTTCTCTGGTGGCTTCATTACAGAGGCATAGTTGATGAGAACATTGGTCATTAGTGAGTACATTCAATCTCCAGCCCCTCTGCCCCACTGGGAGGTGAGGGGAGGAATGAAAGTTCCAGCTCACTGATTACAATGCTGGTTCCCCTGGCAGCCAGCCCCAAACTTAGGTTACCTGGGGGCTTGTCAAAGCTGCCTAATTAACATAACAAAAGACATCTATTGCTCTCATCTCTTAGAGAATTCCCAGGGTTTTAGGACCTCTGTGCCAGGAACCCAGACGAAGACCAAATATGTATTTATTACAAATCATAATATCACAAATGGTGTCTCTCCAGATATCCACAAGACTCAATCCCTCGCTCCCTTCATATCTTAAATGTCACCTGAGTGAGATCTTCCTTGGCTGTCATATTTAAAATTGTACCTCCCTGCTTCTATACACACTGCCTTTACTCTTCTCCCTGCTTTATTTTTCTTCATACTGCTCATCAGCGCTTAAAATTGTATATATTTTACTTTTTTACCTGGTTTCTTTCTGTCTCCCTTCACTGGAGTGTAAGCTCTCTGAAGGCAGGCATATATGTTTTTAGTCCTCTCTTCACTGCTGAGTCTCCAGGCTCAGGCCAGTGTCTGTCACTTGGTAAGGCCTGAAGTGAAGAGAATGAATGTTTCATGTTTCTCTTGCCCCCTGGCTGTCAGGGCTGCACTTTTAGCAAAGCGGTTCTGCCTGTCCACTTTTCCATTTCAAACTGAGTGGAAGCGTCATGCAAGGATTCTAACCTGAGGTGTGTGGACTTCCAGAAGAGTCTGTGCTGGCCTATCATAAGCACCTGAGACTGTATAGAAACTTGTGTGTGTGCATTTTTCGTGGGAAAGACTCCGCTGCTTTTCTTCAGACTCTCAGAGCTCTGTGACTCAAAGGTGAAAATTTGCTGGTGAAACAAAGAGTACTAGTCTGAGAACCAAAAGGTTGGCATTTGATTCCTGAATCTGTTTCCCATGTGTTGACCTTATGCAGATCGCTTCCATGAACTGTTTCTTTGCCTATAAAATGGGATTGATCACATCTGTGTCATTCTCTACTGTAGAAAATCACTGTCAGGTTGAAATGAGATGCGTGTGTGCAAACCTTCCTGAACAAAGCTTAAGGAGTGCGTAGCATACTTCACACGGACAGAGCATTTTCACAGCATTTCATATGCATCACTGCTCATAGGCCCATTGATTTGTTGACCAAATAAGTTGTAAACTACACTTTCTACTCAGGCACCGGCGTCTTGCTCTGTTGAAGCAAGTCAGCATCCGGGAAAACTGCTGCTCCCTGTGTTGTGACGAAGTAGCAGACACACAGTTGAAGCCATGTGGACACAGGTAAGAGGGTTTGCTCATTTCTTCTTTTTTGTATTACATTAGGCAATCATCCTATTCTTGTTTTTATGGTTATCAGAGAGGAAGAAATTTTCCTCTGTCCAGGGTTCTTCTAACTGGACTAAGAATTAAATATATATGATACAGATTAACAGGAGAGAATCAAATGTAGTTACGTGCACATGGGGAATCCACACAGACATGAAATTCCAAAGACAGGCAAAATGAGGTATGCATGTCGTCCTCAGTTAAGGAAGGGGGTAGGGGTCTGGGGGTAAAAAGGGAAGGAAAGCCCTTAGCAGGAAGCAGAGGGGATGTTCGGAAAACAAAGGTTGCCCCGTTGTGCAGATATGTTTCTTAGGTAAAGAGGAATCTCTTATTAATAACTCTCTTCCTGGTAACAGGTCCTCTATTTAAATTCTTTTTAGGCAGTTGCAGGGAGGTCAAAGTTTCTTCCTGAGTCTTTTGGACCTTGATTGTTTTCAGCTCAGAATAATCTGTGTGTCTTTGCAGCCCGTCTTGGGCTGTCTACCCTTGTACCCCACACAATGTTACCAGTTCCATAGCTGTTCTTTAAGGTTTATTATATACAAAGTGGGCTGAGAAATTCGAGTTTGCCAGACAGTTCATGGCTGTCTTCCAGAAAGTACCTGAAATAGAAGAAGCTGTTTGATGGAAGGCCTCTGTTTTTATCTTGTTTACTCAGTACTATATTTTAATACAGTTTTACAAAATGTAAAAGGCCTAATACTACTTATGATCCTCTTGGGAAATCCCTTTTAGCTCTATTTTTAGGGCCTCCTCATTTACTAGCTACTTAACCCTCTAACCATTGAGAAGGCAGCACCTCCCTCCCATGTAGCCAAGTTGAACTAGAAGGCACCCTGGATCCTGTAGAACAGTGTCTAAACATCAGCAAGAGCAGCAAGTATGATGTCCCCAAGAAGGCCTCCCAACCGAGTTTGGAAGCAGAAAGAGATGGGGCACCTGGGTGGCTCAGTCGGTTAGGCCCTGCATTGGGCTCCACGCTGGGCACAGAGTCTACTTAAATAAATTTTAGAAAGGAAACAGAAAGAGGAGCTGGGCGGCGGGCTGGCCCTGACCTGGCCCAGGCATGTGTGCTGACTGTGGGTGAGCAGTGCCCGGGCCAGTCTTCCAGGCCAGCTCCCTGTAACTCAGCACATCCTCTCTCCTGCCCTGCTCTTATTTTTGACAGAGCTTTAGCCACCAGAGCTCCTGAGGGTCCAGAGTCTGAGTGATGGACCCCAATTGTCACCTCCAGGTGTGGCTTAGTCTAGGCCCTTCACTCTACCTTGCCAGCTTTTGCAGTGGGTTGTTATCTAATTGGCTGATAAGGGAGGTGCATGCTGTGTATCTTATGTCACTGCTCACTGTACCAGTTTCTCTTCGAAAAGAAAGGCACGGTGACTCCAGCGGTAGCTGTTTCCTTGGTATCGACTCTGCAGCCTAGAATTCTCAGTTTGAGCACCTTTGAAGGTTTTAGTTATTAGGGCCTCACAGGCAGATGCAAAGTTTAAAGGATGGATATCTCGATACCCCTTTTGATCTTTGTTTGTGGGAGGATGTTAAAATCCCAAAGAGCAGTATCTGGTCTTAACTCGTCTTCGCGCTCTCTGGGCTTCTCAGTGGGTTTGCTCACAATGAGCACTTGTAAATGAGGGCTGAAATCTAAAAACTTAGAACCAGGTATCTTAGCCTCCGTAATAGATATATACAAAACAGGATTGGAAGAGGAAATGTAAAGAGTTATAAGAAAAGTTAGCTCAACTTTCAGCAGCAACAACAATTTTAAAGGGTTAAGAAAGGAAATCCGGATAAACTGAATGTCGTGAGCTGACCCTGGGAAGAAATGGACAACCTAGGCATTTCTATTACCGTAGAAGAAAATTGAAATGATTATCAAAGGTATATTTGCCCTCCATTCCCTCTGCCCCAAGCACTAAGCCCAGATGGTTTCACTGATAATTCTTTCAAACCTTGAGGGACTGGATAGATTCTATTTAAACCTCTCCAGGCCAGGAGCACCCAGCTGGCTCACTCAGTGGAGCATGCAACTCTTGATCTCGGGATTGTGAGTTCGTGCCCCACTTTGGGTATAGAGATTACTTAAACAAGTACATAAAAAAAATAAACAAGGGCTGTCTAAGCATACGTACCAAGAAATATGTGGTGCCTATGAGAAGAAAACTTTTAAACTACTAAAGAATGCAAGATAAGATTTGAATAAATGGGTCTGTTCTTGGATAGGAAGTCCTGTTGGTGTTTTAAAGGTGACACTTTTCTCTAAACCGTAAGTTTAATCTGGGTTAACTTTTTTTTTTCTTCTGAAAATAGAAATGCTAGTTTAAAAGCTTGCTTGTGTGCTGGGACACCTGGGTGGCTCAGTCGGTTAAGCATCCGACTCTTGATTTCAGCTCAGGTCACAATCTCACGATTCGTGCATTGGAGCCCCGTGTCAGACTCCACACTGTCAGCGTGGAGCCTGCTTGGGATTCTCTCTCTCCCTCTCTGCCCCTTCCCTGCTTGCCAGCTCACTCTCTTAAAATAAATTAAAAACTTTAATTAAAAGAAATAAGTAAAAACTTCCATGCTATAAATAAGACAAGAAAATTCTGAAAGAGAAGAGTTACAGAGGGGACCAAACTACCTACCACATCTTAAGATATATTAAAATAAATGCTAATAGTTCGCTCCCCATATATAAAAAGAATGGCAGAACTGTGGAGAACAGAATAGAAACCCAGAAATAGAACTAACCGCAAGTGAAAATTTCACATATAAAAGCCTCGTGTCAAATCTGCAGTGCAAGATGGACTGTTTGATATTGGGATAAGTGGCTGTCTGGGAAACAAAGCGTGTCGTGTTTCAACCTACCATACACGTCTGTAAGTTTTTTTCGTGTACATACAGACTTGGTGGGAGAATATACTTGAACTTTTTACTTACTCCTCACAAGAGGATGAGGGAGGATCAGAAATGAGAGAGAGACTTGTTTGTTCATATATTTGCTTCGTTTTTTAACCATGTGTAATGATTACCCTTTCAATTAGCCAGCTTGTTAATATTTTAGACTGAGTTGGCACATTGTCAGTTTGACCTCCTGAAGCATTAACCTAACTGGCACTTGTATCTTTCTCTTTAGTGACCTGTGCATGGATTGTGCCTTGCAACTGGAGACCTGCCCGTTGTGTCGCAAAGAAATAGTGTCTAGAGTCAGACAGATTTCTCATATTTCATGACACATGTGAAGAGGCATCATGGACTTATTTCTACTCAATTCCAGCCAATGTTGAAGAGAAAAAACAAAGAAAAAAAAAAACATCTCTAATCAGTTGTGCGCACATTGAAACTTATAGCCATGGCCAGATTTTATGCTAAAAATGGTAGTTTGTCAAAGACAAAATTCTCTTAGAATCTAACCCAACTTGCCAGCCCTGAGAAATTCCTTTTAAGGCCAAGGAAAGCTGAGTGCTAACAGCTAGGCCTGTGGTACTTCCATGGAACACGCTAGGAGACAGTGCCCTCCCAAGTGCTGAAACCACACCGGAATTCTCCCATGTTGGGTTCATGTGAATGTCTAACAGGATGTTTTCTCTCCTATTCTAAAGTTTTTATTTGGGGCAGAAGTCATCGTGGAGAAGTAAATGACAGCGGTTCTGGGTTAAGCATAACTTCCAACCGGTCAGAGAGGCCCCGGTGTGTTAAGCGTGGATATTGCCCTGCAAAACTTGAATCTATAAACCAGAACCACACAGGTCAATACTACAAGCAACATGGAGGGCCCGAAAGAAGGTGCACAGACTGTGGAGAAAACCCAATTTTTGATATTTCCGTGATTCCAAAGAACATTGTAGTTTTTTTTTAACTGCAGAAAACTGGTGTATTTTCACATTCATGGTGTTTCTATCCAGTTTCAGTATCCGCATTTTGTGAGGAAAAAATGTTTTAACAATGCGGGAGGAATTCTTAAATTAATTGCAATGTTAGACTGGAGAAAATTTGGTATTTAGGGTATTTTTAAGGTACCATCAAATCAGGTTTTTTGTTTTTTGTTAAAATTTTTTTTTAATCAGTATTGTTTCTGGAAGTAATATACTTTGAAACTCTTGAACTAACAGTCTCAAAAACTCTTAGAGGACAGTCTGAGAGCACGTATTCCTGTTGTTTTAAATAAATACCTGTTTTTGAATAGTATATTCAATCATGGATTGCTGACTATGTCTTCATCAAAAGTGTTAATCCCTCTCAGGGTCTCTGGTGAAGACCTTCAAGAGTTTGGTTTTTTCTCCCAGAAAATTGGAAGGTAGAATTGTAAATTCATAGAACTTATTTTATAATGGTGTACCTCAGCAGCTGCCTTTCAATTTATGCCAAGTCCTTACTGAGTTTATACTTGAATAGTAAATACGTCTTCTGAGTTTTACAGTGTCTTAAACTCAATGCACATCTTTCTTTCCTCCTTTCCTACCCTTTCTTGTTTGTAATTCATTAAACTGTCCTATTATAGAGATGATTTCCTTCCTGGCCGTACTTGTTGGGGTGCTGGATTTTTTCCATGTCTTTAGTCTTCCATAAATTCAAATATATATATAAATATATATATATATATATATATGTTCTCTTCTTTAGCTTGTGGTGAATACAGTAATTTGCATTGAAGAAATAAAACATTTGTTGCCTTTTTTGAGTAAGATTTCACAACTTTCATTGGTGCCTGCTGCCAAGGTCCCAAGACCTCATCCTCTCCGATTTCAGGGCTACTTTCCAGGGCAGGAGAGAATCAAGTATTAGATTTTAAGAAGCAAAGGTAATCACTTACTCATCCCACAGATCTTTATTGAGCACATAATATGTTCTGGGTACTGTGCCTAAGTGGTATACAAAACAGATCTATTCATGGAGCTGCTGGTAGTGGGGAGAAGACAATATATTTGTTTGTTAATGCCTTACAAGATTAGGGTGCTATGAGAGAATGAGGGGGATTTAATTTAGATGGGTGGGAGGGGCAGAAGAAACCTCCTTGAGGAAGTAATATTAGTAAAAACTCCCTTTTTTAAAATTTTTTTTTAATGGTTATTTATTTTTGACAGAGACAGAATGTGAGTGGGTTAGGGGCAGAGAGAGAGGGAGACACAGAAGCAGAAGCAGGCTCCAGGTTCTGAGCTGTCAGTACAGAGCTTGACGTGGGGCTCGAATTCACGAGCTGTGAGATCATGACCTGAGCCGAAGTCGGACGCTCAACCGACTGAGCCACCCAGGCGCCCCAAAACTCCCAAGGAAAAAGTAGGACATGGCCAGGCAGAGAGACTGAGTGAGGACAAGCTTCCAGGACTATGTAGCTATGGGAGCACAGCATTACAGGTGAAGGCCTAACGAAGGAGAAAAGGAGCTCAGCCTCAGGATCTGATGGACGACCCCTGTAGCTAACAAGCGGGTAGAATAGTACGCTCCCATGTTGGAGAGGTGAGGAGATTGCTCATGAAGCCATGTTAAACATTTAGTATTTTATCCCAAGTTCAATAGAAAGCGAAAGAGTTTAAGCTTTGTTAAAGTGCTTTGTTAAATCATTTTAAAAGATAGCTCTGGCATCTATGTGGAGAATGGAAAAGAGAGGTGTGGGGTGGGGGTACAAGACAGGACAAGCAAAATATGGAACTAGTAAGACCAGTAGAGGGACTTTGAAGTCCAGCAAAGAGGTGAAGGTGGTCTATAAATTTAGTGGAGATAAAGTAGACAGAATTAATAGGTAATCTGTCACAAATCAAAGGAATGCAGGAGCCTGTTAGCTTTCTAGGAATCTACCCTTGAATTTTGTTCCTAAGATGGTCTATTCCAATTCTTCACTGCTAGACCATATGACAAAAGGACTTCAATATTGATAAAGGTATTCAGGATGGAAGCAAAGTTATAATCTTGGAGCTGCTTCAAAGGGAAAGACCACATAGAAAAAAAACTAGGGAACAGCAAGCAATGTGGAAGAGAATAAACAGCTTTATATTCTGCACTGCATGTAAACATTTTAAGAGAAATTGAAAGCTAGGCTGGGGCAGGGAGGGGGATTAAGTAATGGCATTTCTCCAATGATTCATTGGGGTAATGCTACTAGGGTTCCAGCCAAAAAAAAAAAAGGTTTTAGTGAATTGCCGTCTTTTTGGAATGAGATTGATAAAGCAAAGTAAATTTGGTGCCATTTGCACACCAGGAAACAGGATTCAATCACAGAAATCAATTTCGTTTGCAGAAAACGACTTTTGCATGAATTTCAAACATCTTGAATATGTATCCATGAAACAAACTATCCAACTAAGATCAGCTCTTTCCAAGATTGTCCATTATTCACTTAAAACCATTTTTAATGTCAGGGCGCCTGGGTGGCTTAGTCCGACTCTTGATTTCAGTTCAGATCATGATCTTGCAGTGGTGAGATCAAGCCCTGTGTTGGGTTCCGTGCTGAGCACGGAGCCTGCTTAAGATTCTCTCTCTCTCTCTCTCTCTCTCTCTCTCTCTCTCCCTCTCCCTCTCCCTCTCCCTCTCCCTCCCTCTGCCCCTCTCCCCTGCTCATGCTCGCTCTCTAAAATAAAACAACTTTTTAAATGTATTTATTTGAGAGAGAGAGAGAGAAGGAACAAGGGGGGAGGGGCAGAGAGAGAGAGACCAAGAATCTCAAGCAGGAGTGTTTATTTTTGAGAAAGAGAGTGAGCAGGGGAGGGGCAGAGAGAGAGACAGAATCTGAAGCAGGCTCCAGGCTCTGAGCTGTCAGCACAGAGCCCAACGCAGGGCTCAAACTCACATACTACAAGGTGATGCCCTGAGCTGAAGTCAGACACTTAACCGACTGAGCACCCCAGACCCAAGCGCCCCTAAAATAAAATAATTTTTAATGCTAACCCACAAAGGATTTAAGAAATGACTTAATGAAAAATATTTAATATATTTAATTTTTCATTTTTTTTCTTTAAAGGCCACTTCTGTTTTCAGCAGAAAAACTTCACATTCTGATTTCCAGGAGTATTTGACAACTCAGGAATTGGAGCTATTTATAGCATGAGTTAAAACATGCCCTTGGGTGTGAGCTTGGACCCAGTTCCAGCTTGTTTAGCCTTTCTTTCTTTTTTTTAATTTACATCCAAGTTAGTTAGCATATAGTGCAACGATGATTTCAGGGGTAGATTCCTTAATGCCCCTTACCCATTTAGCCCATCCCCCCTCCCACAACCCCTCCACTAACCCTCTGTTCTCCATATTTAAGAGTCTCTTATGTTTTGTCCCCCTCCCTGTTTTTATATTATTTTTGTTTCCCTTCACTTATGTTCATCTGTTCTGTGTCTTGAAGTCCTCATATGAGTGAAGTCATGTGATACTTGTCTTTCTCTAATTTCGCTTAGCCTTTCTTAATCTCTAAAATGAAGATTATAATACTTCACAGGAATTGTGGGGTGTTGTTATTGTTGTTGTTTTCTCCTAGAGTTTCAAGTATTTCAAAAAGAGACAATGTATTTATAAATTTTTAGCACGGGGTGCCTGCGTGGTTCAGTTGGTTGAACCTCCAACTCTTATTTCAGCTCTGATCATGCATGATCTCAAGATTCATGGGATTGAGCCCTGAGTCGGGCTCTACACTGAGAATGCAGAGCCTGCTTGGGATTCTCAATCTCTCTCTTTCTCTCTCTCCCCCTCTTCGCTCACGTGCATGCTCTCTCTCTCAAAATAAATACTTTAAAAAATGATTAGCACAGTAACTAGCACATGCCTGAGTATATGGGTACCTATTATTATCTTTATGCCCATTTGTTCTTAAGGCCAGACATGATGAAGTGGATTAAAAATAGCCACAAATTCTTTGATAGCCCTCTCATCTACAAGTGAAGTTTATGCCCCTCCCCTAAAACCTGGGTGGATTCTGTGTCTGTTTGACCAATAGAACTCATTGGAAGTGATACTGTGCCAGTTCCCAGTCCTTAAGTGACTGGTAGCTTCCACTTCCTGTCTCTTGATATATTTGCCCTTAGCCCCAGCAACCATGGTGTGAGAAAACCCACGCAGCTCCGGGAAGACCTACATGGAAAGAAACTGAGGACCCCCTCCCCTCCAACCACCAGCCACTGGCCAACATCCACAGCTGAGCCCCCAGACAAGAGTCAACAGTTACTTGCCAGCCATGTGAGTGAGCATGTCAGAAGAGGCTCCTCTAGCCCCATTCCAGCTGCCCCAACTGATGACAAGTAGGACAGAGACTAGCTGTCACTAACAAGTCTTGCCCAAATTGAAGATTAGTGGGCACAATAATTGTTTTCGGCTACTCAATTTTCGGATGGTTTGTAACAGCAGTAGATAATAACCAGCAACAGATGAAATCACAAAGTTTTCTCATCTACTCTGATTCCATATATGGTTTAGAAGTAAGAAAAGGGTGGGCAAGTTCATTTAGTCCAGAAGAAATAAGTAGTTTATAGAGAAAATAGGTCATGAGGAAATTTGCTGAGTTTGCTTTGAGCTGCAAAATGGGTACTTGACTTAAACATAACTCAGTCCAGGTAATCAGCAAACCTTTACAGATACCTGTCCTCTACTTGGTGCTGAATATATATATATATATATATATATATATATATATATACTATATATCTATATCTATAGTATACATATATATATATATATAGTATAGATATAGATATATAGATAGTATATATCTCTGAGAACTGATCTCACCCTGGATACAACTATGTCTTGGTAACCATTTTTAGTTCCAGACCCCACCGATATCTATTTTATGTCCATTCAAAATGTCCATTCAGGCTGGCCATCTGACTCTCAGATCAAACCTAAGTCAGACCTTAAACCACTCTAGACAGGTAACACACATTTGGCCCAAAAGTATAATGCAACTGAACAGCCATGCCTAGTGATCCAATAAAGAGAAATCAGCTCTAGGGAATCCTTTTGCAAAATCTGGCAGTTTGGGAGGGGAGTTTTTCTGAAAGTTATCCGATTTCTGGTTGCGTTGTCCAAAGTGAGTGTCAACTTTTATCTTGCCCAACTAGCCAAGAAACTAATAAGTGCCGGATAATGTTTATGATGTGTGTGTGTGTGTGTGTGTGTGTGTGTGTGTGTGACAGAGAGAGAGAGAGAGAGAGAGAGAGAGAGAGAGAGAAAGAGAATACTGTATGATGTAAGTTACGTCTACTTCTTGCAGTGGGGCTTTCCTCCCATGAAAAGGAGTAACTATCTTGAGAGCCCCAACAGGCATCTGGCAATCAGGCAGGCCAGAGGTCTGCATTATCCGATTCAAAAGCTGAGGGACTGGTTCTCAAGAAGTCTGCAGTTCATAGTGCTCTTACAACCCTCTTTAAACTATTTAATCTTCTTAAATCCTGTAATTTACCGACAAGTTGCAAGTGAGAAAACTGAGGCTCTTAACTTCGATTCCTTCCTCCTTAAAATGGGGGCGATGTGAGACTTAACCCCACACCGCGAGAGAACACCCAGTAACCCCTAGGCTTGCCTCTTGAAGCCCAAGGAGCTTCCCCTCGCGTCTCTCTATCCCTTTCCTGGCTTCCTCTCCCTATCTTTGCCCCGCCCCCGGCGTCGAGCAGCGCGCGCCTGTGATTGGCTCTTGGGAGCCACGAGGCAGCGGATGGGGTTGTGGTGGCCATGGTGACGGGAGGCGGGGCGCGGCGGTTGTGGGTAACTGACGCCTGTACTTCACGGTGGCTGCGGCGCGCGTGGAGAGGCCTGGCCCCGCGTGGGGCCGAGCCGGCGCGAGGCTGCCGCCGGTGAGCCTGAAGCACGGGCCACGCACGCAGGGCCCAATCTTTTGGGCCGTGAGCGGCCGCGGCGTTGGCGGCGAGACCTCCCAGATGCCGGTTGGGGCTCTTAGGAGCGGAGCGCAGGCTGGGCCCGGGCCGCGGGCGGGATAAGAGTCCGACGGGCCTGCTCGCCCCGCGCGTGGATGCGGCGGCGGCGGCGGCGGCGATGGACGCCCTAGAGGAAGAGAGCTTCGCCCTGTCCTTGTGAGTGACGCCGTCGGGCCGGGGAGGCCTCGGCTTCCGCCCTGGGGAACGGGTGTCCTCGAGGGGTGGAGTGGGGGTGAGGGACCGCCAAGGCTCCTCCCTAGTTCCCGCTGTTGATTGTGCGACCTCCGGGTTCAAGCCCTAAGGACGGAGTGCGGGGCGAGTGTCTCGCGATGATCAACGCCTCCATCACAATTCCCCCGGCTTTGACCCTGGTTTGAGCTGCCAAGGTCCGACCACGGGTCAGAGGACCCTCCACCACCTCCACCTCCAGGGACTTCCAATCCAATTGTCCCCTGGCCAGTATCTCGCTCGCGCCAGTTTCACGCTCACAAGCCGATAGGTGGGGGGTGATAGCGAAGATGCGGTGAGTAAACCCAAAGGAAATACATAAATACGAGGAGCCTTAAGATGTGCCATGTGAGCCTTTGCTCCCTTTATATGTCCCTTTTGTAGTTCTTTGTGTCATAACAGGTTTTCTGAAAATGGAGCCCTTGAACCCTAATGTCACAAAAATACGTTTTCTTCGGAATTGCTACAGTAGACAATAATCATTCTTAATTGTTGAAGTTGGGTGATGGGAAGTTCATTTTTCTGCCCTCTTTTGCACCTGTGTGAAAGTGTCTCTAATACAGTTGTTTAAAGTGAATTATTTGAAACAGCACCTAATCCAGGTATATTTTTCAGCTCTTCCGCCTCCGATGCAGAATTTGATGCTGTGGTTGGATATTTAGAGGACATTATCATGGGTAAGCTTCCTTACCACAGTCTCACCTGTGCTCTCTTTAGTTCTTAGACCTTTGCAGCTTGGAGGGTTAATTTTGAGAGAAAACAGCAAGCTGCATATAATTTTTAATGTAGCACAGACTCATGTTAAGTGAGATAAAGTGGTTTTAGAGGCAAACTTTCTCCTTGTTTTAACAAGCAATAATCATACTCAGGTCTTATAAGGCAGCTATCTAGGTAGTGGGGCCCTAGACGTTACGGACCTCTTGGCAAAACTTCAGGAGCGACTTATTTCAAAGAATAAGAGGAATTCCATTTTTTTTGGTTTTGAGTTTTAACATTTTTGTGCCATAAACCACAGCATAGTGCCATAATCATAGCGCGCGTGTCCGTGAAGAAAATAAAATGCCATACTTCCGCTGGTTCTGTATTTTCCTGGGTTCTGAGTTCCTATTCGTGCATTCATTTTTTGGTGTGCACAGACCTGCTAAGTAACGAGCAGTAACAGGCACCCGAGGTTTAAGACAAATGTATGGGAAGGGGAAACAAAATTTTTGTCTGAGTTTTCTGAGAATTAGGCGAAAAAGAAACCTTTACTGTGGTGGTGCTAGTGATGTTTCTTAGTCTAGTTTAGTCTGAAAATCACTGACCCACACGTTTGTCATCTTCAGGTCCCAAGAAAGTTCATGCCCTTAATGCCTAAATACAGGTGTTTCACCATTAAGCCCTTGTCCTGTGTGGAGGTGAAGATTTCTGGGGAATACTGAGGAATACCTTGAATTCTTTTGTCCTTTGCTTACCCTGTATGCCATGGGAAAATGAGCCTTTTTTGACCTCAGGGTGTTTACCCTAAAGTCTAGGTCATTTGTGAAGCTTTCCTTTTATTTTTAGAAGTAATTATTGTATGCACTTGTTAAAATTCCCTGTTCTCTCAAGTTCAGGTGTTTGCTATAAGCCAGTCTTTCTACCAACCCTCCTCTGAATTCCACCTGGCAATCCTATGCGATAGGTACTAGGATCATTCTCATTTTCTAGTTGACAAAACCGGGGCTTAGAGAAACTGAGAAATGTGCCCAAGGTCACACAATTGACGTGGCCGAGCTAGGATCAGAGCCCGTGTGCTTGATCACTACACTGTTCCCACCACAGCTGCTGAAATCCTATTCAAGTAAGAGATCCGTTTCATTCCGTTGTGGAAAAGGAATGTGATGGAGTTCCCAGGCCACCCCGTATGGGTGTGTTTAAAATGGACTCAACGATGGTGGTAATGGTTGTACAACAATGGGAATGTACATAGTGCCACCAAACCACACTTAGGGGCGCCTGGGTGGTCTGACTCTTGATTTCAGCTCAGGACATGGTCTCACAGTCGGGGGCTCCCCACTGGGCATGAAGCCTGCTTGGGGTTCTCTCTCTCCCTCTGCACCCCCCTCCCCCACCTCCGTGCTCTCTCAAAAAAAAGTGAATTCATGGGAATGCAAACTGGTACAGCCACTCTGGAAAACAGTGTGGAGGTTCCTCAAAAGGTTAAAAATAGAACTACCCTACGACCCAGCAATTGCACTACTAGGTATTTATCCAGGGGATACAGGTGTGCTGTTTCAAAGGGACACATGCACCCCAATGTTTATAGCAGCACTGTCGACAATAGCCAAAGTATGGAAAGAGCCCAAATGTCCATAGACAGATTGAATGGATAAAGATGTGGTATATAGAGACAATGGAGTATTACTCGGCAATCAAAAAGAATGAAATCTTGCCATTTGCAACTATATTGATGGCCTAGAGGGTATTATGCTAAAAGCAAAGTTAGAGAAAGACAGATATCATGTGACTTCACTCATATGTTGAATTTAAGATACAAAACAGATGAACATAAGAGACGGGAAGCAAAAATAATATAAAAGCAGGGAGGGGGACAAAACCCAAGAGACTCTTAAATACAGAGAACAAACTGAGGGTTGCTGGAGGGGTTGTGGGTGGGGGGATGGGCTAAATGGGTAAGGGGCGTTAAGGAAGACACTTGTTGGGATGAGAACGGGGTGTTATACACAGGGGATGAATCACTGGAATCTACTTCGGAAATCATTATGGCTCTATATGCTAACTTTTGGATGTAAATAAGATAAATAGTAAAATAAAATACTTAATGTGTTTCAAACTATCAGGAACCACAGAGGTATGAGAGTAAGGATGTAGCTAAACTCTTAATAGAAGGCTTCACCTCCCCTGCCTTTCCTCGAAGACTCATTGATGTGGAATACTGAATACAGGACTTAGAAAAATGTGATATTATGACTCTTGGTTTTTTAGCATACTGCATTTGATATGTTTCTTAAACTTTATGTGACATGTTAGAAGGGCTTGCAACAAAAAAATAATGAATTTAATGTTAGGTGTATTTTACCACTATTTTTAAAATATTAATATTTATTAATAAAAAGACTGGGTTTTAAAAATATTAGTATTTTTAAATTATGAAAATATTTTTAAATTTAAATATTTTAAATTACTATTTTTAAAATATTAATATTTATTAATCAGAAGACTGGGCTACTTGAACATCGGCGTCCTATTGAACACTTCCCTAAAACACTGTTAGCTTTCCCTCTCCTAGAGACTGACCATTAGGAAGCAGTTCTGCTGACATAGAATTTGGCCTATTTCTAAATCAATGGTTTTTAATCTCCGTTGAAAAGAATAAAATTTTCCTGTTGTTCAGATGACGAGTTCCAGTTATTACAGAGGAATTTCATGGACAAGTACTACCAGGAGTTTGAAGACACAGAAGAGAATAAACTCACCTACACACCTATTTTTAATGAATATGTAAGTGGTTTTCTGTTTCTTTCCCCAGAGATTAGAATTTCTTTAAAATGTGAATTCAGAATCCAAATATGTTGACATTTCGGGCACCTAGGTGGCTCCGTCAGTTACGTGTCCAACTTCGCTCGGGTCATGATCTCACGGCTTGTGGGTTTGAGCCCCACGTGGGGCTTTTTACTGACAGCTCAGAGCCTAGCACCTGCTTCGGATTCTGTGTCTCCCCCTCTCTCTGCCCCTCACTCGCTTGTGTTCTTTCTCTCTAAAAAAAATAAGGAACATTTAAAATTTTTTTTAAGATGTTGACATTTGGAGGACTTCAGAAGCTGCCACCAGTAACTGCCAGGAATTGTAGTTAGAATCTCCCATTGCTGGGGTGCCTGGGTGGCTCTGTTGGTTAAGCGTCCAACTTCGGCTCAGGTCATGATCTCACGGTCCGTGGGTTCGAGCCCCGCGTCGGGCTCTGTGCTGACTGCTCAGAGCCTGGAGCCTGTTTCAGATTCTGTGTTTCCCTCTTTTTCTGACCCTCCCCTGTTCATGCTCTCTCTCTCTCTTTCTCTCTGTCTCAAAAATAAATAAATGTTAAAAAAAATTTTTTTTTTTTTAAATAAAAAGAATCCCCCATTGCTTTCTTCTGCAGTTCTTGAGGGTGTTTGATGATTTTTGTCCAGCTCCTATTTTTATTTCTTTCTTTTGAGGGAAGGAGAGAGAGCAGGGAAGGGACAAAGGGAGTCCCAAGCAGGCTCCACACTGTCGACTGTGAGATCATGACCTGAGCCAAAATCAAGAATGGATTCTTAACTGACTGAGCCACCCAGGGGCTCCTCCAGCTTCTGTTTTAGAAAATGCTTGGCTTGATCAAAATCCCGTTTTCAGTTACAATATATGGGTTCGTTAAACCTTGCATTCATATACTCTGTGTGTGTGTATGTATATATATGTATATGTGTGTATATGTATATATATATATATATATATAGTATACCATATGTATATTGTATTCATATACAATCTATTGACCTTTTGACTTGCACACAATACAGTTAAACAACATGGGGAATAGGGGTGCCCACACCTGCACAATTGAAAATCCACGTATAAGGGCCCCTGGGTGGCTCAGTCAGTTAAGCATCTGACTTCAGCTCAGGTCATGATCTCACAGTTAACAGGTTTGAGCCCTGCGTCGGTCTGTGTGCTGACAGCTCAGAGCCTGGAGCCTGCTTTGGATTCTGTCTCCTTTTCTCTCTGCCCCTATCCCCCTCACACTCTCTCTTAGTCTCTCAAAAATGAATAAACGTTACATGGGGCGCCTGGGTGGCGCAGTCGGTTAAGCGTCCGACTTCAGCCAGGTCACGATCTCGCGGTCCGTGAGTTCGAGCCCCGCGTCAGGCTCTGGGTTGATGGCTCGGAGCCTGGAGCCTGTTTCCGATTCTGTGTCTCCCTCTCTCTCTGCCCCTCCCCCGTTCATGCTCTGTCTCTCTCTGTCCCAAAAATAAATAAAAAACGTTGAAAAAAAAATTAAAAAAAAAAAAAAAATGAATAAACGTTACAAACAAAAAAAATTTAAAAAAACAAAACCTGTGTATAACCTTTGACTCCTGAAAAACATAACTACTAATAGCCTATTGTTGACTGGAAGCCTTACCGATAATGGAGATAGTTGATAAGCATGTATTTTATATAGATACTCTGTACTACTGTATCCTTACAATAAAGGAAGCTAAGGAAAATGTTACTAAAATCATAAAGAAGAGAACATACATTTATGGTATTGTGCTGTACTTATCAATACAAATAAGTGGAACCGTGCAGTTCAAACACTTACTGTTCAAGTGACATCTGTGTTTTTTTTTTTTTTTTCTTTCTACTGTGTAATCTAATCAGGTGCACATGACCGTTAGGTAGAAGCGAAAACCAAGGCTAGATCCCCAGGAGTTTCAACTCTGGACCCTTGGGCCTTCCCATTGTGCTGAGGCCTCCGGTAGCCTCCTAGAACAGTCTCATCTGAGAAGAGGTTTGAGCCTCGAGAACTTTCTTAACCTTAGAAGCATGGCATACCTGATGGTTTCCCCAAGTCAAGCCTCAGCTTACAATGAGGAACCTGTGATTACCTCCAACAGTATGCTTCTTTATATATTCCTTTTTAAACGTTTTTTTAAATGTTTATTTTTGAGGGAGGGAGGACCCAGAACCCCAAGCAGGCTCTGAGCTGTCAGAACAGAGCCCGACACGGGGTCCAAAGACACAAACTGCGAGATCGTGACCTGAGCCGAAGTCAGACGCTTAACCAACCAGGGGCACCTGTACGCTCTTTTTGCACAGATTCCATCTCCCCAAGAAAAAAGGCCCCGTTTCGTTCCTTACTTCCTGCCGTGGGGGGTGGGAGCCCTGCTGTTCACGGTCTCTACCTACATTCGCGCGTTCATCTTGTCACAGGGTAATTACCTGCAGATGCCTCTCTCCCGTGGTGTGCCAGGGCACATGCTCACTGAGGACAGGAGCTGTATTTTGGTTCTCTTTAGTATCCCCTGTTCTCAACATGGAGCTTGGCACATAAAATAGGCCCTCAGGAAATGTTTGCGAACGCTGGAGGCCAGGCTTTCTGAAAAGCCGCCTTGTTTTCCTAAAACCAAGATCCTGTCCACTCTTACAGATTTCTTTGGTAGAAAAGTACATTGAAGAACAGCTCCTGGAACGGATTCCTGGATTTAACATGGCAGCTTTCACGACAACTTTGCAGTGAGTTGAACTTGACTCTGCGTTTTTGCCTGTTTTCCCTTTCTCCTTTACTCTGAAAAAAGACCTTTTTTTTTCATTGCTTGATCATGAAGGTTTACAGCCCTTGGCGGTTAGGTCCTGGGTGGGAAGGCCCTTAAAATCTGCAAATGGAATCTTGGACAGAATCTGTTCCAGTCTTCCATGAAACAGCCATCCTTTTCTTTTGCAGGCATCATAAAGATGAAGTGGCTGGTGACATATTTGACATGCTGCTCACGTTCACAGATTTTCTGGCTTTTAAGGAAATGTTTCTGGACTACAGAGCAGTAAGTCCCTCTTGCCTGTGTCATTAGCCACATGGAACCATTGAGATAGTTCCAGATAGTTCCTAGTAGACCAGCTGCCATGTTCTCCCCATGACTGGCCAATATCAGTCTGGCAGCTAGCAAGGTGTCCAGAGTGAGCAGCTGCCTTCTGGGCAGGACCCAGGTTCCTCTTAAAGTAATCCCTAAATAATCAGAGGGACAAAAGCAAAAAGCAGGTCTAACGGCCTTGCCTTTCTTATAAGGCAGACTCTTAATAGGAAAAAGAGGTATTTTTCAGTGAAGAGAGGTATGCTTTTTATGAGTGACCGGGCCAGTGCTGAACAAGAATGCAAAATAACCCCCTTCCACCCTCCCTCCCCCTGTGCCATAGGCAGGGTTTGGAGCTAGGAAAGGACTCGTGTTTTTTCCCCTCTTCCTTGCCGCTTGGGATTCTTTTTCTCATGCAGGAAAAAGAAGGCCGGGGACTGGATTTAAGCAGTGGTTTAGTGGTGACTTCATTGTGTAAATCATCCCCTGTGCCAGCTTCCCAGAATGATCTGCGACACTAGGCCCTGCCACCAGGCAGAGATATCTTCCTGGACGTCGCCAGCCCCATAGACTGGAAGAGGCTTTGGCTATGTGACAGAATACATCTTGGAAAGACGGGCTCTGTTCCACAACTCATTGCTGACGTTAAGTATTGATGGGTCAGAAGACAGTCCATCTGACCCTCCTAGGCCCCTAAAGCACCTTGTGTTCAGTAATCCTAGCACTCCTCCCCAAGTAGACCCCTCTCTCAGGCCTGAGTCAGGCTCCTCTGGAGCAAGCCTGAGGCCAGCATCCCCCCGGGGACCCCATCCCCAGCATAAACGTTGGTAGGTCAGCAGCATTTGGAAGAACCCACCAGCTCCACCCCTCTTTGGCCCCGCCTGTCCATCGGGCTTTTTGCGTGCTAACAGCTTCCTGTATGCATCAGTTTCAGTCCTGCAGCCTCAGAGGGGTTTCTACCCATGTGGGAACATTTCTCTAGGCTGTTCCTCAAGACCGCTGCCCTCTGCAGCAGCTCCCATCCCAGCTGGTCCTGGCTGTAGGAATAACCGAGAGATGCCCCTTACCTGAAGCTACCTGTGAAAATCACTTCCTTGTCTTACAGTCGGCAGTCCCTGCATCACTCTGTCTTCTGCTGGTCCTGATGTAGTCTGTTTCTAGAATTCTTTTAAGCATTTATAGATAACTATTTTTATAGATGAATACTCAGGCTAACCTAGTGGCTATAATCTTGGAGCTTCCATGATTACCCACTTAAAGATCAAAGTATTATATACTGTGTGCTTTTTAGCTATTAGTGCTATGAAAGCAAAGATGCTTTCTACGTTGGTGTACCTAGTTTACGGGGTACCAGTGAGTGTGTGCTTATGCTGGAAGTAGGCTAAAAGGACTCCCTTTCTTACAGCATGTTAAGTGTTCGTACAGGTTTGCTAAAACCCCTTCTGTATAAATCAGTTTGTTAGGTTTTCTGTTGGAGTTGGGACTCTGCAGTTCCTTCCTGTCCAGATCTCCCTACCAAGGCGGTGTTCCGCTGGGTTGGCTCAGCACGAGGAGGAGAGTGCAAACAGCTTCACTAGTCATATGTATGCCTTGATTTAGCAGTGTTTCATAGAAATCACCAGAAAACATGGATGTCACATCTCCAGAAAACAAGACATAGTATTTCAATTCTCAATGTGTACCTTCCATATATATCTTTTAAGTAAAAATAAGACTATACTTATAAACTTCGGTTGGCTGTTCTGGTCTTAAAGTGTGAGCTGTAGACTCTTTCTGTACTGATGCGTGGCACTTATTAAATACTTTTGTACCATGAATAAACTCGGAGGTGCATTGCAAGAGCCGTCATTCTCCATTCTCCACGAGTCCCTCCCCTTTCTTGGCTATCACCCCTGCCCTCGGGGTCACTGCTGCTTTGGTCCTTCAAAGCCAGAGGCCCTCGCAGAGCCAGCTTTTTCCATTGCTGCCCCTCCTGGCCTTGCTTTCCCTCCTTGCCCTTTTTCTACAAAGGGCTACCCACTGTAGGCTGGGCATGTCCGAAGTACTTGATGAAGACCTGGTTGAGAAAACCCATGTATGTGGACTTAACGAAAAATGAACAACAGCAGAGGCAAACGGTTCTTTTCCACTCAGGGGGGGAAAAAAAAAAAAAAAGCAAGCCTGTTGCTTACTATTAGCAGATAGGCTTTCTGATTTTATAAAACCGGAAACCTGTCTCTGTCCACACAGGGATTCCGTCATCGTGTGCCACCTTTGATGGGGCTCAGGGCTGGCTGGGATGAGAAAGCCCGCCATCCTGCCCAGTCTCCGTGACAGCTGCCCTGTCATATTGCTCAGACCTCCTCGCCCATGGGAAGCGCAGACCCTTCAACTGCAGGGTCTGAGGATCAGGGAGGCATCGGCCTCACCGAAAGGTAGTTGTTTGAGGAAGCATGTTAATATCCACAGTGCAGTGGGCTGTGTGTTAGGTCAGAAACTGGTAAGACCTTGCCTAGGACTTTGTTTCCTCTTAAGCCAAAAGAAAATGAGTTGATCTTAACACTAAACTCTCTCCTTATGGCTTAATCATGGAATGACTCCGTTTATCATATTCTGAGCCACTTGAGAGTAAAAAGCGATCCTGTTAGTATCCACACCAGGACAATAGGCAGGCCGTGGGCCTGTCCCAGGCTAACCAGGACATGGGTGTCTGACTTAACCCCGTCCCTCTGTTCTGGAGCAGGTCCCCCACAACTGTTGGACTCAACAGTAGCCCCCACCTGCAGGGGATCTGTCCCGAGACACCCCCTCCCCGTGGATGCCTGAGATCCTGGATAATACTGAGCCCTCTTCACACTCTTTCTCCCTGTACGTCCACACCTGTGACAGAGTTCAATTTAGAAAGGCATGGTAAGAGGTTAACACCAAGAAAGTAGAACAGTTACAACAATATACTGTAATTAAGAGTTACGTGACGGTGGGCTCTCTCAAAATATCCTACTTCCTGTACTCTTGTGATGATGGGAGGTGAGGTCTGGCCCCCAGGCTGAGATGAAGTGAGGTGACTGGCGCAGCTTGACCCTGCTGGTAGCCTCAGGAGGAGGACCGCCTGCTCCCAGGCTACTAGCTGACCGCAACTGAAAACGCAGAAAGCGAGAACGTGGATAAGGGGAGCCTACGGACTACTGGAGTTACATCCTAATTATCCCCGGGTTTTTGCAAAAGGACCCAGGGGTGCCCAGAAATGCCCTCCCCTCAGCCTACTTACTATCCAAAGCATGTTACTCTGTGGCAGCAGAAACATAAGCTCGGTCAGGAGGACTTCCTCTCTGGGGTCTGCCGCCGGCCCTCCGGATCCAGCCTGTTATTCGCGTTGATGACTTGATCTCTGAACTGCGCACTTTCAAGGCAGGGGACAGGATGGCAGTCTCGCCTTCAGCAAGGTGACCTTGATGTGCCTAAAGCTGGGATGACTGGCTTAGTGTTAAAAGGACACCATTCTGAGAAGGGGGGGGGGGGGCGTCTATTAAATCTGTCAGGACAGCTGGCATGAAGGGGAACTGTCCCTGGCAAAGAAAGCAAGCAGGAAGGTACTCAGGTGGCCTCAAGTCAGAGTAGCAGCTGGGGGTGCTAAGTCCAGAACCGGATTTTGAACCTCCCAGTACAACATTTAGCTGCGGCTTCCTGGGCTGTATAAGCGTCTACAACCATGATTACCCAACATCTTTTCCAAATAGGTTCTTCCAGCTTTATTTTTGTAAAAAAACAACAAAAAAAACCCCAAAGAGAACCAAGTCACCAAGCACGGGACAACTTACCAGGCAAGGTCTTGAGTCCCTCCCTCCTCCATGTCCCATGTGCCTAATCAACAGCGTCCGGGAAGCAGGTGGCACGGTTAGCTTTTCCCAGAGGGGATATTACAAACAAGGGCTTGGGTACCGGACGGAAACCTGGCCAGGTTTTTAATCACTGAGAAGTTGCTTCTCAGTGCTTCTCAGACCGATTGCTTTAAATAACTGGTATGTTTGAAATGCAGGAAAAGGACGACCATGCTGTCAGAAATCCTAACCCTCTTTCCACAGATGACTCCCTAGAAGCCACCTGTTGGCTTGAGGGAGGGAGGGTCAGGTCAGAATTGTGGTTGAAGGAATGAGGCCGGTTTCAGAGACCTCGCTCTGCAGTCCCAGGGCAAAGACTAAGGTAAATACGCACGGCTTGTTAGGCTTATTCTACGGTGGGCCAGCGGCTACAGGTCTGGAGTCCTCGTTAGTGTATTTAGTGTTGGTGAGAAGACTGGGCTCCAGCCTTGGACACTGGAGTCTTCTAAAGACAAAGCAGAGAGTCCCGCGTCCCCCGTCACCTTCCACTAAATACGGGGGACGGGCAGGTGGTGTCAGCCATGGGCCTCTCTCCAGCCCAGGCGCTTGCCGACTTGGGCCAAACCAGAGGAAGGATCCCGATTCCGTAGGAGCGCTGGGTGAGCCCGGGTCTGAGGAGCAGAGCGGAGCAAGCATAGTCCCTCCAGGCCGACTCCACAAAGGGCTCAGGCCTCGGGCTTGCAGGCCGCCCCGCGCTGTGACCCAGCTGTGACCCAGCTGCAGCCTTCGGCCCCAAGGTGGGCCATGACACAGGTGGCCTAGGCGTAGCCGCCAGCCATCTGACTGGTGGCTGCGTTGCTGCCCACGCCCCGCCAGGCCTGGAAGCTGAAGAAAGCGCTCACTCCGTAGGCAATCATCACTAAACATGCAAAGAACTGAAAGGAAGAAGACACCAAAGCTGAGTTGGTGTGCGCTGTGGCACTGGGGGGTAGGGTGACAGGGATCCGAGTGCCAGACAGACCGCCTCAGACCCACAGTCAGCAAAACCTTGAGCAACACCCCTCCATTAACCAGAACAAGTTGCTCTGGCACCCGCACCAACTCCAACTTAGCCATACTCTCCTATAGCAAGTGTCTGTGGGGGTGCCGATGGGTGCCAGGTTCTGGGGCTGCCGACATTACATTCTTGCAGGGGAATCTATTAAGAACCACACAGGCAAGGTATGTCAGACTGTGATGAGGGCGACTGGATGATGTGCTAAGAGTGACCGAGGGGTAGGAGCTAGTTCACACACACATCAGGGATTTCGTTTTAAAAAGACAACATTGTGATTCCAGGGAATCTTCTGGAATCGGTTCATAGGTGCCCTACGCTAGCACCGGTGGCCATTTCCAGAAGCTCCGTGTCTCTACCACGGATTTCAAAACCATCTTCTTCCTGGTCTAACTCCTGCCCTACCCTGGACTTCCCCTAGGTGTGCTCACCTCTCTGAGCCTCAGTTTCCTTGTCTGTCCACAGGGACTACCAGTCCCTGTCCTCCTCACTGTGGGAGTCAAAGGGTCCTGTGAGGAAAGGTCTGTGTGGGGCCCCTTGGAGTCAGGCAGGACAGGTGTGGCGGGGGTCACTGGTATTTCACTGGCTACCTCACGGGGAGCCCGAGTTTGGCCTTTCTGAGAGACCCTGTAAATCCCCCCAAATGGTTTAAGCCAAAAGGTTTTGCAAATGCCCCTTTCAAGAAGGGCCGACAGTTTTTAACAGGTCCTCCCAGGGGGCATATGACTGTCAATCAGTATGGAACACCCGGGTTAACAACAAAGTTCAACGGTTAACCCAGAACTTCATTTACTACCACAAAGTACTTCCCAAGCATTCTGGTTCCTCAAGGTTTTACTGTTAATTATGGAAGACTGAAAGCTCAGCTTCCCTGAACCCCTGAGATGATAACCCTAGCGGTGGTGGATGCTGGCCTCAGTCCAGAAAGTGGTGGGAGTCCTGGGGCATAGACTTGGTCTGGCCCGTCTCCCCTCTAACTAACTGCCAAGGACGCCCCGGGAAACCATACTCACAGAGGCAGCCGCACGCTGGTTATACGGCCGGGTGCCCTTCAGGGACGTCAGCTCGACGGCGGCAGAGCAGGTGATGAAGGCCGTGATGTAGAGAACGGTGGCGCCCACGTTAAATATCATTAACTGGGGGGCGGGGGGAGGGGAGAACAGGCTTAAGACAGCAGACTCTTCCAGGAAGCGTGGAACCTCTTGGTTCCCAACGGCACCTGCCTTTAGAATCCAGGACTGGGGCTGGGGCTCAAGGAAGGGGAGGGAGACCTGGGTCTTTGCCACTAGAAGGGAAGTCCACATGGGGTCAGGCCGGTGGCCATCTGAGCTGGGAACGTAAACACACCTAAGGCTCAGCGGGGAGGGGACACGATGGGGAGGCCCGAAGTGATCTGGTCAGGAGCAGTGGCGGTCCCAAGAGGCAAAACCCATTGCCAATGGCAGGAGATTGAACCAAGGCCTGCTAAAGAGCACCAGCTAAAGAACTCCAGGGCCACGCTCTTCCATGTTGGCTCAGCACAAGCTCGGCCCTCCCTCTTGGCACTGCAGGCCTTGGTCCTGAGGCTGGACCTGGGAGCACCTCGAATCCCTCTCTACCCCAGTGGGAGGAATCTATGTCTGCCTTTTGGCCACATCTTCGGCTCAAGGCCCCCCATGTCAAATGCCAGGGTCAGGACCCCGCAGGGTTCTGGACCAGACTGACAGGGAGGACCCTCGGCTGACATTCAGGCTGAGTCCCATTTCCCCTGTGCTTGGCCCCTGGAGGCAGTAAATAGTCTTAGCAGACAATGCAAACTGGGGGCCCTCAGGCATGTCTGGTTCAACCTATAGATTTTTTTTTTTAAACTACCAACATTCTAGAAGCACCTGGGTGGCTCAGCCGGTTAAGTGTCCGACTCTTGATTTCGCTCAGGTCATGATCTCACACATGGGGCTCTGTGTTGACAGATCAGAGCCTACTTGGTATTCTCTCTCTCTCTCTCTCTCTCTCTCTCTCTCTCTCTCTCTGCTCCCCCCACCCCCTGGCTTGCTGGCTCATTTGCTCGCTCACTCTCAAAATAATAAACATTTAGAAAAAATAAAGGTTATTTTCAATAAATAAAAATCACCAACATTCTAAAATCAGATTTGATATGAAAACCTGAAGATTTCATATAAAACTTTCGATCCTAAAATATCAAGAGTTGGCACCAGGGGGCCTGCACTCCCGCTAACAGTAGGAACTAGGAGAGGTGGCTCCCTATGGCATCCCTACAGGTGGATGCGGGGTCTCCGGAACCCCTCCTGATCTACTTCACTCACTCATCTTGCCCAGGCCCTGTAGGGTGCTGGTGGCCCCCGTCCCAGACAATGACCATCTGGCGATCCCAATCCAATCTTCTCTGGATGCAGTCAAGCCTTCCCTGCCCTATCTGCTAATGGGCCCAGGAAAGGAGCCTCCTTCCATCAACAGCTGGGGCTAGAGCCCCAATCAGGGACACTGAGGCCTCGCCATCTCGGGAGATCTCTTTCTTCAAGGCTCCTGGGACACAGAGCAAGGGCTGGATCCCAGCCAGGAAGTCCGGCCACCCCTCCTCATCCCAGGATCTTCCCTCCAAGCCCAGCGCCCGCCACGAACACTGCCTGGCTCCTGCCAGTGATGTCAAGATCTAACAAACCCGGTCTGTCTTGAGGATGACTCACGTTTCCTCGGTTTAAAAAGTCATTGAATTCCAAACAATGCCGCCTAGTCCCAGCCTCGCTTGTCTTACAATCATGTGCCTCTCTTGCCTCGCTGCAGAGCTGAAAGCCTCAGACCCCAGCTGCAGGGGTTTTCCGGGTCAGAGAAAAAAGCCCAGCAGCTCTCTGTGTGTCTGGCCGGGGTCCTTCCTATGGATGCTCTCAGCTCTGTGTCCCGAGGAGACTGGCCCAGACGAACCTGGGACACCACCCTCTCCCAGGCTGTGAGGGCCTCGTCCCGGGTAATTCCGGACAGCTCAGCCCAGCCTCCAGACACAGGGCTGCCAGAGTCCGACAGACCCTTGGCAACACGGGAATCCCCACTGCCCCCCAAAAAGGAAAAATACTTTCAAGATCCCAAATGGCCTCTGGGCTCTCCATTCAAGAGCTCCTCGCTTCTACTCCCTCCCACGGAGAAAGCCAAACCTGTGTCCTCCCTGGTTTGTGGCCATCGATCTTCCCTCCCCCACTCGGCCCTGCAGGCTGGCTGAGGGCCAGCCCCCACGAGCCACTCCTCACATAGGGAAGGTCCTACCGTCACAGCGCCTCCCCGAGGCAGAGGGGTCAGCCTGGAAGCACCCGCG